>NC_074695.1:35805888-36148388 GCF_029448725.1 Salvelinus fontinalis
GATAATTCAGTTGAGTTATGTCCTCAGTGTGCTTTATAAAGGGCACAGGTGAGGCTAGCATAAGGAAATGACAAAAGAAGTCAATGAGAAACCACATTGTCGCTAGCCTTCAAAAAGTACTACAGCAGGATTCTTGGTTATCACAATGCATTGTACATATCAGCAACTGCATTGAAGAGCATAGAAACTCAACACAAAACAGCAAAGTCTAAACCAAGACATTCCACAGTAGCCACATCGTTGACCAGTTTAACTGTATATCTCTGCAACTTAGCCTGGAAAAGGAAGTGAAGAAACCATGCTACAAAACATGAACCATGCAAAAGCAGTAAAGCGTTATCAAAGCTAGATCACTGGCAATTGTACTGTAATTTTGTTGAGCCAATGAGTTGGTACTTGATTAATTAAATTCAATTGAATTGAGGTCATAATTTAAAAAAAAATACAAAGGCCAATAATTAATTTACAAAAATTCTGTTTTGTAAGGTTCAGTTCAAACCTAGAAGACACAAGAGTGAAAATAAGGATTTGGAAGAGGGAAAAATGCTTTGCAATATAATTCTCTCTGAATCAAATTGTTTCAGCAAGTTGGTCGAAATCAGGAGTCAAGGGGCAAAGGCTTTGCTCTTCCCTATCTCAGACCAGATAGTGGATTCACACTCCCATGCAAGAGGAACAGACATGCTAAGTAAAAGTAAGTGCTTCTCTCCTTCACTCACACACACACACAATAGAAGTGTCTCAAAAGGTGTCAGCACAGTGAGAAATTAGTGCTAGTCAGACTTCAACAGAGCAAGCGGGGAAAATAATGTCTAAATGACAAAACTAGCTATCAAAAAGAACTATCCGCAAAGTTATTATAGAAAAACCATGCTTTAACTTTGTATCCTGCAGCACATTTCATCTCAACACAAAAACAAAACTATCAGGTATTTTGTGCCCCCCCCACAAAAAAAACAGAATTAAGCTACAGGTTATAGAGAAGTTAATTTGCTAAAAGTTTCAAGGCTTACCAGTCTCTGCTGTTCCAGAAGTTGGTCCGCCTCCTCTTTCTCTTTTTTGTACAAGATCTCCATCTCAGTCAATCTAGAATGAATGAAAAACACAAATTAAATCCTATTGTATACACAATTATTCAAAAACATGCTTCGCCATTGAACAAAGTATTGGCCTCAAACTCTCAGTGAGTGGAAGCTATCCACCTCTCAAAGTACCCCCTCTAATAAAGACACAATTCTGTGTCTGCGTTTCAGCTCAACGGCAGTTCTGCCACGTGGTTTGGTACAAATATAAGGGATGGGGCTAGTTAGGGAAACGTAATCACTCAAAGTCGTAGACTAAGCTAAGTATGCCAGGACTGACAGTCCATCAGATCAACGTGACTGTATTCGGTCCTGTACATACCTTTTCTCCATCTCTTGCTTCATGTCGATGCCCTGCTTCTCCAGCAGCTCTCTCTGGGCAAAGGTCCAGTCCACTGGCTCTACTGGGGTCTCTGCTGTTGGGGTCTCCTTCTCCTTCTCCTCTTTCTCTGCCCTCGCCTGCTCCGGATGGTTGAACCGAAACACGTGGTTCTTCCCCATGATGATACGGTTTCCTGTGACAAGAGGGAGTGCGCAAGGTCGAAACAAAACAGGCATTGAGCTCAAAAGCCAATTAGTAAGAGATTCAGGAATTCCTGTCATTGAATAGCAATTCACGTCAACACCTTCCCTAGTCTACTTCCATCAGTGGAGAAGATGTCAAGATCCTTCACTTTACTTGCAAATGAAGAGAGAACATTCCTGAAAACGCTTCATGAAATAAAACAGCTGTGGGGAATACACACCTGAACGAAGCTGCACTGACGCTCCAACTCGCTTGCCGTTGACATAGGTCTCCGATCCCTCACAAGGCACCATCAGGACAACCACTGGAGACAAAAAAACACATCAATACAGCGAACAGTATTAATCTCTATACCAACAAATCTGAATAATGCTTCTAATATGAATGCCTGACTCTGCCCAAATACAACACAAGACAAATGAGGTACAAATCATAGGTACAGTATATTGACAGTGGCATTGGTTGGGCCTGGTGAGGAAATGGCGGCCTCTTCTTTACAAGGTGCTTCAGTGATCCAGGGTGTTTATTTATTTTAGCAGACAACCATTTGTAAACATGCAGAAGTATCATTTGCCAGAAGAATTTACTGAAACTGAGGTGTAATGTCCGTCTTCTGGCCACAAACGTTTTCTAAACCTCCCCATGCAGCCACATTCGAGCCCATGCAGACACTTGGCAGCACGACACTTCACTGATTTACAGTGACAAAGCCCCACATGGTTTCTCTCACCGTCTCCATTGGCGTTCCTTTCGCTGCGGAAGATGCAGTGCTCCTCTTTGATGTGGGCTCCGCTCAGAACAATGTCCTGCCGTCTCTCAGTGTCCGCCTGGCCCACCCTGCCGGCACAAGTGAGGGAGGACATTTTGTGAATGAGTGTCAGAGCAGGCGACCATTTTAACTAGCAAGTGACAACCCAAAGCTATGGCTTAAAATGTTTGCTTATAACAGGGTTTTACCTCCTCTGAGGTGCTTCATGTCGTTTCATCTAGGCTCCTCTTACTCATTATTGTCACCTCAGGTACTGAGGTAACTTAATACTTTATAGGAAGACTACTGTGTGGGAAAGGAGAGCCAGAGGTAAGCGATTTGACTCGAGACAATCAAATACGCCGGTGATCAAAGGCAGATGACATGCCACCTTTCAGGCCAAATACAGGAGAAAAAAAAACTGGAAAAGTTAGATGTGAGAGAACTAAATGCTTTGCAGTGGCTTCTACACAGTATTCCACTGTGAAGCTTCAGTGCTCTTCTGGCTCCGGGGTGAAGTTTATCCTGGGATCAGCTTCCCCTCCCAAATCCTTACCTTAACCATTGATGGGGAAAATGCAAAAGTGACCCAAGATCAGTGTCTACGGGGCAACTTCTCCCTACTGTGTTCCGCTGAGTTACCTTGTGATTCCGTCTTTGATGTAATACAGCAGACATTCTGACATCAATGGGTCCTCGTTCAGGTTGACCAGGTGAGGGGTCTAGTGAGACGGAGAGTTGAGTGGAGTTCATGAGTAAGACACTGTTCACATACAGTACTTGCACCAGTAATACATGTGAAATACAGAAGAAAAAAAAATCAGGAAATCACATTTCATAGGTATATTAAGTTCACATCCGCATGATTGACACAAATTAATTCATTAATAGCCTTTTATGAAAGTGTAATGAAAAAGGTAATGTCAATAACATACTCACGAGTTCTAAAGTCTAGTTTCACGATATACACCAGACCTGGGCTCAAAAGTTTTTTTCTTTCTCTTCTTTCAAATAATTTTGATGCGTTTGATTGTGGCTGCCTGGAGTGCTGGATGTGAGGAATTTTCACTTTTAGGCCTTAGACATTGCGCCAGGCAAGCTCAATCAAGCGTAGTTATTGAGCTTGCTTTTGAAAGAAAATGACTACTATTTGAACCTTTGTCTGATAGACACCACTAGAAACACATCAATGCTACAGTAAGCATCACTGAGCCACCAACCTTCTTGGGGGAAAATACCCCATTAGCAAGCAAGTCAGCATACAAGGCCTCACAAGGCCTCTCTACGAAAAGCTAACCAATGGAGAGGCAGCAGGTGAAAATGAGAGAAAGTGGACGGAGGAAAGAAATTAGTGAAATGAAGGAAAACAAAACTCCTAGCAGTGAAGGAGGGTTTAAAGTCCTAGGAGAAGAGCGAGCTTCAAAGTCATAAGAGGGGATTTTCTGATATCAAATAAATTTGCTTTAATGGACAGTTGCGTTCGTTACAGCCGATGTGGCAGATGACTAATCTAATCTCCCTCTCAATCGTGACTCACTGATGAGAGCACTTGTTGTTCTTTTCATTCCTGACTTGTGAAAGCTGCCTGCCTGTGCGGGGGAGATGGGTGGTAGGAGGGAGAAAGGGAGGGGGAGTGCAGAGGTGTACAGACAGATTCTTCAACCACTACTCTATAAACCCAGTCTGTCTCTATAGCGTCAATCGGTCTGCGGAGCTGACGGATTGAGTGAGGCCTGGACGACTGACAATTTAGTCCTCTTCACAGAGATGACGTGGATAGGGCTGTGACTTCAACATGTCTGTCAGGCACAGAAGGCTTCCCCATGCAAAGAGCTAACAGACTGAATGGACCTTCTCATGTTAAGGCTGTGGCTGTATGAGCATCGATCATGGGTGTATTCTTTCAGTGAAATGGAACGAACAGAGCCGACCATTCCCTATTCTACAGGACTCATGACAGACAATCATAACTGTTCTATACAATACATTTCTACAACCTCGTAAACAGACCGTTGATACGGTATGACAGCTGCTAGTAAACTCTACTAGCAATACTATGACCACAGAGAGAACTATTCTAGAAAGCGGTTTAAGGTTATTATACAAATACATCACCGTGGTGTCGCTCAAATAATACTTCTCTTCAAATCAAATAATGCTACAATACAATAGCAGTACATGTGTGATCTTGCAGAGGAGGATACAAGGCCACAGCCATTTTGATTAACTACTAAGCTCTACAAATGCTAAACCTGGGTCACTCTCTATGGGGTGTGTCAGGGGCTATCATTTGGATTATCTAGCAGGGGAGCGGTAGAAATCAATATGTAGATTTGATTGCACAAACCTGTTTAGTTGAAAAACAATCAAAGTCCTCGTCAAACAAGGACTTGGGCCTTTCAGGGCCCATCTAAACATTACCATATGGAGGAAGTAGATAAGAAGGGATTGGGGGGAAAAATAATGTAAATAATGGAATGTATGGAATAGCAAGTGAGAGCTGAGGGATGGCTCCGGAAAGAAATGACACACAAATGGAAAGGAGCAACAATGGGAAAACGGTAGTGTAGTACTAGAGACAGTGGCAGAACACCCATACTTGTGTTCTAAATATTAGGCATTTTATGTATGCCGACAATTTAAAGTTTTATAGTATGTTAAACTTCGAAACTCAGGTATGCTTTAAATGCCAGGATGTTATACTCATTTCGGCCTTTCATCTAGTAGAATTGGCTGCATACTTTTGAGGAAGAGAACAGTCTTTCTACACTCACATGTGTTTGACAACAGCTGATAATCAGCTGATAATGAGACAAGGGGATGCACTGTACCCAAATTAACAAATAGCGGGAATCAACGCAATTGCACTTGAAATGATGCATTCTCAGGATGGGTGAGCCTAGTATGTTGATATTTGTTGCTTACTGCATTAATTTTTATTAAACAGTACGCTCTAAATAGTATGGAGTAGTACACAGTAAGTAGTACACAGTAAGTACACAGTAAGTAGTTTTAGTAAGTAGTAGGCAAGACAGATTTCGGACACGCCAGTATCGCTGTGTGTTAAATAGAATCTCTATCCTGAAATGTCTAACAGGTCTGCTGCTGGGTTGGGGTCAAATCCATAAAAATTCCAGTCAATTCAGAAAGTAAACGAAATTCAACATTTTCGTAATTGAAAAGATTTGGAATTTCAGTACACTTCCTGAAATAACTGGTATTGACCCTGCCTGCTACACTAGACGTAACTTTTGCAGAGCGCGAGACGCTCCCATCGATTTCAATGAAAAATGGGGGTAAGCAGCGCTCTGGTTCTATTTTTAAGAATTCGACTCGCGGCTCAAACCAAGAACACTAGATGGAGTGGCTTGTGCTTTGCTCACGCTAGTGTAACAAGTAAAAAATCTACTGCTTTTGTAATGCCCCGGTATGGCACATATCCTTTTACCTTTTTAGGAGAGAAGACCCCGAGAGTGCCGCCATCCTCACGGATAGCCACGCCCATCTCAGCCAGCAGGGCTTCCCTAGAGGAGAGGAGAGAGTGGAGGGTGATGTTATAAACACATCTTCCCTAGAGGAGAGAGTGGAGGGTGATGTTATAAACACACCTTCCCTAGAGGAGAGGAGAGAGCGGAGGGTGATGTTATAAACACATCTTCCCTAGAGGAGAGAGTGGAGGGTGATGTTATAAACACATCTTCCCTAGAGGAGAGGAGAGAGCGGAGGGTGATGTTATAAACAAACCTTCCCTAGAGGAGAGAGTGGAGGGTGATGTTATAAACACATCTTCCCTAGAGGAGAGAGCGGAGGGTGATGTTATAAAGACATCTTCCCTAGAGGAGAGAGCGGAGGGTGATGTTATAAACACATCTTCCCTAGAGGAGAGAGCGGAGGGTGATGTTATAAACACATCTTCCCTAGAGGAGAGAGTGGAGGGTGATGTTATAAACACATCTTCCCTAGAGGAGAGAGCGGAGGGTGATGTTATAAACACACCTTCCCTAGAGGAGAGAGCGGAGGGTGATGTTATAAACACACCTTCCCTAGAGGAGAGCGCGGAGGGTGATGTTATAAACACATCTTCCCTAGAGGAGAGAGCGGAGGGTGATGTTATAAACACATCTTCCCTAGAGGAGAGAGTGGAGGGTGATGTTATAAACACATCTTCCCTAGAGGAGAGAGTGGAGGGTGATGTTATAAACACATCTTCCCTAGAGGAGAGGAGAGCGCGGAGGGTGATGTTATAAACACACCTTCCCTAGAGGAGAGGAAAGAGTGGAGGGTGATGTTATAAACACATCTTCCCTAGAGGAGAGGAGAGAGTGGAGGGTGATGTTATAAACACATCTTCCCTAGGAGAGGAGAGAGCGGAGGGTGATGTTATAAACACATCTTCCCTAGAGGAGAGAGCGGAGGGTGATGTTATAAACACATCTTCCCTAGAGGAGAGAGTGGAGGGTGATGTTATAAACACATCTTCCCTAGAGGAGAGAGCGGAGGGTGATGTTATAAACACATCTTCCCTAGAGGAGAGGAGAGAGCGGAGGGTGATGTTATAAACACATCTTCCCTAGAGGAGAGAGCGGAGGGTGATGTTATAAACACATCTTCCCTAGAGGAGAGAGCGGAGGGTGATGTTATAAACACATCTTCCCTAGAGGAGAGAGCGGAGGGTGATGTTATAAACACATCTTCCCTAGAGGAGAGAGCGGAGGGTGATGTTATAAACACATCTTCCCTAGAGGAGAGGAGAGAGCGGAGGGTGATGTTATAAACACATCTTCCCTAGAGGAGAGGAGAGAGTGGAGGGTGATGTTATAAACACATCTTCCCTAGAGGAGAGAGTGGAGGGTGATGTTATAAACACATCTTCCCTAGAGGAGAGAGCGGAGGGTGATGTTATAAACACATCTTCCCTAGAGGAGAGGAGAGAGCGGAGGGTGATGTTATAAACACATCTTCCCTAGAGGAGAGAGCGGAGGGTGATGTTATAAACACATCTTCCCTAGAGGAGAGAGCGGAGGGTGATGTTATAAACACATCTTCCCTAGAGGAGAGAGCGGAGGGTGATGTTATAAACACATCTTCCCTAGAGGAGAGAGCGGAGGGTGATGTTATAAACACATCTTCCCTAGAGGAGAGGAGAGAGCGGAGGGTGATGTTATAAACACATCTTCCCTAGAGGAGAGAGTGGAGGGTGATGTTATAAACACATCTTCCCTAGAGGAGAGGAGAGAGTGGAGGGTGATGTTATAAACACATCTTCCCTAGAGGAGAGGAGAGAGTGGAGGGTGATGTTATAAACACATCTTCCCTAGAGGAGAGGAGAGAGCGGAGGGTGATGTTATAAACACATCTTCCCTAAAGGAGAGAGTGGAGGGTGATGTTATAAACACATCTTCCCTAGAGGAGAGGAGAGAGCGGAGGGTGATGTTATAAACACACCTTCCCTAGAGGAGAGGAGAGAGCGGAGGGTGATGTTATAAACACATCTTCCCTAGAGGAGAGAGCGGAGGGTGATGTTATAAACACACCTTCCCTAGAGGAGAGAGCGGAGGGTGATGTTATAAACACACCTTCCCTAGAGGAAAGAGCGGAGGGTGATGTTATAAACACATCTTCCCTAGAGGAGAGGAAAGAGTGGAGGGTGATGTTATAAACACATCTTCCCTAGAGGAGAGAGCGGAGGGTGATGTTATAAACACATCTTCCCTAGAGGAGAGAGTGGAGGGTGATGTTATAAACACATCTTCCCTAGAGGAGAGAGCGGAGGGTGATGTTATAAACACATCTTCCCTAGAGGAGAGAGCGGAGGGTGATGTTATAAACACATCTTCCCTAGAGGAGAGGAGAGAGCGGAGGGTGATGTTATAAACACATCTTCCCTAGAGGAGAGGAGAGAGCGGAGGGTGATGTTATAAACACACCTTCCCTAGAGGAGAGGAGAGAGTGGAGGGTGATGTTATAAACACATCTTCCCTAGAGGAGAGGAGAGCGCGGAGGGTGATGTTATAAACACATCTTCCCTAGAGGAGAGAGTGGAGGGTGATGTTATAAACACATCTTCCCTAGAGGAGAGGAGAGAGCGGAGGGTGATGTTATAAACACATCTTCCCTAGAGGAGAGGAGAGCGCGGAAGGTGATGTTATAAACACATCTTCCCTAGAGGAGAGAGCGGAGGGTGATGTTATAAACACATCTTCCCTAGAGGAGAGAGCGGAGGGTGATGTTATAAACACATCTTCCCTAGAGGAGAGAGTGGAGGGTGATGTTATAAACACATCTTCCCTAGAGGAGAGAGTGGAGGGTGATGTTATAAACACATCTTCCCTAAAGGAGAGAGTGGAGGGTGATGTTATAAACACATCTTCCCTAGAGGAGAGGAGAGAGCGGAGGGTGATGTTATAAACACACCTTCCCTAGAGGAGAGGAGAGAGCGGAGGGTGATGTTATAAACACATCTTCCCTAGAGGAGAGAGCGGAGGGTGATGTTATAAACACACCTTCCCTAGAGGAGAGAGCGGAGGGTGATGTTATAAACACACCTTCCCTAGAGGAAAGAGCGGAGGGTGATGTTATAAACACATCTTCCCTAGAGGAGAGGAAAGAGTGGAGGGTGATGTTATAAACACATCTTCCCTAGAGGAGAGAGCGGAGGGTGATGTTATAAACACATCTTCCCTAGAGGAGAGGAAAGAGTGGAGGGTGATGTTATAAACACATCTTCCCTAGAGGAGAGAGCGGAGGGTGATGTTATAAACACACCTTCCCTAGAGGAGAGGAAAGAGTGGAGGGTGATGTTATAAACACATCTTCCCTAGAGGAGAGAGCGGAGGGTGATGTTATAAACACATCTTCCCTAGAGGAGAGGAAAGAGTGGAGGGTGATGTTATAAACACATCTTCCCTAGAGGAGAGAGCGGAGGGTGATGTTATAAACACATCTTCCCTAGAGGAGAGAGTGGAGGGTGATGTTATAAACACATCTTCCCTAGAGGAGAGGAAAGAGTGGAGGGTGATGTTATAAACACATCTTCCCTAGAGGAGAGAGCGGAGGGTGATGTTATAAACACACCTTCCCTAGAGGAGAGGAAAGAGTGGAGGGTGATGTTATAAACACATCTTCCCTAGAGGAGAGAGCGGAGGGTGATGTTATAAACACATCTTCCCTAGAGGAGAGAGCGGAGGGTGATGTTATAAACACATCTTCCCTAGAGGAGAGGAGAGAGCGGAGGGTGATGTTATAAACACACCTTCCCTAGAGGAGAGGAGAGAGCGGAGGGTGATGTTATAAACACACCTTCCCTAGAGGAGAGAGCGGAGGGTGATGTTATAAACACACCTTCCCTAGAGGAAAGAGCGGAGGGTGATGTTATAAACACATCTTCCCTAGAGGAGAGGAAAGAGTGGAGGGTGATGTTATAAACACATCTTCCCTAGAGGAGAGAGCGGAGGGTGATGTTATAAACACATCTTCCCTAGAGGAGAGGAAAGAGTGGAGGGTGATGTTATAAACACATCTTCCCTAGAGGAGAGAGCGGAGGGTGATGTTATAAACACACCTTCCCTAGAGGAGAGGAAAGAGTGGAGGGTGATGTTATAAACACATCTTCCCTAGAGGAGAGAGCGGAGGGTGATGTTATAAACACATCTTCCCTAGAGGAGAGGAGAGAGTGGAGGGTGATGTTATAAACACATCTTCCCTAGAGGAGAGAGTGGAGGGTGATGTTATAAACACACCTTCCCTAGAGGAGAGAGTGGAGGGTGATGTTATAAACACATCTTCCCTAGAGGAGAGAGCGGAGGGTGATGTTATAAACACATCTTCCCTAGAGGAGAGAGCGGAGGGTGATGTTATAAACACATCTTCCCTAGAGGAGAGAGTGGAGGGTGATGTTATAAACACATCTTCCCTAGAGGAGAGGAGAGAGCGGAGGGTGATGTTATAAACAAACCTTCCCTAGAGGAGAGAGTGGAGGGTGATGTTATAAACACATCTTCCCTAGAGGAGAGGAGAGAGCGGAGGGTGATGTTATAAACACATCTTCCCTAGAGGAGAGGAGAGCGCGGAGGGTGATGTTATAAACACATCTTCCCTAGAGGAGAGAGCGGAGGGTGATGTTATAAACACATCTTCCCTAGAGGAGAGAGCGGAGGGTGATGTTATAAACACATCTTCCCTAGAGGAGAGAGTGGAGGGTGATGTTATAAACACATCTTCCCTAGAGGAGAGAGTGGAGGGTGATGTTATAAACACATCTTCCCTAAAGGAGAGAGTGGAGGGTGATGTTATAAACACATCTTCCCTAGAGGAGAGGAGAGAGCGGAGGGTGATGTTATAAACACACCTTCCCTAGAGGAGAGGAGAGAGCGGAGGGTGATGTTATAAACACATCTTCCCTAGAGGAGAGAGCGGAGGGTGATGTTATAAACACACCTTCCCTAGAGGAGAGAGCGGAGGGTGATGTTATAAACACATCTTCCCTAGAGGAGAGGAGAGAGCGGAGGGTGATGTTATAAACACATCTTCCCTAGAGGAGAGGAGAGAGCGGAGGGTGATGTTATAAACACATCTTCCCTAGAGGAGAGAGCGGAGGGTGATGTTATAAACACACCTTCCCTAGAGGAGAGGAGAGAGCGGAGGGTGATGTTATAAACACATCTTCCCTAGAGGAGAGAGTGGAGGGTGATGTTATAAACACATCTTCCCTAGAGGAGAGGAGAGAGTGGAGGGTGATGTTATAAACACATCTTCCCTAGAGGAGAGGAGAGAGCGGAGGGTGATGTTATAAACACATCTTCCCTAGAGGAGAGGAGAGAGTGGAGGGTGATGTTATAAACACATCTTCCCTAGAGGAGAGGAGAGAGTGGAGGGTGATGTTATAAACACATCTTCCCTAGAGGAGAGGAGAGAGTGGAGGGTGATGTTATAAACACATCTTCCCTAGAGGAGAGGAGAGAGTGGAGGGTGATGTTATAAACACACCTTCCCTAGAGGAGAGAATGATGTTAGAAACATGTCCATGTACCCCATATTACATTGGTGGTGGGGCTGGTTACATTCTTTACAGTAGAATCTGAACTGAAAACGTTATCACCACCATGCAATAAATTGTCGCTAGGAATTTAAATTGGTGTTACTTTAAGAGATAGAATGCGGCACTTGCAGGAAGATGCATAATGATCACACAATACATAGAGAAATATAGGAATGTGTATAGGGTATGTCCTCAGTATAGGTCATTAAGTGTTTGGGTGCTAGTGTTGATCTTTACCATGATACGCTTTGTGACAGCGTTCTATCAACTAAAGTTGTCACGCAATGAAATACAAACCAAACAATTGTCTCCTCCTGACATACATCAGTGGATGAGCAAATTTGTATATATTCTGTCTTCCTTCCTGTCCCTTAAACATGCTTCTATTTTCAGAGTAAAGAAAGGAAGAAAGAAGCACACTGAAAGGAGAGTGTGACAGATGGATAAGGCACATTTCAGAAGAAGGGTGGAGAATCAGGATACAGCCTTTCACTGAAAGTTTCCCATTTGAAAGGACAGACAAACAAAAAGGCATCATGGGGCTTTGACCCTCCACTGACCTCTCCATTCGTATCGCCTCGGTCTTCCGAAGCTTCTCCTCCCAGGTCTCATTGAGCTCAGCAATGATTTTCTCAGATTCCTGAGGACAGATTGGGGAGTGGCAAGAAAAATAATACATTTAGCATACTGTTATTATCCGGTTCACCTAATATGATAAAATCACCTCCTTAATTAGGTTCTATATCCTGAAGACCTTGACTCACACAAAATCTTATGGTGAGAATATCAAGACTTAACTTGGGGTCAAGCCAAAACACCCAAAACCTGGGAATGTCATGTGCTCCCTAGTCCTGCCATTGTGTTATTCTCTCCTTGTTCATCCCTACTAGCACCACTGGCTTGCTCACGACCATCTGGCTCTAAAAGCAGGAAGTATGGCCATTAGCCAATAAATTCAACTCCATCCTTTGTAAAGGGTTAACACCCCTACCATCTGTTGTTCTGGATACAGACACTGTCTTCTGGCTCAAAATAAAAAGTCCATGGTTGCGTCCCAAATGGCACCCTATTCTCTGAGAGTGCACTAGTTTTGACCAAGGCCCAAAAGGCTCTGATGAAAGGTTGTGCATTAAAAGGAATAGGGTGCCATTTGCGACGCATGTACGGCTCATGGATGGGCCACCGGAAAGAGAGTCAGCAGATTAACATCTTTTACAAAATGTTTTGTTTGAGGGAGGCACATGAAATCAGCAAAATATATTCAGTTACACAATGCTTATGATAGATGAATCTCCCAAAGACACAAGGCAACACTAAGTTCTATTATCAGTTGAATGACAAACTAGGTGAAGACATATGATCCTGATGACCAATTTATTTCACTGTGCTAATATATGAGCATGCAGTGTGCACTCAGGATATTTTCTGACGCTTTTTACGCTTAATGGCCACGAAGACCAGATCTATTTTGGTCCTATTTCCTCCCCATCTGCGTCGGCGCCCGACGTCATTGGATGACAGACTGGCACCACGGTAGCCATGGAAACTGCAGCTCGTAATGGCTGTATGTTGCCATCCTATGTGCTCCCTCAACAGCTAACGAGGGTGAGAGAGGGAAAGCCAAGGGAAGATATAAAATTACAGCTGAACACTGATAGCTTGAGAGGAAGATATTAGTAAGAGGGCCACTTTCCCAAAAGGGTCTTGACATCAAATGGACAGATCCATTGTTTAACAAAATTGCTGCACTTTTCCAAGCTGAGTTTTCACGCTAATATTATATCCCTCCATGCATGTTTCTTATATCTTCAGAGGGCTTCCATTTGAGAAAACAGACTAAGAACATGGGGAAATTCTGGACTTCCGATCTTTTCACTTAAAATCGGGATAGATAGGGACTATATTGGTTAAGTTCCACTGTTTATTTCCTTACATAGTTTAGGGGTCTCATCCATTTCAATACCATTTAATTATGGAATTTAAATGTAAAAAATATAAAAATGCAACATGTAAAGTGTTGGTCCCATGTTTCATGAGCTGAAATAAAAGATCCCATAAATTTTACAAAATCACAAAAAGCTTATTTCTCAAATTTTGTGCACAAATTTGTTTACAACACCTCTTTACGAGATAATCCATCCACCTGACAGGTTTGGCATATCAAGAAGCTGATTAAACCACATGATCATTATACAGGTGGACCTTGTGCTGGGGAAAACAAAAGGCCACTCTAAAATGTGAAATTGTGTCACACAACAATGCCACAAATGTCTCAAGTTTTAAGGGAGCGAGCAATTGGCATGTTGACTGCAGGAATGTCCACCAGAGTTGTTGCCAGAGAATTGAATTTTCTCTACCATATGCCGCCTCCAACATCGTTTTAGAGAATTTGGCAGTACGTCCAACCGGCCTCACAACCGCAGACCAGGGCCATTTAAGAGGTGGGACAACATTCCACAGGCCAAAATCAACAACCTGATCAACTCTATGCGAAGGAGATGTGTCATGCTGCATGAGGAAAATGGTGGTAACACCAGATACTGACTGGTTTTCTGATCCACGCCCCTAACTTCTTATTTAAAAGGTATCTATGACCAACAGATGCACATTTGTATTCCCACAGTTATGTGAAATACATAGATTAGGACCCAATTAATTAATTTAAATTGACTAATTTCATTACATGAACTGTAACTCAGTAAAATCTTTTAAAGTGTTGTATTTTGTGTTTATATTTTTGTTCAGTGTAGCTAGTACTGGGGTGGGGGGGGGGCTACTGTACCTTGAGTCTCTCGATGGCCTCTTCCCCTCCCGGGGTGGACATGATGCGCTCCTGGATACTGGTGACCGACTGTGGGCCAACTAGGCTGCAGAGCGAGCCAGAGGACGGCGAGGCTGTCAGGGAACCGATAGGGGCTGTGGAGAAATGGCCAGGGCGTTGGTTCTCTGAGGCTAGCAAGTATCTATGCTTATTGTTGTGTATGTCTTTCAGGTCTGAGTCAACAAGAGGAGAGAGAGGCAGGGTCCCGGGAAAGGGAGAAGGGTCACAAAAAATGACAGGAAAAGGAGAATATGGGGAAGAGAGAGAGCGGGACAGGGAGAGAGGGAGACAGAAGAACAAAGGAGGAAAGACCAGTGTAAGACATACATTGCACATCAAAGGATAAAAGACAGACAACCAGCACAATAGTCAGTTACAGAGCAGCAGTTTTCTCCCCAGGTGGTTAAAAAGTTCTAAGACGTTTTTGTTGAAAATCGGTAAACCATTCCATTCAACGTCTCTCAAAATGACAAATTGAATTGTTCATTATGTTCGATGGCCACAAAAAAAAAAAATTGTCAGAGAATTTGCAGGACTTAATCTTAAAAAGGACACACATTATTGTGGCCAATGAACAGATGCCTCCATCTATCATTACAATTGGGAATTAAATTTGAATGGCAAAAGGCATTTCAAATGCACATTTCAAATGCAGATAACTAAGTAGGATATGTCATAATGGTAATGTATTGCACCTAAACAGAAACTTTGTTTCTTCAACTCCAAAATATATACTGGTGTGAAAACTGCTAACATGTACCAACTGGAGGAGGAGGGGGGTTATAGGCAGCCAGAGGGCCAGGGAGGTTATAGGCAGCCAGAGGACCAGGGAGGAGGAGGGGGGCGGGATGACTGTTTGGAAGTGATATAGATGGAGACACATGCTGCCAAAGTTCAGACTGCAGTGAGAGTCACTTCAACTTACCCCACAAACAAGAACAAGTGAAAACACACCCGCGCACACACACACACACACTGACAGACAGAGCCGCCTGTCTAAATGTCAGCCGGCTCCTCTACAAAATGGCCTCAAGGGCGTTTCAGGTGACTGCCCTCTAAACCTCACAGGAAGACAGGGTCTCTTATGACAGACTGAAACCTCCACATATTGACTAAAAATTGAATGATAGGAAATGTGGTGAAAATACTTGGTAAAAATGGCCACAGAGCAGCAGCGCATTACCATCTATTTCGTTATGCTCCCATGCTGGCAGATTTTGCAACGTCATATAATGCAGATAGTACAGAGCACATACACTTACATTTTTTACCAGAGCGTATAATGACAACGTGGAGGAGAGGGGGAAAGGGTAAGGAGTTTGGGGAATACAGCTAAAATAAAGCATATGCTAGCTACAAGAGGACTGAACTCCGTCGAAACACAGCAAACGTCTAGATAACACACATCTAATCGGCTACATAGAAATGAGAGCATGCACCTTTCCTCCTGTAGCTCAAAGCTTCAATTTGAGAACTTAGTAGCATTCTAATGTCTTGAACATTGTCACCTGCAATGGATAATTAGTAAAACAACACAAGCTTCATCGGCAAGAAAAAAAGAAAAAAAAGTTTTCAAAGATGGTAAGTAATGATGTGGGTGGGGGGAAAAGACAAGTTATTAAGATGGCATTAGAAGTTAAAGGACGATATTGTCTATTGCCTTGGTTGAGATATACACCACATGACCAAAAGTATGTGGACACCGGCTCGTCGAACATATCATTCCAAAATCATGGACATTAATATGGAGTTGGTCCTCCTTTTGCTGCTATAACAGCCTTCTTCTGGGAAGGCTTTCAAACATAAAGGAATTGAACCTTTATTTAACTAGGCAAGTCAATTAAGAACACCGGAACAGTGGGTTAACTGCCTTGTTCAGGGGCAGAATTAAATATTTTTTACCTTGTCACCTGGGGGATTCGATCTTGCAACCTTTCAGTTAATAGTCCAACGCTCTAACCACTAGGCTACCTGCCACCCATTGAATGAAGTCAATGGAATGGTATCAAACTGTTCCATTGACTCCATTTCACCCATTATTATGAGCCATCTTCCCCTTAGCAGCCTCCACTGGTTCCAATTCATCCTGAAGGTGTTCGATGGGGTTGAGGTCAGGGCTCTGTGCAAGCCAGTCAAATTCTTCCACACCGATCTTGACAAACTGTTTCTGTATGGACCTCGCTTTGTGCATGGGGGCATTGTCATGCTGAAACTGGAAAGGGCATTCCCCAAACTGTTGCCACAAAGTTGGAAGCAGAGAATCGTCTAGAATATCATTGTATGCTGTAGCGTTAAGATTTCCCTACACTGGAACTAAAGGGCCGAGCCTGAACCATTAAAAACAGCCCCAGACTATTATTCCTCCTCCACCAAACTTCACAGTTGGCACTATGCATTGGAGCTTTACACCACTCCAGCCGATGCTTGGCATTGCGCATGGTGATCTTATGACAGTGCCATGTTGAAAGTCACTGAGCTCTTCAGTATGGGCCATTCTACTGCCAATGTCTGTCAGCAACGGGTGTGGCTGAAATATCCAAATCCACAAATTTTAAGGGGTGTCCACATACTTGTGTGTATTTGGATTTGAGTCTGCTAATAATTCTGCCTCACCCCCATCATTAAAAACAAATAGCAAGCGCAAAAGCATGCTAACCTAGTGGCATTCTAACCCTTCCCAAATAGCATGTAATCAAAACCCTTGCACGTCTGAGAATCCGTACAATTAGGCTTATCATCTTTTGCATTTACATGCAAAACCAGGAGGGTTGTTTTCAGGAAAAGGGTGGGTGCAACAGCAATGGTTAGCTATCAGTAGCAAAAGGGGCGAGAGCGAGTGAGAGCGAGAGTGAACCCCACCACAAATATACACACATTTGCTTCCACTTCCAGGGCAATCGTCACCCATATGCTCAACTGAGGGGCAGCAGGAAGAAGATAAGGATCAGAGGGGAGACTAGTAGACGAAGTTAACTGGGAGGCAAAGATTAAAGACATTTCTGACTGGGCAGAAGGAAAGGGGATTGCTTGATGAGGATGAGATGACATTAAACATGCAGTCGACATTAAACGGTGGATTATTCATTAAGTCACACATTAATGAGATTACGTGTTATGTCTCTAATTCATCTAATAACCACCCTCTATATATGTATGTGTAGCTATTGTAATATGAACATAAACCATTGCCATAAACTACCATCTAAGATGCATACATTGGGGATTTAGTGTGTACCAATCAACAGTCTTTATTTTTTGAAAGTTATTTTATTTAACCTATATTTAAAACAAATTCATATTTACAATGACGGCCTACACCGGCCAAACCCGGACGACGATGGGCCAATTGTGCGCCACCCTATGGTACTCCCAATCACGGCCGGTTGTGATACAGCCTGGATTCGAACCAGGGTGTCTGTAGTGACGCCTCAAGCACTGAGATGCAGTGCCTTAGACCGCTGCGCCACTCGGGAGCCCAAAATTAATGTTTTTGAATGTCTTTACTTCAAGAAATCATTATCTAACATATATCGTGTGCTTATTTATTGCAAAACAATAATCATGCCTCGTCATATTAGAGATAAAAAAATGACACGACAGGTACGATTTCAATGTCATGCTACATCTAGTTTGGCATGTAGAGAACAAGCAGTAGTGTACAGGTAACAACGGATACAAAGATGATGAATTAGAGAAAGGAGATCAGAGTGAAGAAGAGAGAGAGGGGATGTTGCCAGCTTGTGTTGGGCCACTGAGAACAAGACTACATCCCAATAGTCTCTCCTTCCTTCTGAAGTGTGCATTCGCTCACTACTCCCCACACATTTTAAAGCATTCGACTGGTCTAGAAAGACTTTCCATATATAATTTCCTTTCAAATCCATGAAGGGAAGTGAACAAGTGCACACTTCGGGAGAAAAGAGAGGTCGAAATGCTCGTCTGTAAGGACGAAATGCTCGTCTGAAATGTAAACTTTGTGACTGAAGGTGCAATTGTGATGTGGCACACTCACTGTCCAGGATGTCTCCCAGGCCCTGGGCGCGGAGCAGGTCCTTCAGCCGTGTCACCTCATCCTTCAGCTCGCGCACAAGCTTGTTGTTGGGGTCCTCGTTGATGACGGCATTGCACTTGATCTGCTTGGCCCGGTCAGCGTAGCTAGCAAAGGAAGTAAGTAAAACACATTTACTACAAATCATATTGACGTAGAATTGGGCTTGTTCGTCATTGCAGCTGATGTTGAAGGCAAATGCCAACTGACTGACCTACAAATCACTTGCCTCATAAATAACTACTCATTACTATGTAGATCAGTCAGTCAGACACTATTTACCCACAATGCATTACAGATAGTCAACTCAAATACACTCATTGTCTCCTGAAAAATCTGACTTAAGACAATGATTATAATAACTACTAATGTATTTAGCCCCACCAAATCTCACTCTGCATCACAGTAACAATATAACCATACAGTAAAATAGCTAAATATGAACAAAATTTTACAGTAATATTGTATTTTGTAATATTGCATTTTGTGTTGTTTCAAAGAGGTGAGCACTACCGAAGTGTGCTGAGGGTTTCATCATAGTTGATATCTGCAGGACTGAGGGCGGCTACCATGGCTGTTCTGGAGTTTCCACCTGAGTGAGAGAAAAAGAGAGAGAAAGAGATTGGAACAAATTAATTCCCTTGTCACAAATCGCGTACAAAATAATTTACATGACAAGGTGCATACAAGGTCATTCCCATGAAAGCATCAAAAAAAGCTTAACTCTGCTTTGGGATAGCTTAACTCTACAGTGTTATTGCATGGATACTCATTGCTATACAGTTTTTTTCTTAGATTGAGCTGATACATTGTAAATGTGCTCCCAACGACAGGTGAATGTGCATTTTGGATATACACACAAGTATGCCCAATGAGACTTCTAATTATGTTGAAATAGTTTGCGTAAAATTAAAAAAAAAAAGACGTAGAGTAATATTTTTTCATCATGTGACAGTATACACATGTTTTCATCTTGACTGACAGGCATATGCCATTCGCTTAATGATTTATCTATTCTTACCTAGGTTCTCCCTAAGCAGCCATGTCAGAACCGAGTCTCTGTACGGGATAAAGTCAGTCTTCTTCTTCTTTTTGCTCTGTGTCAAACAAAACCAATGTTAGAAGGTGGTGAACAAACAGAAATGGATGGATGGATGTTAGTTTCCCAATGTAAGATGGAAGGAGTGATGGAGGAGAGGCTGAAGGGAGAGTCTACTGTAAAATGCCAGTATCTTCACACTAAGTGCATTAGCGGTGGTGAAGACGGAATAGAGGCCTGATTTCTGATGATTTTGTTCCAGTGCAAAGAATGTGTTGGTTCCTCCAAAAAGTCAAATAAAATAGTATGCGTCAGACGCGATGAATACAATGGGCTTCGACTTTACTGTGAAATGCTTGCTTACGAGCTCTTCACAGCGACATAGAGCTAAAAATAGTAACAGAAGAGGAATAAAATACACAAGAATGGAGCTTATATACAGGGAGTACCAGGACCAGACCACTGTGCAGGGGTACGAGGTAGATATGTACATGAAGGCTGGGTAAAGCGACTAGGCATCAGGGTATACACCGAGTGTACAAAACATTAAGAACACCTGCTCTTTCCATGACAGGCTGACCAGGTGAATCAAGGTGAAAGCTATGATCCCTTATTGATGTCACTTCAATCAGTGTAGATGAAGGTGAGGAAACAGGATAAAGAAGGATTTTAAAGCCTCGAGACAATCGAGAAACGGATTGTGTATGTGTGCCATTCAGAGGGTGAATGGGCAAGACAAAATATTTAGGTGCCTTTGAACGGGGTATGGTAGTAGGTGCCAGGCACACCAGTTTGTGTCAAGAAATGCAACGCTGCTGGGTTTTTCACGCTCAGTTTTCCATGTGTCTCAATAATGGTCCATCACCCAAAAGACATCAAGTCAACTTGACAACTGTGGGAAGCATGTGTCAACATGGGCCAGCATCTCTGTGGAATTCTTTCGGCAGCTTGTAGAGTCCATTCCCCGATGAATTGGTTTAGAATTGAGGTGGTTCTGAGAGCATAAGGGGGGAGGGGGGTGCAACTCAATATTAGGAACGTGTTCCTAATGTTTTGTACACTCCGTGTATCATTAGAGTAAAATAAAGAAAAGAGAAGCAGCAGCATATGATGAGTGTGAAAGTACATGTGTGCGTATGTGTGTGTTTTGTCAGTATGCGTGTGTGTGGCGTGTGTATGTGAAAGTGTGTGGGTTTTGTGTGAGTGTCAGTGTAGTGTGTGTATACATAGTCTTGTGAGGGGCATAGAGTCAGTGCAAGATGGGTTCCATGCAGATAGTCCGGGTCCATTGCAGATAAAATAAAGGTGATGAGTCAATGGAGAAAAATGGTCGGGTGACAAAATGATAAAATATTGCCATAACCCGTCTCTTTTTGGAGGGATCAGTGGTTTGAAATGACTGAACACACAAAGGGTTTACCTTGCTGGTAGTGTAATCCTGGGTATGCAAGTAACACCAGGGGAAGAGGGAAAGAACAGAAGAGCAGACCAAGTTACAACATGCCTTCCTCATGAGGAAGAGGATGACAGAGGGAGAGCGAGGGAGGGGGAGATAGAGGAAGGAGAGAGAGAGAGATGGAGACAGACAGTACTCACCACCTCAGCCAGGGCAGAGATGACCTTCCCTAATGTGGTCAGAGATTTGTTGATGTTGGCTCCCTCCTAATAAAGACAAGCCACATAGCAAATATCAATTTAATTAGACCCTTAAAGAAATACATAGCTACTTGGTGTATTTGTGGTATGTTGCTGAAGAGTGGCCTATATCCAAAATAATGTCATTTAGCAGATGCTTTCATCCAATGCGACTTAGAGTCATGCATGCATAATTTTTTTTTTTATATGGGTGGTCCTAGCGGGGATCGAATTCACAATTCTGACTTTGCAAGCGCCATTCTCTACCAACTGAGCCACAAGGGTCCTACCTTTAGCCTGGTGCCTTTGGCTCCAGTAGAGTCAGCTCGCTCACTTCCTGCCAAGTCCACCAGACTGATTTTGCTGACCTGGAACGGGTTAGATGGGAACAATTAGTTTAGGACTAAAACACACACACCATCTGAAACAATATATCCATTGCCTCACTTTATTATTATCTTTAATTACATTCAAAATAAACAGTAAGAAAAATAATATCCTTATCATGGAAATTGCAGGTATAGCTAAATAGTTGACCCAATACAACTAGTTCATAACAAACTGCATACACTAATACAATATTAATAACCAAAACAGTTGCAATTCTAAACCAATTTATACCTAAACATATACTTTTGTCAAGTCAACTGAAGAGCGACTTCTACACAGAAATCTGATAGTATCACACTACAAAAGACATTGTGTGTATACTGACAGTGGCTCCTTTGTATCTCCATCATAATCACAGGAAATGTGGGGAGGTCAAATTGGGATCCCATTCCTCTCACCTTTTCTGTGGAGAGGTCTGTCTCACTGTCGTACTTCCTCTGTGTGAAGACGATGGTGAAGACAGCGTGGGACCTGCTGCTGGTCTCGTTCATGTTGGTGGCTGCCACCGTCCTGTAACAGAGTTGACACATTAGTTGAATCACACCAAATGGAAAGATGTGAAACCCATCGTACTGCTATCTAAAAAGTATATTGAAGTGGTTTGAATGTTGAAGTAAGACTTATATGGACACGTTTTTTGTCCTGTGTTGAGTGTTCAGAGTATTGTTCTTCAAGGAAAGACTTTCGTACAATACATTCAGTACTTCTGCATTTCCCATAATTACAATAAAACATCAAAAACATAATTAATACAGTATAAGTAAATCCCTGGTTAAGACATTTTCAATACCATACCAACCTTTAAAGCCGTTAACACACACGGCTTGGGCAGTATACCGTATATCTGGTATTTGGAAATGGCCACGGGATGGTTTTTGAATACCGTCGAAACAATTTGACGTTTTTCAATAAATGTTAATATTTGTAGCAACTTTAAGTAAAGAACTGCAGTCAACTTATTAGGAGGTAAAGCAGATTGAATTCTTCATGAAACTTACCATAGTTACCCAGAACAGTTGAGCCAGTCAAGCATTTGTAAATAGCACAACCGGAGAAAGCAGGAACATGTGAGTCCAGCTGTGTATTGACAAGGGACGCACGCGTTTTATATTGAAAGTCAGTTTTTTTTTTGTTGCTTCAATAGAGTGATCAGAGGCGTACTAAAGTTTGCATTCACAGAAAATACATTAGCGCAACACATTCGGCAGAAAATACCTTAATTTTCATCAGATGACAGAAGTTGAACGCTATTTGGTTGGCAGCTAAACAAATAAATGAGTTTACAATTAAAAAGCAAGGTATTTTTTGCAAAAACAATGCATGGCCATCATATTCCAAAAGAGTATCATAGGAAATGTAGATGGCTACATTCTTTCTAATGTTTGTCTTAAAGTTAATCTTGCAATTTACCCGTGAAAAGTAGGCTAAACCGAAAAGTACCAGAGAAAAGTAGCTACATCAGTCAGAGTGCTGTCTGCTAATAGAATGCCCGTTCATGAAGTCCAATCTGAGTGGAGAAGTGCAACTGAGGCATAAAATTAGTCTAATGCCGAGCAGAAATTACAATAAGAAGCATTTTAGATCTGCGTTTACAAAACGCAGCAAGATATTTCTTATCGGTTATATATATTTTTTCTGTGTGAAAAACGCAGATTTCTTCATTAACGCAACCCCTAAGTTTAACGTGCTAGTTATCTAAGTGGCTGAATTAATAAGGTGACGGGGCATCAGTGTTAGCTTCCTGCCATGTTTGAGAAATCTGTACAGCTGCCACTGCGATCTTGATTTCCTTGTGTTTTTTCTCTTCATTCTCCTCCTCTTCTCCAAGCAGAGTAGGCAGGTCCGTTGCACTAACGACTCCAGACTTCACACAGACACAGCTTGTACACATGCTGCTCCATAGCCAGTACTGTTCTTTCTTCAGACAACAATGGGTCAAAACTTTGTTCATTTGCACAATGTCTCTCGTTCACATTCCCTTGTAAATGTCCAAATGCAAAAGATATTCGGTAGATCCCACACACACGTTTAACTTTTTGAGCTGGATTGCCTGTCTTCGCAATTTGTTTTTCTTTTGCGCTTGTTAGCATATCTAGCTAGCAGCCTCCATTGAATTCACCATTACCTGTGCTAATATTGCTAGCATTCTGGTGATCGACGCCCAATGGCCTTTTTTGGCACCCCCTTGTGTACTAAGCCGGTAATACTGTAAATCACAGGATGAGAGAAGGATGGTAATGATGATATGAAAATCTTGATACCACCCAACCCTAACAAACATGTGGGATATACACTAAGGAGATATGGGCTTTAAAACACACATTCCAGACATAAGCTCTCCGAGTCAACAGTATAAAATTAAAGCAAGGTTCACTCTTCCACACGAGAATGCACACTCCCGTGACACACACGCTTGCGCAGCCAGGAAGGTAGGCATGTGTACACACACACACACAAACACACACTCTGTCCCAAAAGAAGAGATACCTGCCTGAGAGCTTGGGAACAGTGACCAAGCTACTGCTTTAACAACAATCCAATCAACCACATGGACTCAACTACTACTCAGCTTAAAATAGGATTTAAAAAAACTCACTGAAAAGCTTGACTTTTCAAGCAAATCCATTTTTAAGAACTTTCTTATTTGATTCTTAAATTATATGATAATTTGTGTGCATTTATGTCCAACAACCTCCCTCCCCACGCACTCCTCTGTGCATCCCTAATGACACCATATTCCCTATTTAGGGCCTACTTCTGATTAGAGCCCATAGGGCATTGGTCAAAAGTAGTGCACTACATAGGGAATAGGGTGCCATTTGGAACAAAGCCCCTGGGTAGGTCTCGTCCTGACGCTGACCTGGCCTTGTTGCCGGCGTCCATGAGGTCGTTGATGTCGTTGTAGGAGGTGACGGCCAGCTTGGACAAGTCCTCCACGTAGGGCCCCAGCAGGGGGTGCTCTCGCACACGCAGGTTCCCTTTGTTCTTCGGGTTGAGCAAGTCCCGCACCCGCTCGCAGTAGATCTCCATGTAGCTGACCTAGAAGTGATTTCATTACAGTATGAGTATCTATTGGCCATGGCCGACTAAAGCTACAGTGAAGTCTTGACATCAGAAACATCCAGCAACGCTACGGGATGAAGTTTCCACTACGTACAGATTCAGGATCAACTTCCCCTCCCCCAATCCTAATGCTAAACTCACCCCAGATCAACGTCTAGGGGCAACTTTACCATCAACATACATGACAGTCAAGGAGAGGGTTTTCAATCAGTGGTAATGCCATTTATAGTGTTGGAATGCTACTTTTTGTAATGCAGAAGTCACAGTATTCGCTCAATATGGATCACTTGGCGTTCCATTTCAAAGACTTGAATTTGCTTAAGCATTGATGAGTACACGGAAGACTGAGCTAATATGTGTTGCTAGTAAAGCATTGCTAGGGAAACCACTATACTTTGAGGTTGCTCTGGATATAAGAACAAGGTAGTCACTGCAGGGCTACAATTTGGGAGGGTAGGCCATCATCAGAAAGAGGAGTGAGGAGCGGCTGAGGTAAGGGGAGAAGGAAAAGAAAGAGAGTGTTCGGGGGGGGGGGGGGGGGGGGGGTTTAGCCCCTAATGCTGTCTGGGACTCACCTCCACTGAGAATGAGATCTCGTCTTTGTTGTTGTCATTGATTTTCTCAAAGAGTTCTTCACAGAGCTAAGAGACAGAGGAAGAAATGTGTTATTGCCATTTAGGAGCATTTAAAAAGAGAGGACGAGAGAGGAGATGCAGATCGATAGATAACACAAATAGCTTGACGGTTATATGCCAAAACCAGGGGAGAAATGTCTTAATGCAGTAAGTGCTGCCGGGAGAGAGGTGGAATGCATACAAGAGGTTGGCAATGAGAGAACCGGGTTGCTTGTTTGTGAGCCAAAGCACTTCCAATCTCTTTGGGATGGGCGGAATTGAATACTCAGGTATCCAATCAATGTGAATGGTCAGCATGAAACTTCCAAATATGGTTGAAATAAAATGGTACAATACTATTGGGCCTTGCTTGTTCTCGTATAACTAAGGATATGAGCATAACTAAGGACATGATCTAGGCCAGGTATTCCCAAACTGGGGTAAGTAATGTTGTCGGCAATGTTGTAAGCAATGTGATTCACATTTTTTAAAATATAGAATTCCTTCACATTTTCAAACAGTACATGTATATTTTCCAGCGGGGCTATACATTTGGGTGAGTTTTTTTCCCCTCGCCTGAGTAGCCTCGCTACACTGCCAAAAATAAAATTAAACCATCTAGTGTTCAGCAAAATAACAACACAATGTCAAATACAGTTAGCCTAGTCAAAGAATTAACATCCAATCACATTAACCGTTACTCTCTCGAAGGAAACCTTCACTCTTGCGCAGACAATTAGAAACGAAACATGACAATTTGAAAAATAAGCCAGAGTCTTTTGAGCGAGAATAAAGATGACATTCAAGACATGTATGAAAACAACAGATATCATTAATAAGAAGGGACTAAAACCTCTTATATGGTGAGCTACCGAGTGGCTAGGACAGGCAAGCCCCATACTATTGTGGAGGACTTCATTCTTCCTGCTTCCGCAGATATGGCTGGGACAATGCTGGGGGGAAGGCCCGCAAAATCTATACAGACAATGCCTTCATCAAACACCGTTTCACGACGCATCAGTGACATGGCAGGAGATGTCTTGAAACAATTACTGCTTCGCATACAAGCCAGTAAATTATATGCGTTACAGCTGGATGAGTCAGACGTGGTGGTCCTGGCACAGCTCCTGGTATATGTCCGTTACGTTTATGGGGGGTCAATTAAGGAAGACATCCTCTTCTGCAAACCACTGGAAACCAGGACAACAGGAGAGGATATTTTTAAAGTGTCTGGACAGCTTTGTGACATCACATCTTGACCACCAAAGTCCATTTAATGGTATCTGTACTGATGGTGCAAATGCTATGATAGGGAGACATAGTGGAGTGGTAACGCGCGTGCAAGCAGTTGCTCCCGACGCCACTTGGGTATACTGCAGCATCCACCGAGAGGCTCTTTGTGCCAAGGGAATGCCTGACAGCTTGAAAGACGTTTTGGACACTACAGTAAAGATGGTTAACTTTGTTAAAGCAAGGCCCCTGAACTCTTGTGTATTTTCTGCATTATGCAATGATATGGGCAGCGACCATGTAATGCTTTTACAACATACAGAAGTGCGCTGGCTATCAAGGGGCAAAGTATTGACACGTTTTTTTTTTTTTTTTAATTGAGAGACGAGCTTAAAGTTCTTTACTGACCATAATTTTCGCTTGTCTGACCGCTTGCATGATGACAAGTTTCTCACACGACTGGCGATCTGGGTGATGTTTTTTCTCGCCTGAATGATCTGAATCTATAGTTGCGGAGTGTCCCTGTAATCCTATTCAATGTGCGGGACAAAATTAAGGCTATGATTAAGAAGCTGGAGCTCTTTTCTGTCTGCGTTAACAAGGAAAACACACAGGTGTTACGGACAATGTCAAATGTGATATAGCGAAGCACCTGAGTGAGCTGGGTGCGCAATTACGCAGGTACTTTCCAGAAACAGACGAAACAAACAACTGTATTTGTTATCCCTTTCATGCCTGCCTCCAGTCCACTTAACGATATCTGAACAAGAGAGCCTCATCGAAATTGCAACAAGCGGGTCTGTGAAAATGTAATTTAAATCAGAAGCCACTGCCAGATTTTTGGATAGGGCTGCGCTCAGAGTATCCTGCCTTGGCAAAACGCGCTGTTAAGACACTGATGCCCTTTGTATCCACGTACCTATGTGAGAGTGGATTCTCGGCCCTCACTAGTATGAAAACTAAAATGGAAAATTATTTAAGACAGACTCTCGCCAATACAACCCAACATTGCAGAGTTATGTGCATCCTTTCAAGCACACCCTTCTCATTAACCTGTGGTGAGTTATTCACAATTTTTGATGAACAAATAAGGTTTTATATGTAAGATGGTTAAATAAAGAGAAAGATTATTGATTATTATTATTATAATATAAGAGCTCTTTGTCACTTTCCACGAGCCGGGTTGTGACAAACTCACTCATTCTTATGTTTAATAAATGTATTGTATAGTGTGTGTGTGTGTGGCAGGCAACATTCGAAAGTGCGCTAACCCTGGTCCTAGAGGGGGTACGCAGCTGGAGGTTGAATATTTGAAGGGGTACGGGACTATAAAAAGTTTGGGAACCACTGATCTAGGCTGAACACAAATGTAACAGAATAAATGGAATTTGTTTTAGACATTTCTTGATTCTGTTCTATGGCACCCACAATGGTAGTCTGTGATCAAGGAGGCAACTGTGCTCAAGTGAAAATGTTATTGGAACATTGAACTTCCACAGTTATTCAAGAGAGCTAAGGAGGATGGATATTGGATATTTGAGGTGAGAGGAGCATACCAGGGGAATGATTCCCTCCTGTCCTTCCTCCTGCCTGCCCATCATGGTGTAGGACTTGCCAGCTCCGGTCTGGCCGTAGGCAAAGATGCAGACGTTGTAGCCATCAAAGGCATGCTGCAGCATCTCCTTGCCAAGGTCATTGTACACAAGGCTCTGTGAGGCAAAGGTGGGGTCCTCTGGCTGTAAGAGAGAAAGAGAAACATAATATATGTTCTTGTACTTTAGACTTATAGTCATGCATACATCATTTTGTTTCATTTGGGTTGCCCCAGCAGGAATAGAACCCACAACCCTTGGTGTTGCAAGTGCCATGCTCTACCAACTGAGGACCACATTTAAAATGTATGTTTATGTCGAACTACAGTACGGTGTGTTTGTCCCACCAGTACATGGTGTGTTTCAATTCAACAGTGTGCCGTTCGGCTTAGGCAATGTGTCAATTTGGCAGCCATGAGGCCATTTAGGATAAAAGCAGCAAAAGGCAAGAGGAAAGCAAACTCACCGTAGTGTGGGACCAGTAGGAGTGATCAAAGCTGAAGGACTTTGCTGGGTCCTTTGGGTTCTTGGGGTTGGATATAACTGTTGGGGAGGAGAAAAAAACATTAAATCACAAGGCTGATAACATTTACTGTGCAAGAGTGTGATAAGTTTGACCACTTCCAGTTTATTGCATTTTAACTTCAAGTGCAAAGTATTGCAAAATATTGTATGCACGATGGAGGGTTTGGGCTATTTCAACTATTTGGAGTTTACTGTATTTGTAAAAACAATGCATTTTTGTCTTAGAATAAATACAGTCTACACTCAGAGATATACAAGAAGGAAATTTATATTTTTTATAAAGTATGTAATAGACACAAAATACTAGCATTTCTGTAATAAATCTTTACCCCTTTACAAAATAACACCTTCAAATAATCCAAATGAGATATCTGCAAATAACATCAAATCAAAACATGGTAGATATCTACTGCAAGACATGTGCAACTATATTTGCCTATTTCCTTGTGATTGAGAGATCATGCATCTGTAAAGTTCCTGTTAATGAATCAGCGCAGATACTAATACATGTTTACATACAGTGGGAATGGCAATACAGTAACATGCTCTGTCTCTACACATCACAGCAAAGCTAGCAATGTGTTTCGCTAATCTGTCACCTGACGTGTCAATGTAAACAGGATGACAATGATGACACATTTCTCCTCTGCCCAGCCTAGCTGGCATGTCAAACACGCCTGCTAGGCTGCCTCCCAAATGGCATCCTATTCCCTACATAGTCCACTGCTTTTGACCAGGCACCATAGGTGTCTGGTGAAAAGTAGTGCACTATGTAGGGAATAGGATGCCATTTGGGAAGTACTCCTAGTCCCACCAGTACAGATATCCAAGCTTTCCACACCAACAGAAAGCTAAGCCCCTCGCGGAGGGGAGGGAGGAGAGTAGAGTGGGGAGTCCCAGAGGAATATACTGTAGGGGATATTTGAAGATATTAGCGACCCAGTTGTTGCTTGAAGTCCCCTTGACAGATTGTGCGCAAGTTGGCCGGACTTCAGGCCAATCCAGGGGATTTAGCTGAGGCTAGCCAGACACACGCATACCTCCGTTGTCCAAGTGGTGGGTCAGGGAGAGGAGGGCAGGGAGTGGAGGGCAGGGCAGGGCAAACGGAAAAATGGATACTGACTAAATGTGAAGAGTGCGCTCGGGGCCTAGCAACGAACCAAACAGAGTGGCAACAGCAACCGACGCCAGCAGCCCAGATGACTGGGGGAAAACCCCAGCTAGCTATATTGAAGGATCACATCATACCAAAGACAGTTTGTGATCCAAATAGCAGCCTACTCCCTATATAGTGCACTACTTTTGACCAGAGCCCAGTCGTTGTTAGAATACAGTAATGAGGTCCAGTGTTAGCACTACGGCATTCATAGTCAATGGGCCAATTAAAGTTGGGTATAGCTACTTCAGACAAGGGTACTTAAGAGGCCTCTGCACACTGAGAAATCCCCTGCAGTATGTGCGTGTGTGTGTGTGAAGAAGATGGTGGTGCACTGATCAATAATGCAGTGATATGGAGGAGGGAGGAGATTGCATATCATGTCACATGGCAACAGAATGTCAGTGGGTCTCCTCAGAAGAGAGAGAGGCGAACTCCATCAACTTTGCATAGTCAACGAGCATACCTTGCTCGATTTAGGCCTCCGTAGCCTATATTAGACTCTTAAGGGCCGTACCAAAATCGCGCAGGTAAGAGTTTAATTATATCCTCGCTAATCATCTAGTCACAGGTCTCCTTCCTTTTTGGGCACCGAGGAGAGGGGGCTAAATTAAGCACGATCTCACCTTTGACCCAGGTCCAATGGGAAACCGGAGCCCAGGGGGAGGAAATTGAAATGTACAGGATTTACGTTACAGTCACCACTTATTACCCCTTTCCTGGAACAATCCACATGGGCTATTAATGAGGAGGACTGCCTCCGCTCTGTTCCAATGCCACGCCGTCCACTCAGCAGTAAAAACAGGCTGATGATGGCGAGATCCCAACTGGTACCCTATTCCCTTTATAGTGCACTACTTTTGACCAGGGCTCATAGGGAATATGGTGCCATTTTGGACACAAATGATGAGTCTGGGCCAGGAGAGGCTCCCAGCTCCAGGTTTGGGCATGAGGACAGTGACAAGCGCTAGCCAATGCTCACTCTCACATCTGTTCCTGGTCTAGCATACAGCATGTAGCCTTACTGGGGCACAGGGCACCACACCAACAGGTCAAAAGGCTGAGGGCATCGTCCCTTTTAGTTCTATTACACCAGTCTGGGTGCACGTCATTAAATTCTATTCCAGTTGGCAGTCAAGGAGAAGAGATGAGGAAAGTGGGTTATTATTGTGGGGAGCTATCATCATTGGGACTGGGACACACAAGACCAGTATCCCAGACACAGATTATATACCTCATCTTGGACTAAAAGGGACTTAATGGGACTCTCCATTTAGCAAGTGAGCATGCTTCTTAGTCCTGGACTAGGCTTAATCTGTGTCCTGGAAAGCAGCCCACAGAATCTGTGGCTAAGACAGGTCTGGCTGACCTTCCGCATCAGTGAGGAAGATGGCTCACTCACTACAACCTGCATTAAAGGAGGGAACGCATGTTCTTTTATTTAGTCTTGGAGGCGATTCATGCTCACGACGCACCCTGCCACAGCGCCTCTGCCCACTCCCTCCCTCTCCGCATCCCTGCCCCTCTCTCGCAGTAGAACATAGTTCCCTCGTATCCATCTGGCCTTAGCCATGCATCACTCTAATAGGGCCAGGATTTCAAAAAAGAAAAAGGAGGGAGACAAGTCTGTTGGAAGAGGAACAACTTCCCAAGCAGACTGAGATGGGAACCTGTTGACTATTTCACCTGTCAGAAAGTACTCATCAATATAGACAGCAGAGGTAGCTTATAAGGCTTCCCCAGTTCTGGCGAGCGACCACAATTACACACATGTAACTTAAAATCATAATTCTTCACTGTATGCTCTTTCCTTTGGGGGTGGGGCTAAGGTGACATCATCCATGTGAAGCTTGCAGCAGGATACAGGGACTCTTTATTTTGAGAAAAACATTTAAATAATGATCCACACTTCTCAACTACTCCTGATGAACTTTTATTTTATTTCACCAGGTAGGCTAGTTGAGAACAAGTTCTCATTTGCAACTGCGACCTGGCCAAGATAAAGCAAAGCAAAGCAGTTCGACACATCAACACAGAGTTACACATGGAATAAACAAAACAGTCAATAATACAGTCGGAAAAAAAGAAAAACAAAGTCTATATACAGTGAGTGCAAATGAGGTAAGATAAGGGAGTTAAGAAAATAAATAGGCCATGGTGGCGAACTAATTACAATATAGCAATTAAAACACTGGAATGGTAGATGTGCAGAAGATGAATGTGCAAGTAGAGATACTGTGGTGCAAAGGAGCAAGATAAATAAATAAATACAGTATGGGGATGAGGTAGATAGATGGGCTGTGTACAGGTGCAGTGATCTGTGAGCTGCTCTGACAGCTGGTGCTTAAAGCTAGTGGGGGAGATGTGAGTCTCCAGCTTCAGTGATTTTTGCAGTTCGTTCCAGTCATTGGCAGCAGAAAACTGAAAGGAAAGGCGACCAAAGGAGGAATTGGCTTTGGGGGTGACCAGTGAGATATACCTGCTTGAGTGCGTGCTATGATGGGGTGCTGCTATGGTGACCAGTGAGCTGAGATAAGGCGGGGCTTTACCTAGCAGAGACTTGTAGATAACCTGTAGCCAGTGGGTTTGGCGACGAGTATGAAGCGAGGGCCAACCAACGAGAGCGTACAGGTCGCAGTGGTGGGTAGTGTATGGGGCTTTGGTGACAAAACGGATGGCACTGTGATATACTGCATCCAATTTGTTGAGTAGAGTGTTGGAGGCTATTTTATAGATGACATCGCCGAAGTCGAGGATCGGTAAGATGGTCAGTTTTACGAGGGTATGTTTGGCAGCATGAGTGAAGGATGCTTTGTTGCTGTATAGGAAGACGATTCTAGATTTAATTTTGGATTGGAGATGCTTAATGTGAGTCTGGAAGGAGAGTTTACAGTCTAACCAGACACCTAGGTATTGTAGTTGTCCACGTATTCTAAGTCAAAACCGTCCAGAGTAGTGATGCTGGACGGGCCGGTAGGTGCGGGCAGTGATCGATTGAATAGCATGCATTTAGTTTTACTTGCATTTAAGAGCAGTTGGAGGCCACGGAAGGAGTGTTGTAAGGCACTGAAGCTTGTTTGGAGGTTTGTTAACTTCTTATGGCTGAAGGGGCAGTATTGAGTAGCTTGGATGAAAGGTGCACAGAGGTGCCCAGAGTAAACGGCCTGCTCCTATGTCATAGTTGCTAATATATGCATAGTATGGTATTGGATAGAAGACACTCTGAAGTTTCTAAAACTGTTTGAATTATGTCTGTGAGTATAACAGAACTCATATGGCAGGCCAAAACCTGAGAAGTTCCACTTCTTGTTTGGATATATTCTGGGGGTGCCAGATTTTCAACCAAGCTCTCATTGAAAATACAGAGAGATATAAATGGGTTTTCACTTCCTACGGCTTCCAATAGATGTCAACAGAACTTAGTCTGATGACTCTAATGTGGAGGCCGAAGGAGACAGGAATGAGTAATCACATCCATGAGGTGCCCACGCATTGAACTGGCACGTTCACGTGAGAGTGAGCACCGTTCCATCGGTTAATTGAAGTCGATGTAATTCTCCAGTTGGAACGTTATTCAAGATGTATGTTAACAACATTCTAAAGATTGATTCAATACATCGTTTGACATGGTTCTACTGACTGTTACGGAACTTTTGGACATTGTCACGTTATAGTGGATGCGCTTTGAGACTTTGGTTAGGGCGTTTGGTAAACAATTCGAAAGTAGCTAATTGGACATAAATAACGGACATTATCGAACAAATCAAGCATTTATTGTGGACCTGGGATTCCTAGGACTGCATTCTAATGACGTTCATCAAAGGTAAGGAAACATTTATCATGTATTTTCTGGTTTCTGTTGAGTACAACATGGCGGCTAATTTGGCTTTTGTTCTGAGGTCCATCTCAGATTATTGCATGATTTATTTTTCCGTAAAGTTTTTTTGAAATCTGACACAGCGGTTGCATTAAGGAGAGGTATATCTATAATTCCATGTGTATAACTTGTATTATCATCTACATTTATGATGAGTATTTCTGTTGAAACGATGTGGCTATGCAAAATCACTTGATGTTTTTGCAACTAGTGAATCTATCGCGCCAATGTAAACTCAGATTCTTTGATATAAATATGAACTTTATCAAACAAAACATGCATGTATTATGTAACATGAAGTCCTATGAGTGGCATCTGATGAAGATAATCAAAGGTTAGTGATTAATTTTCTCTCTATTTCTGTTTTTGTGAAAGCCATCTTTCGCTGAAAAAAAATGGCTGTGCTTATTGTGGTTTTGTGGTGACCTAACATAATCGTTTGTAGTGCTTTCGCTGAAAAGTCTATTTGAAATCAGACACTTTGGTGGGATTAACAACAAGATTACCTTTAAAATGATATAAGACACATGAATGTCTGAGGAATTTTAATTATGAAATTTCATTTTTTTTATTTTTTTTTTTATTTGGCGCCCTGCAATTGTTTTTTGTTTTTGTCATGTCGATCTTGTTACCGGGATTGCAGCCATAAGAAGTTAAGTGTCCAAAGAAGGGCCAGATGTATACAGAATGGTGTTGTCTGCGTAGAGGTGGATCAAGGAATCACCCGCAGCAAGAGCGACATCGTTGATATATACAGAGAAAAGAGTCGGCCAGAGAATTGAACCCTGTGGCACCCCCATAGAGACTGCCAGAGGGCCGGACATCAGGCCCTCCGATTTGACACACTGAACTCTATCTGAGAAGTAGTTGGTGAACCAGGTGAGGCAATCGTTTGAGAAACCAAGGCTGTCAAGTCTGCCAATAAGAATGTGGTGATTGACAGAGTCGAAAGCCTTGGCCATGAATACGGCTGCACAGTAATATCTCTTATCGATGGCAGTTATGATGTCGTTTAGGACCTTGAGCGTGGCTGAGGTGTACCCATGACCAGCTCTGAAACCAGATTGCATAGCGGAGAAGGTACGGTGGGATTCAAAATGGTCGGTAATCTGTTAACTTGGCTTTCGAAGACCTTAGAAAGACAGGGTAGGATAGATATAGGTCTGTAGCAGTTTGGGTCAAGAGTGTCACCCCCTTTGAAGAGGGGGATGACCGCGGCAGCTTTCCAATCTGTGGGAATCTCAGACGATACGAAAGAGAGGTTGAACAGGCTAGTAATAGGCGTTGCAACAATTTCGGCAGATAGTTTTAGAAAGAGAGGGTCCAGATTGTCTAGCCCGTCTGATTTGTAGGGATCCAGATTTTGCAGCTCTTTCAGAACATCAGCTATCTGGATTTGGGTGAAGGAGAAATGGTGGGGGCTTTGGCGGGTTGCAGTGGAGGGTGCCGGGCAGTTGACCGGGATAGTGGTTGCCAGGTGGAAAGCATGGCCAGCAGTAGAGAAATGCTTATTGAAATTCTCAATTATAGTGGATTTATCGGTGGTGACAGTGTTTCCTAGCCTCAGAGCAGTGGGCAGCTGGGGGGAGGTGCTCTTCTTCTCCATGGACTTTACAGTGTCCCAGAACTTTTTTGAGGTTGTAGTACAGGATGCAAATTTCTGTTTGAAAAGGCTAGCCTTAGCTTTCCTAACTGCCTGTGTATATTTGTTCCTAACTTCCCTGAAAAGTTGCATATCACGGGGGCTATTTGATGCTAACGCAGAACACCACAGGCGTTGAACCCCTCACTACTCTCATCAACAACACAAAGTGGTCATCATCACATGTCCAAAGGAGAGAGTGTTTGACCTGGATGTCCTGCAGCTCCTGAGCCATAGTTAATAAGACAGGGCCTTACTGTGTGTGACAGGGAGAATGCTCCATGTAATGCACGATGACTCATCTACCCTGCCCTTCGCTCTCATTGTTGGATTATCAATCACACCGTGCAGTGTGTGCGAGTTGTGTGTGTGTGTGTTATAGGAAATCTTTGGCTTTTAGAAGATAGAGTGGAGAAAAAGATAAGTAATATCCGGTATATTCATCAATACGCACATCCTATCAAGAGAATGGAAAATATAGGCTCCCACAGGTTTCTTTTTTTGTTGCAAAATACTGCACTGAATCAAATCCTGAATTTAAAATGGGAGACATGTCCTTCTGTCTAATGAACGACGTCATCACCGTCTCCATCCCACTCAACCATGGCAACAGGTACAGGACTGGATTCTGGTTGCCATGACCACCCTGCTGACACGGCACAGGAGGATGCTGCACATTGCTTTCCGTGTTTTTCCCCCTCATTCTCCCCCTCTCGACATTCCAATTTGCCTTCTGCGAAAAAGTTATCTTGAGAGTAAATCCAGGTTTATGGACAATAAAATGCAATTATTTTTCCACAGAGGTATATTCAGCATTCCAATCCATTATAGTTGGCTAAACACGTAAAAGGCACACCGTGAAAGTGTTAGGATTTGTAAGTACAACATTAAGCTACTTAATATCAGGGACCATATTCATAAAGCATCTTTCACACTCACCACATACACTGCTGCTACAGCTCAGTCTATCTATCCTGTTGCCTAGGCACTTTTCCCCTACCTACATGTACATAGCTACAAATTACCTGGTATTCCTGCACATCGACTCAGGACTGGTACTCCCTGTAGATAACCATGTTATTTTTAGTCGTTATTGTTATTTACTGTGCATTTATTCCTCGTGTCACTGTTCCTATTTTTACTTGATCTTTAACTCTGCAATGTTGGAAAAGGACCCGTAAGTAAGCATTTCAGTTAGTGATGCACCGATATTCAATTTTTGGCCAATACCGATATTTCCCTTGCTCCCCAAAAATTTAACCGATAAACAAAAAACATTTATGGCCTTTTAAGCATTCTAGTACAGTTAAATAGTTAGCACACACAGACACAGCGGTCTAATGCACTGCATGAGGTGTCACTACAGTCCCTGGTTCGAATCCAGGCTGTATCACATCCGGCAGTGATTGGGAGTCCCATAGGGCGGCGCACAATTGGCCCAGCATCGTCCGTGCCGTCATTGTAAATAAGAACTTGTTCTTAACTGACTAGCCTAGTTAAATATAGGTTACACACCACACTGACCAAAAAGTTATTTTGTTGGCATTTACGCATGTCCCCCATTACCAGTAAAACATAATCAAAACCTATAATTAATTTATTTATTTCCTGCGCTGTTTTGTTGTTCAGTATTTCATTCTCAACCAGGATTTCCATGGAATGCCGTTTGGGTCTTTGCGGGTCAAAAAAGACACACGACAAATAACACTATTTGACGTGTCAAATAACGACATAATCGTTATTTAACTATATAGCTAGGTGTCATCTAAAATAACCCTAATTTATAAGACAGTTCTTATTTGATTAATGGTGGTCGGATCCATCTATGTGAAGCTAGCCACAATAGTGGACTTTGTGGTTAGCCTTCAAAATAAAAGTATTGCATAATTCTTCTATTTGTACTCATTTGCATCATTGTCAATGACACTTATTCTGAAGGCAAACCGCAAATTCCACTATTGTGCCGAATCCTTATTGTGGCTAGCTTCATAACACATAACCCGGTCCGGTTGAGCCTCACTAGCCAGATGAAGCTAGCTGGCTGCTTATAACATTAGCTTTGGGCAACAGGGTTAAGTAGCTGGCTAGCTATTTATTTTCATGAACTGAAGTACAATTTCAATAGGCGAACAACAAGTGGCAACCTAGCTAATACTTACTCACAAGGATTACTAAATCATTGTTAAGAATAATGAAAATGACTGCAGTTTCTACAGGTCATTGTTTTCAGGCTGGTTGTATTGGTGCTAGCTAGGTACCAAGCTAAAGCTAGTCTCGCTGATATTTTCTTAACTCTTTCAAATGACTGCTTGATTTGTTGACTGCTCGATCCACACAGCAGACATTTTGTGGGCTAGATTAGGAATGCTGTGTTGCACGTGTAGTGCAACATTTTATGTGCCGTTATTACGTATGCACGGTAGCTTTGACATAGGTTTCTAAAAAAATCGTCATTAAACTAGACATCGGGCCGATGCTGATGTTGGCATAGTTGGCTGATTGCGATATGTTCACCGATTTATTGTGCATCCCTAACTACACTATTAATCTACACCTGTTGTTTACGAAGCATGTGACAAATAAAATGTAGGAGTCCTGATCTAGAACCAGTTTTGCCTTTCAGATCAGGGGGGGGGGGGGGGTGGGGTCTGATCAGCACTCCTAATCTGAAACGCTTTATGAATACTGGCTCTGAGCCATAAACTATGCATTTAAAAAACAATAACTAAACAGGGTCTTTCAGGATATCAAGATAAAATACAGTATAATTTCAATAAAAGTACTGCATGTTTCACTTGCTAAATTCTCATTCACACTGGGCCATGAAAACATGATTTATGTTAAACGGACTTATAGATCAGGCACATACCATGGCACCTTTGCATGAACTCGGGTCCTTCAGGCCCACTCACAGGAAATTAGCCATGACAATTTGGATGGGACACACACTGCCCTAACAGGAGTCGTTGTCGCAAAGGCAGAAAGGCAGGCGGGAGGAGATGAGATCAGGTGGGAACATTCTAGCCAATGTGAGGGCCGATACCCGTGCCACCAACAGACAACACCAATATAAAATATTTTCCTCAAAGTTGTCATGTGCGTCCACTTATGTCAGTACATTAGTCACAACTTAAACATTGCAAAACGTACATTTGATCAAATAAGCCTTAGCAAATTAGCAAGACAAATCTGTTGACTAAATCCAACACTTTCTCATAAACCTCCATACAAAAAATCCACACTTGTCTGCTTCTCGCTGTATTCTGGCATGGACAGATTTTGACGGGAGTGGAGCCTTTCGCGTCAGCTCTTCCACTCTGTACACACCAAAACATCCTCTTCATATCAAGATCATTAGTCCATACAAACCACAGCTGGAGTGACAATGAATGAGTGAGGCCAAGCATTTCACAGGGTACCTCCCAAAAGGCACCCTATTCTTTATATAGTTAACTACTTTTGACCAGGGACCGTAGGTCAACAGTACTGCACTATATAGGGAATAGGGTGCCATTTTGGACACAACCACAACTGTGCCAGACAATGGGGGGGGGGGTTCATTATTTCCTCTTTCAGAACCTATAGGTTGCCTGATGTGATGCAGGGGGGGCTACAATTTAGTGTGAGTGAGACACTAACAACCCGCTTGGTGATGCTGGCAGCCATTTTGTGACAGGATGCTCAACAAGTAATTGGGCTCTAAATGTCTTTGAGCCCCAGATGGTGACAGAGAGGCACCTGAGACTACCAGCCAGGCGAGGCAGGGCCTAAAATGGCTGAACACGTCTGCCTCTCCGATGACCCTCCAAGGACCTGCTAGCTTCTACTGGTCTCGATCAATACCCACTAGAGAATGTGCCGCTGACTGTGCTCGCAGTGTTATAGGGAGCGAAGGTCGCTAGATAAATTCATATTTAAGAACAAAATCCTAAAAAAGGACCCAGATATTCATTGAAATAATAACCCGTGGAGAACTGTAATTACCATATGTTCCTTTCTACGGGGCAGAGGAATTTTTATGGTTTCCTTGGGGCCTGTGTGCATATGGACAGAGTAAGGTAACGGTTCAATCCCTGAATACTTTTCAGTGAATATATCCACCAGCCAATACTATGTGTCAACTGCACACATGTGTTACTGTTTGGTTTCTGTTAATCCATGATTGGCCCAGTAAAAAGTCACAGCCCTGAGTCTATGTTTTAAAACGGAGGGTGAGCAACACTGATACTTATCCCTCCATCTTAAAAGAGGAAACAGAATAGGACAGGACACATTCTGACTCGCCCGCCGCCGACGTACTCAGCGTGCTGTTCTCGGTTTGGCAATAGTCTGCTTGTCGCACAGGGCCTTAGCACAGGTGGTAGAGTTCTCCCTTGACACAGCTCAACTCCACAGGCTCAAACTAGTGTCTGACCAACGGTCGTATGCTCTCCACAAACAGCTGAGCGTGTCGCACCCACAACACAGGACTCACAACTTCTCTAAAACAGAGACCAAGCTATGTGTGGGATTTGATTTAGCGCCTTGGATACAGCACATACTAGGACCAAGCCTTTTAAACCCTGTAGGCTATTGTCTTTCTTTTAAGAAAACAACCACCACTAAAGTCTGGTCCAAACAGATTAAGGACACAATAGCCTTTTGTTTTGTATCGTCTTCATTTTGCCAGTGGAGCCAAGACTTTACCTTAACTTGAGATCTGCAGTCCCACCAAAATCACCAAAAATTTCTTTGCTCATACACTTCAGCTCAAACCATAAGCCGCAAAGGGAGAACCGAAACATCCCCAATACAACAACATTGTATAATCCTATTAAATGTTAATAGCATGGCTTTTTATTGAAATACTTAAGAGTAATTATTGCAACTCTAGGGGGAGGCATTGAATCCCCCACTGAAGAATTCTCCATTTCCACTCTGCATGCCATTCACATCACTTTCCCTTTTTACTGGGTGAGGGGAGAGAGAAAAACACAGGAAGACACAAGAACAATGCAGTGAATACAGTACTTGCTGTCGACGACAGAGCCTGTACAACACATTAGGTAATCTGTTATGACAAGCCTTTATGCGGCCGGTTCCCCTCGACAATGACCCTTTTCACATAGCCTTACGGTACCCCCGTTATGATTCCTTTGCCACTTTAATGAAAAGGAAACTTTCTATGGAAAAGCATTGTTGGCGCTTGAGAGTGACTGCAGCCAACAGCACATTTCTCCCTCATGGTCTATGTAAACTGTGCATAAAAGGCTGCAAGAGTTGCAGGTTTATTGTAAACTCGGTTTATAGACTGGAAAAACAAATTATCTTTATCTTTACGACGGTTGTAAAAAGTTGGATTCGAAAATATTTGGACCACAACAAGTAGACAATTGACAGGGTGGCTGAGGAGTAATGTTACATGTAAGGGATTACCAAAAAACGGTAACTGTAATCCGTTACCAGCAAAAATAATGTAATCAGACTACAGATACTTTTGAAAAACTACATGATTAACTTGAGGTTTACTTTTAAATTCAGAAAGAATGTTTTGGGGGGGGGGGTCATTGACACTTCTGTTTTGTCAATGACATTCAAATCAACATTGAAAAAAGGTGCAAGTTTAAGTTTGTTCCATCTGAGCGAGTCTGACCACAAGTCAGTGACCATTATGATGACACACAAAATGTGTTTGATGGATCGCGGGAATAGACTTGTTGGCTACAGTCCAAGCTATGTCTTCCAATGGTGCAACGGCTGTCGGCATCCAAAGATTATCCAACGTGAATAAACGCTTGGAGGTAAGGATGACAGCAGTGTAGTCTACGGGGATACAGATATCACTTCTTATTGATATCTACATAGTGCATTGATGTGAGTCACATTTCTCTCTCATTTAGCTATTTGCCCCTTACCGATTGTGGTTGTTGTGGATGGCTGTTCACAAATCTAAATGTGTTGTTGAACCCAATAAATGGTTAAATTCAAGAAGTTAAAGCTGCCTATCAATCATTGTTTTTTTAAATCAGTGGACAGCCAATGAAAAATGTGCTCTCGCAACAGCTGCATAGTGCTTTTACTTCTCTATCTAATTCATGACGATAAAAATTTAATGGACACATGCTCAAACTAGCACACTTTTGATTGCCCCTTTAAGTCTATCTATAGATGCTACATCCATTTTTGGACTTATAATTATGCACTACCGTTCAAAAGTTTGGTTTGGTTCACTTAGAAATGTCCTCCTTTAAAAAAAATTTAAAAAAAATGTTTTTGGTCCATTAAAATAACATCAAATTGATCAGAAATACAGTGTAGACATTGTTAATGTTGTAAATGACTATTGTAGCTGGAAACAGCTGATTTGTAATGGAATATCTACGTAGGCGTACAGAGGCCCATTATCAGCAACCATCACTCCTGTGTTCCAATGGCACGTTGTGTTAGCTAATTCAAGTTTATCATTTTAAAAGGCTAATTGATCATTAGAAACCCTTCTGCAATTATGTTAGCACAGCTGAAAACTGTTGTGCTGATTTAAAGAAGCAATAAAACTTCCCTTTGGATTCGTTGAGTATCAGCATTTGTGGGTTCGATTACAGGCTCAAAAATAGGCAAAAACAAAGACATTTCTTCTGAAACTCGTCAGTCTATTCTTGTTCTGAGAATTGAACGCTATTCCATTCGAGAAATTACCAACAAACTGAAGATCTCATACAACGCTGTGTCCTAATCCCTTCACAGACAGCGCAAACTGTCTCTAACCAGAATAGAAAGAGTGGGAGGCCTCGGTGCACAACTGAGCAAGAGGACAAGTACATTAGAGTGAGAAACAGACGCCTCAAGTCCTCAACTGGCAGCTTCATTAAAACCTCTTAAGGATCGGCCACTTTTTTATTTTTTTTTGCCTAAAGTGACATATCCAAATCTAACTGCCTGTAGCAAGAATATGCCTTTACTTGGTACCATTTGAAAGGAAACACTGAAGTTTGTGGAAATGTGAAAGGAATGTAAGAGAATATAACACATTAAACCTGGTAAAAGATAAAAGAAAAAAAAGCATTTTTTTCTTTTGTACCATCATCTTTGAAATGCCATAGAAAGGCCATAATCTATTATTCTAGCTCAGGTGCTATTTAGATATTGGCCACTAGATGGCAGCAGTGTATATGCAAAGTTTTAGACTGATCCAATGAACCATTGCATTACTGTTCAAAATGTTGTACCTATTTTGTTTATTAATAACTTTTCATGTTCAAAACTGTGCACTCAAGCAATAGCATGGTATTCTTTCACTGTAATAGCTACTGTAAGTTGAACAGCGCCGTTAGATTAACAATAATTTAAGCTTTCTGTCAATATCAGATAGGTCTATGTCCTGGGAAATGTTCTTGTTACTTACAAACTCATGCTAATCGCATTAGCCTATGTTAGCTCAACCGTCCCACAGGGGACCCACCAATCCTGAAGAAGCTTTAAATGAGAGAGCCTATCAGTCTAAACCAGATGTTTAAAATGATGATAAAATCTCACTCATCATTTTTTTCTATGATTTGTGTGTGGTCAAAACGAGGGCTTTAACTGTTGGTAGACTTTCATTTTTAAGCCATTTTGAAGATAGTTTGAATGATGTTATTTTTAGGGTGGTAGATGCCAGACTCTCCTGACATTACTGTAAGGGCGTTACTGTAGACCTCGGGCAGCCTCACAGGACACAGGAAGTGTTTGGAATGAGCCTTGACCTGAGGGGGAAATAATATCCTCTTCTCCTTGAGGGGGTGCACCTGCAGGCGTGGGAAATAATATCCACTTTGGATGTCCTCCATGAGACTGTGTTCCTCTCTAAGCTGTGAAAACAGCTGAAATCTCCCACGTTTTCAGAGGATCCCCTAGCTATCATCTTCTATAATGTCATGCAAAGGTGCAAATGACATGTGCTTTGCAAATGTGTATTTGCTTACTATGGATGTTTTTCAATGATTAGAAATTGATGTGCAGTTTTCATGTATTTCACTTGACAATGTCTGGTTGAATTTAAGGTTAACTTTAAAGATCAAATCCACATTAGGTGAAATGGCGCCACTATTCTGCTATCCTATCAGGTGTGCAATGATGTCCGAGTGAGCAAAAACTGTTTGTTTGCACCAACTTTGTTGTTGTAATAGCCCGAAGGGACGTGTCAGTTTCACAAATTAAAGGAGCTATATGTAATGTTTTTGCATTGTAATTTCAGAAAATGTCCTTAATATGTACAGTAAGAGCCATGATAGTGTTTCACAATATTTTTCCCCCCAAAAAAATATTTGGCACACAAAAAATTGCATTCTTCTTGGTCAACAAAAGAATGACCATCTCTTGTTGTCAAATTGGCTGAGGCCAGCAAATCGCTTGTCAATTCAACAACAGACCACGCAACTTGACAATGAGATTTGCTGGCCCCAGTCAATTTGACAACGAGACGGTTCATTGTTGAATTGTTACATGTAGTACCTCTTAAGGATTCCAGCTTTAATATTTTAATTGTAAAGTTGTGCAATGTAGTCATTGTTCTAGAGTAGATACTTGAGCAGTTAGGGCCAACATTTCCCCTCTTGTCACAAAACTATGCAAAACCTTTGAATGAAACATTGCTGGCCTTGCATGTTCTCTCTCAGGCCTGAAGTTCTAGAATCCTCTCTATAGCCTTTGTGATCCTGGCCTCAGCGAGCCTGCGTAAGCTGCTAATATCACTAGGTCGCTCGGCGTGCTAGGCTAGCAATGCGTCTGTGGGCCGGGAGGCTGTTTGGTGCTTGGGCTATAGGAGTGTAGATGAGTGTGTCGGAAAGGTTGGGCGGCTGAAATCTCCCCATTCCTTCCTGTCACTGACAGTCTGTCGGCATGCGAAGCACCAGCTGCCATCTGGTGCTGTATAAATAGACAGCACTCTCGGGCTAGAGCAGCTGTCGAAGGTTAGGCTGGCCCTGCTCTCATTCCCAGTGGTTTCCAGCTAGACAGACAACCCCACCTGACCTTATATCAATTCACCCTCTCTCAGCACTCCCTGAAGATGTCACACAGAAAGGCATAATACTCTATTATTTTGTTGTCATGGAGGACTGATTGGGCTCATTGATTCGAGTTGATAAATAAATGCGGCGCTCATGGAATGGCATGCTTTGAGCACTACTGAAAAGTTCCATTTACATGTGAAAAACAAATGCCATATGCTGCATTTGCTATAGGCCTATTGTTTACCTTTTAGTTGGTGACACTTTGATATCTTGATAATACGCAGCTGTTTAAAAGGCAAATCCACAGATGAAACAAGAACAGAACGGGTGACCCACCTCTAGTTTTGGTAAAAAGCTGAAGGATGGGCCTGGAGATATGTAACCACTCAGGTTAATAGACATAGTTATGTAAGCAAGGACTGACCATCCATGACATCAAAATGATGATTAAAACAATGTTATGAGGCTATACAATGCTTACATTTACAATGTTTACAAACATTGGAGAAAAACAAGCTTATATTTTGGTTCTCTTGGAGTGTAGCAGTTGAACTAAACTCATGAGGCATTTAAGTTATATTCTTCAATAATTAATGGATATACACTACCGTTCAAAATTTGGGGTCACTTAGAAATGTCCTTGTTTATTTAAAGAAACGCAACAAAAAAAGTCCATTAAAATAACATCAATTGATCAGAAATAAAGTGTAGACATTGTTCATCTTGTAAATTAATTTTATAGCTGGAAACGACAGATAATATATTTTATTTTTTATATATTTTTTCTACATAGGTATACAGAAGGCCATTATCAGCAACCATCACGCCTGTGTTCCAATGGCACATTGTGTTAGCTAATCCAAGTTGATCATTTTAAAAGGCTAATTGATCATTAGAAAACCCTTTTGCAATTATGTTAGCACAGCTAAAAACTGATTAAAGCAGCAATAAAACTGGCCTTCTTTAGACTGGTTGAGTATCTGGAGCATCAGAGTTTGTGGGTTCGATTACAGGCTAAAAATGGCCAGAAACAAAGAACTTTCTTCTGAAACTCGTCAGTCTATTCTTGTTCTGAGAAATGAAGGCTATTCCATGCGAGAAATTGCCAAGAAACTGAAGAGCTGGTACAACGCTGTGTACTACTCCTTCACAGAACTGCGCAAACTGGCTCTAACCAGAATAGAAAAAGTGGGAGGCCCCGGTGCACAACTGAGCAAGAGGACAAGTACATTAGTGTTTCTAGTTTGAGAAACAGACGCCTCACAAGTCCTTAACTGGCAGCTTCATTAAATAGTACCCGCAAAACACCAGTGTCAACGTCAACAATGAAGAGGTGATTCCGGGATGCTGGCCTTCTAGGCAGAGTTCCTCTGTCCAGTGTCTGTGTTCTTTTGCCCATCTTAATCTTTTCTTTTTATTGGCCAGTCTGAGATATGGCTTAATCTTTGCAACTCTGCCTAGAAGGCCAGCATCCCGGAGTCGCCTCTTCACTGTTGACATTGAGACTGGTGTTTTGCGGGTACTATTTAAGCCATATTGTCAAAAACATTAACATTGAAAAATTCAGTAAAGAAAACAAAAAAGATGACAAATATTTGTTGAATTAAATGGATTCAAGGAGTTCTCACAAGCTGTACCTAAAAACTAAACTGGATATTCCAGGAGAGAGGTGTTGTTCACTCACCAAGACACACTGTACCTCGACTAAAGCTAATACCACTTTAAAATTAGCTCCTTGTCCTGGAAAGAATTCCAGCTGATACAGGTTAAACTGTCCTTCAATGCTGCCCAAGATAAAGGCATACACTCAATTCCTGAAATTAATTTGAATGCGGGCCAATGGGCATATAGGGTTTGCGGTAAATTGTACTCTTCACATTTATGGTGGTGGGAACATGACAGGGTGACTGTCTGCTTAGTTTGGCTGACTTTTTGGCAGATTTCTTTTTACCACATCAGGAAGTAATTTGACTTCTTCATATTCCTGTAGTCATCTCTAAAATGACCATACATATCTTGCCTTGGAGCTATGGGAATGTCTTAGACATTCCAGCACAGTAATCACAATGCCATTATGAACGATAAAAGGATGGAGATAAATAATTGTAATTCTGGTATTGGATAAATATAACTTGGGGTTCAGTTTTTCAATGTACACAACCAATCTCACTTGTTTATTGGTCTTTGTGAAAACATGTCTTCCCCAGATATACTAGTTTTCCCTATACTCTGCACAGCTTTCGGTTAGTTAGTCATCATACACTCCACCCACAATACATCACTGTGGGCAGCAGCGCCAGTGTGGTACATGGTTCCTGACATCATGCACCCATTTTACAGAGGAGTGACCTGAATTTCTTCAGCTCTTCTGAGAAAAGGCGGACTCTAAAATGACTTGCTTTATGTAAGCTTCATAATCACAACACTTTGCAAAGGCTTCGATAATGCATACAACGTTTTACAGGGAAGCTACAGTAGTTTCAGTTTCTATAATTGCAGGGAAAATAAACGGGTTGATGGTAAAGGTTAATGTCAGATGACTACATTCTTTCCCAGAATCCTCTCTGTGTTCAATGGAAATGACAAACTGCACGCGCGCATTGTGTGCATGTGTGATCTCAATTAGCCGGAGGGTATTAGCAGAGGTTTTTTTTAAAGGCAGAGGTTCCAGGGAGAGAAGAGAACCGGAGGGAGGTGGAAGATATTGCATTTATTAATTAAGAATTCAAAAACAACACTTCCTCATGACTCTCTCCCCAATCTCATGAATAATACAAAATTTGCATGGTCCCCACAACCGGGCAGCCCGTGCCTGGACTACAAAGCTCACCCACTAGTCTCTGCATTCTGTTCTTAGTCTGTGGGAGGGAAAGAAACAAGGGAAACAAGGTCTGCAAAGAGAACTGTAGTGCTGGTCTGAACTCAGACAAAAACACATTAACTGAGAATGTAGGAAAGTTGAGCAATTTTACCAACATCTCACAAGTCAGAGCGACTCAACCTCAAAACAAATGCACCGTTATCTGCTTTTAACTGCTGTTGATTTTTATTTATTATGGATCCCCATTAGCTGCTGCCAGAGCAGCAGCTACTCTTCCTGGGGTCCAGCAAAATGAAGGCAGTTGATTGCATCATCGGGGTGGGAAGATGGATGTGGGCTTGGGTGAAACTTTTAGTCGGAGACATTATTCAAAAAAAAAATTGTCTCATTAAATAAAGTGAACATTGGATTAGCATTAATCCAAAGAATTGAATATCATATTTCTGAATATGAATAATTTGAAGGATTCAATGGTAAAAAATATTTTTCTCCATAGAGCAGTTGACTTTATATACCTGCATGCTTGCTAGACACATAGTTGTCACTTCACCAATTTTTTACATTCTTCAAAGCAGACAAACTCTTAGAAACGTTTTAAAAATAAAAATCTCCCCAATTTCGTGATTACAATCGTCTCGTCGCTGCAACTCCAACAGGCTCGGGAATGGTGAGTCATGCGTCCTCCGAAACAAGTGGCACTTCTTTACACCTGCTCGCTAAACCCGTAAGCCAGCTGCACCAATGTGTAGGAGGAAACGCTGTTCAACTGACGAACGAAGTCAGCCTGTAATTGCCTAGCCCACCACAAGGAGTCTCTAGAGCGTGATGAGCCAAGTAAAGCCCCCCCCGGCCAAACCCGCCCCTAACCCGGACAACGCTGGGCCAATTGTGCGCTGCGTTATGGGACTCCTGGTCACAGCCGGTTGTGACACAGCCTGGGATCAAACCCTAGGCTGTAGTGACGACGCAACAGTGCGATGCAGTACCTTAGAATGCTGCGCCACTCGGGAGGCCAGTAGAAACCTTTTTTTAACCAAAAAGGGTTCTCCTGTAGAGACAGCTGAATTACCCTTTTAGGTTCAAGACAGCACCTTTTTATTGTATTTTTTTAAACCATTTTTTCTCCCCAATTTCATGGTATCCAATTGGTAGTTACAGTCTTGTCCATACAGGAGTTGCAGTGATGGGACTTGGGAGAGGCTAATGTCGAGAGCCGTGCGTCCTCCGAAACACAACTCAGCCAAGCCACACTGCTTCTTGACACAATGCCCGCTTAACCCGGAAGCCAGCCGCACCAATGTGTCGGAGGAAACACTGTGTACGTGGCGACCATGTCAGCGTGCATTGTGCCCGGCCCGCCACAAGAGTCGCAAGTGCGCGATGGGACAAGGACATCCCTGTCGGCCAAACCCACCCCTAACAACGCTGGGCCAATGGGTCTCCCGGTCGTGGCCGGCTGCGACAGAGCCTTGACTCGAACCAGGATCTCTAGTGGCACAGCTAGCACTGCGATGCTGTGCCTTAGACCACTGCGCCACTCGGGAGGCCCAGCACCGTTTTTCTAAGAGTGTACTGTATATCCATTCGTTACAAGGGATACTTCCTCTCAAGAGAGCTTCACTTTGAATATGTGTGTGTCCGGGTTCTCCTTCACTGCAGCCCCCTAAAACTATGATGCAAATTCATATCCAATTCTGTTTTGGACCAGCGCATCCCTAGCCATGCACTTCTTATTATAGTCACATTACACATGCCTACAAGGGTAAGGACATCAGTCCACTTTCCTAATTCTGTTCCTAACTCAAACTAAACTGCACCTACAATTCAAAAAATGGGAGGAATTTGGGCTGTGAGGTAATCTTCAGAGCTCACCCATCATCTGATTATGGACTTTGGCCTTTCTCTCCAGTCATATTAATAAAGCTAATGGATCGTGGCTTTGCTTTATCAGGTGGCTGACAGCCAATAAGAACGCTTCCATCTAGGAGCGGTGTCCAATCAACATCAGTCTTTCACCACCGAAGCGGCGAGGGGCGGGAGACGTGCCGGTCGCAGACAAAAACAATCAACAACCTCTAGGGGTCGAGTCGGCGGGGACAAAGTGAATATAATCTTTTTGCTCCGCTCTCGTTCTTCGACTCGTTCTTTTCCTCTTCAGCGCAACGGTGTGTGTGCCTCTCGCATTTCAAATCCTGCAGTGCTAACACAAATCCCATCATTTCTGTCTGGGTGCCTGTGTGATGCTGCCTCACGCTCTCCTGCACGTGATTGGTGCTCTGTGCTCATGCACGACTTTCACTGTCTCTGTTGCTCCTACTATGGCTGGATAACCCTTCCCCCACTACCACTCTAGCTCCTTTCCTCACATCCATCATCTTCTGCAAGAAGGAACACAGCCTTCTATCTCTCTCACACACACACACACACACACACACACACTTGACTCAATTACAGGAGGGAACTGATAGCAAGCAAACACAACTTAGATATTGGAAAATATAATTGTCTAAAAAAAGGTGAGAAATATGCAAGCCTAAGTAAAAAAAATTATAATTGGGGTGTAAGCTATGCCAATAAGATACAATATTCCGTGGCCTGGCTGGTCTGGCTGTAATGCCGCAGCCTCAGGCACACGTCTACAATATCGGCATCCATATTCGCATGCAGTCAGAGACGGCCCTAAGGGGCAATTCACTTAGGTTAGGGCTGGCTCTGGCTGCATGTGGGTATGGATGTGGGTACGCAGACACGCGAGCCACTGTGGCACCGCATGTTGAATTCAGACTTTTTTTGTGGCCCCCACCCCCATCAAAAGTTGCCTGTCCCTTGTCTAGGTGGTACTTGTATCATATTTTAGCTATCACTCTAGCATTCTAGTTATTTTTGACAGTCCTCCAACCGGGTTTCCTCATCACTACAAGTTAAAGATTTTGTAGTGTGGATACAGTAGCTGCTTACACCAAAACAATCCTCTAGGATCTCCACAAGTGCATAGTGCGTTGGGGATAGGGGTTCCTTTGGGATTAGGCAATAGCCTGCATATTCAAACTCATATCCGTCGAAACTAAACATGATACGTGGTTGGGGGAAAAACACCACAACTTATAAGTTGCAATATCACGACAAGTCAAGCCAGGTCAGCTAGAAAGCTAAAACAGCAATGTACTGAGAGCAGTTGTTAATCATCTCAACCTTTCTGACCTCTGCCTGGGGAGCAAGTGTACAAGCAGTTATTTATGGTAGGCATGCTGCCATGCTCTTCTCACTTGCACTTTTACTTTCCAAACAGTTGTTAATATAGCAGCATTCAGTGCTAACAGCAAAGTAGCAAAGATTCTATATCAAGGTTCATTTCTTGGCAACGCTTCTTAGATATATCCTAATGATATTTAATGCCTGAATGAGATCAAGGAAGAGTGTGTATGTGTGTGTTATGGTATCTCAGATCAACAAAGGGTTAACAGAGACTGTGTAATGGCTTCCTACAGCCATCACAAGATGTGTTATTGATCCAGACAGGCAGGTCTGGTTGCTAGGCAGACATGATGCATTCCTTCTGCTCACTCAACGTCTGCGAGGAAGGATTTCCCAGAAACTGGAGCAGCAATGGTTAAAAGACAGGGAGAAAAACATCATGGCTGACATCATGGACAAAAAAATAAAATAAAAGATTTACACCAAAACACAAACCACACTCTGGAACTCACTTCAGAACTCAAATAGCACAGAAATCATGTCATTATCATCAAAATAATATAGTGAATGTGTATACCTTAAAGAGATAGACTAGTTCACTATCACTGTTGATACAATCACTTTCTTTTTTTGCATGTCAGCAGTCAAGAGCAAAAACTGATGATGGAATGATGAAGTGTTTGAGTGACCTATCCCTGTGCATGATGCGCTGCTGGACCATGCTCAAGACTTGGCACAGTATGAACCAAGAACACACACCATCTGTGTGAAATAACGCTTCTCAAATATGTACTCCGTTAGTACATATTTTGAAGCATGCATCAATGCAAGCTTCAACCGGAAGTATGCAAAGGAATATGACGCAACCACGTAAAAAATGACGCAAAATGTCAATCAATGGCGGACATTGTTTGAGCTGAAGTCTGATAAAATACACTGACTTCAGAATTAAATGTTTCCTATTCACATCTCATGTGTTGCTTGACTAAAATATTTTAACTTAATACACAGTGTTAATTTTGGCATGTTAACCTGCCTACATACCGTAGATCCCAAGCACATAATAAGTCAAGAGGGCTAACTACTACTGTTCGCTAGCCAGAAAGCCACGAAGACATCTACCTTGCATAACATTCGTTTTAGCTGGCTAGCTAGATTATTACAATTCACATATCTAGCTGATAATTATGAAGTAAAAGGTTTGATGTGTGTATATCTTCGTCTATTATTGCCATTGTCCTGGCTGGAAGAAGTTTCCAGTGTGTGTGCGTGTGTCTATTTATCCACCTCTCTCAAATGTGTCAGGCTGTGTCCCATCCCAGGCCCATTCCTAACAATGATAGCGTGGTATATAACCTAACGTATCAGGGGTAAAAGAAACAGCTGAGGGGCCTTTTTCTTTCTTTCGGGTCTTGAAATGAAAAAAAGAAAAAAAAAAAAACTGGCGGGGGAGGTTGTCTTCTGTACTGTTCAACCAATCCAGTAAATGTAGAGGGGTTAAGATGGAGTATTCCTCTGTTACCATCCAAAAGCAGAAGTCGCATTAAATGCTCTCTTTCCATTTCCCCTGAAAACCGGATGCATCCGGTGGTCTCAGCCCCGCTGAGGGTGCATGGGAAGAGATGAGGCAAGGAATGTCACACCCTGAGTGGGTGTGTGTGCACCTGCGAGGAGGGAGATTACTTTGCCAAACCTGGCGACCTCAGGCGAGCTGGAGGATTACACGTCCTAATCAGGTCAATTGTCCTCGTCTGCAGAAGGCTCAATAGCATTATGACCTTCCCTTGGCCAATCTCGACCCCGGGCTTAATTTTGACACCTCCTCGTCTCTTTGTGTTGCATCAACCACCCTTAGTTTTCCCCATGCATACACGTGGAGTGGGTTTTGATTGACGTCGAGGTAAGCAAATAGCTATCACACTTTGAGTATCACTGATGGACGGTGTAGCCCAGTCAATGCCTGAAGGGTTTTCTGGAAGGTCAACTTGGACAAACACTTAGCTGACCATGGGAAGGGAAATGGTGGTAGAACCAATGCTGTGAACTTCCACCGTAGATGGTATCTATGATGTTTACACCATAAAAATAGAATGACTAGAAAGGACAAAGCCGCTCAGACCACAGCACTGACAGTACACTCAATATGGCCGCCGGTCCGGTACACGCATCAAAGAACCTTGACTAGAATGGGAATGCCCTTCGACATTCTACTTCTAAGGTTTAAACTGAGAATAATATCTGATTCAGCGTTACTCAAACTGAAAAATATTAAAATGGGGACATTTTAGAAATGACCTTCAATTAATTTCTCTTATCAAAGTTAAGACCCAATAAATACATTAACTCAAAAAACACTCTTTTTTTTTGTTTACTGTTGTATTCAAACCCAACTATGAATACCACTGCAGTAATTATCTCTCTCCTCTTCACCATGTAGAAGTATGAATGGATGTCTAATATCCAATAATGGTTTTCAATGAGAACCCATGATGGCTCAGGTGCTCGTGCCCATAAGTAACACGCCCTTATCAGGTCAATTGCCTCCATGCATCCGGAAAGCATTTCAGAACCCTAGACTTCTTCCACATTTTGTTACGATACAGCCTTATTGTAAAGATTTAAATAGTTATTTTTCCCCCTCATCAAATCTACACACACACCCCATAATGTATTTTACTCACAACACACCTGGAGTGTGTCACCTGGCTATTCTATTTTGAAAGCAAATTAGGAATGTACTTTGAAGAAAATATGCATTGTATCATTTTATTCTACCATTTAACAATGGCAGTTCAGGCATGCTTACTAATTTATACATTACGTACACTACCGGTCAAAAGTTTTAGAACACCTACTCATTCAAGGTTTTTTTTGTAGAATCAAAACATCAAACTTAAATATCACATGTAGTAGCCAAAAAAAAAATTGTCTTAAACAAATCTAAATATATTTTATATTTGAGATTCTTCAAAGTAGCCACCCTTTGCCTTGATGACAGCTTTGCACACTCTTCAAATCAAATGTTATTTGTCACATACACATGGTTAGCAGATGTTAATTTGAGTGTAGCGAAATGCTTGTGCTTCTAGTTCCAACAATGCAGTAATAACCAACAAGTAATCTAACCTAACAATTTCACAACAACTACCTTATACACACACAAGTGTAAAGGGATAAAGAATATGTACATAAAAATATATGAATGAATGATGGTACAGAACGGCATAGGCAAGATGCAGTAGATGGTATAGAGTATAGTATATACATATGAGATGAGTAATGTAGGGTACGTAAACATTATATTAAGTGGCATTGTTAGTGATACATTTTTTACATCAATTTTTCCATTATTAAAGTGGCTGGAGTTGAGTCAGTATGTTGGCAGCAGCTACTCAATGTTAGTGGTGGCTGTTTAACAGTCTGATGGCCTTGAGATAGAAGCTGTTTTTCAGTCTCTCGGTCCCTGCTTTGATGCACCTGTACTGACCTCGCCTTCTGGATGATAGCGGGGTGAACAGGCAGTGGCTCGGGCGGTTGTTGTCCTTGATGATCTTTTTGGCCTTCCTGTGACATCGGGTGCTGTAGGTGTCCTGGAGGGCAGGTAGTTTGCCCCCGGTGATGCGTTGTGCTGACCTCACCACCCTCTGGAGAACCCTGCGGTTGTAGGCAGTGCAGTTGGTGATACAGCCCGACAGGATGCTCTCAATTGTGCATCTGTAGAAGTTTGTGAGTGCTTTTGGTGACAAGCCGAATTTCTTCAGCCTCCTGAGGTTGAAGAAGCGCTGTCTGTGTGGGTGGACCAATTCAGTTTGTCCGTGATGTGTACGCCTAGGAACCTAAAACTTACTACCCTCTCCACTACTGTCCCGTCGATGTGGATAGGGGGGGTGCTCCCTCTGCTGTTTCCTGAAGTCCACGATCATCTCCTTTGATTTGTTGACGTTGAGTGTGAGGTCATTTTCCTGACACCACACTCCGAGGGCCCTCACCTCCTCCCTGTAGGCCGTCTCATCGTTGTTGGTAATCAAGCCTACCACTGTAGTGTCGTCTGCAAACTTGATGATTGAGTTGGAGGCGTGCATGGCCACGCAGTCGTGGGTGAACAGGGAGTACAGGAGAGGGCTCAGAACGCACCCTTGTGGGGCCCCAGTGTTGAGGATCAGCGGTGTGGAGATGTTGTTACCTACCCTCACCACCTGGGGGCGGCCCGTCAGGAAGTCCAGGACCGAGTTGCACAGGGCGGGGTCGAGACCCAGGGTCTTGAGCTTGATGACGAGTTTGGAGGGTACTATGGTGTTAAATGCTGAGCTGTAGTCGATGAACATCATTCTCACATAGGTATTTCTCTTGTCCAGCTGGGTTAGGGCAGTGTGCAGTGTGGTTGCGATTGTGTCGTCTGTGGACATATTGAGGCGGTAAGCAAATTGGAGTGGGTCTAAGGTGTCAGGTAGGGTGGAGGTGCTATGGTCCTTGACTAGTCTCAAAGCACTTCATGATGACGGAAGTGAGTGCTATGGGGCGGAAGTCGTTTAGCTCAGTTACCTTAGCTTTCTTGGGAACAGGAACAATGGTGGCCCTCTTGAAGCATGTGGGAACAGCAGACTGGGATAAGGATTGATTGAATATGTCCGTAAACACACCAGCCAGCTGGTCTGCGCATGCTCTGAGGACGCACGCGGCTGGGGATGCCGTCTGGGCCTGCAGCCCTGCGAGGGTTAACACGTTTAAATGTTTTACTCATGTCGGCTGCAGTGAAGGAGAGTCCATCGGTTTTGGTAGTGGGGCGTGTCAGTGGCACTGTATTGTCCTCAAAGAGAGCAAAGAAGTTGTTTAGTCTGTCTAGGAGCAAGACATCCTGGTCCACGATGGGGCTGGTTTTCTTTTTGTAATCCGTGATTGACTGTAGACCCTGCCACATACCTCGTGTCTGAGCCGTTGAATTGCGACTCTACTTTGTCTCTATACTGATGCTTAGCTTGTTTGATTGCCTTGCGGAGGGCATAGCTACACTGTTTGTATTCGGTCATGTTTCCGGTTACCTTGCCCTGGTTAAAAGTAGTTTCGCGAGAATGCTGCCATCAATCCACAGTTTCTGGTTTGGAAATGTTTTAATAGTTGCTGTGGGTACGACATCGCCGATGCATTTGCTAATAAACTCGCTCACCGAATGAGCGTATTCGTCAATGTTGTTGTTTGACGCAGTGCAGAACATATCCCAATCCACGTGATCGAAGCAATCTTGAAGCGTGGAATAAGATTGGTCAGACCAGCGTTGAACAGACCTGAGCGCAAGAGCTTCCCGTTTTAGTCTCTGTCTATGGGCTGGGAGCAACAAAATGGAGTCGTGGTCAGCTTTTCCAAAAGGAGGGCAGGGGAGGGCCTTTTGTGTCGCGGAAGTTAGAATAACAATGATCTATGGTTTTAGCAGCCCTGGTAGCACAATCGATATGCTGATAGAAGGGAGTCTTGTTTTCAGATTAGCCTTGTTAAAATCCCCAGCTACAATGAATGCAGCCTCAGGATATGTGGTTTCCAGTTTACATAGTCAAATAAAGTTTGTTCCGATCCATTGTCCTGGGTGGTGGGCAAAACAGAGGAACCGCTTCGGGAAAGTCGTATTCCTGGTCGTAATGATGGCGAGTTGACGTTACTCTTATATCCAGTAGTTCCTCCCGACTGTATGTAATAAAAACTTAAGATTACCTGGAGTATCAATGTAAGAAATAACACGTAAAAAAACGAAATACTGCAGTTTCCTAGGAACGCAAAGCGAGGCGGCCATCTCTGTCAGCGCCGGAAGTATAGCCTCTTGGCATTCTCTTGTGTACCTTGTACGCAAGATCATCATTTCGCATAGCCAACTGCCATTCTTGCGTTGCGTATTGTGTGGTGCAGTGGTTCCCAAACTTTTTATAGTTCCGTACACCTTCAAACATTCAACCTCCAGCTGCGTACCCCCTCCAGCACCAGGGTCGGCACACTCTCAAATGTTGTTTTTTGCCATCATTGTAAGCCTGCCACACACACACACACACACACTATAGGATACATTTATTAAACATAAGAATGAGGGAGAGTTTGTCACAACCCGGCTTGTGGGAAGTGACAAAGAGCTCTTATAGGACCAAGGCACAAATAATAATAATCAATAATTTTGCTCTTAACTTAGCAATCTTACATATAAAACCTTATTTGTTCATCAAAAATTGTGAATAACTCACCACAAGTTAATGAGAAGGGTGTGCTTGAAAGGATGCACATAACTCTGCAATGTTGGGTTGTATTGGAGAGAGTCTCAGTCTTAAATAATTTCCCACACACAGTCTGTGCCTGTATTTCGTTTTCATGCTAGTGAGGGCTGAGAATCCATAGGTACGTGGTTGCAAAGGGCATCAGTGTCTTAACAGCACGATTTGCAAAGGCAAGATACTCTGAGCGCAGCCCTATGCAGAAATCCGGCAGGGGCTTCTGATTACATTTTTTTTTTTAAAAATTGCAATTTCGATGAGGCTCTCTTGTTCAGATATCGGTAGGTGGACTGGAGGCAGGGCATGAAAGGGATAACAAATACAGTTTGTGTCGTCTGTTTCTGGAAAGTACCTGCATAATTGTGCACCCATCTCACTCAGGTGCTTCGCTATATCACATTTGACATTGTCTGTCTGCTTGAGTTCATTGCACACACAAAAAAAAAAAATCATACAATGATGGAAAGACCTGTGTGTTGTCCTTGTTAATGCAGACAAAAAAGAGCTCCAACTTCTTAATCATAGCCTCAAGTTTGTCCCACACATTGAATATAGTTGCGGAGAGTCCCTGTAATCCTAGATTCAGATCATTCAGGGGAGAAAAAAACATCACCCAGATCGCCAGTCGTGTGAGAAGCCCGTCATCTTGCAAGCGGTCAGACAAGTGAAAATTAAGGTCAGTAAAGAGAACTTTAAGCTCCTCTCAATTAAAAAAAAAAAAACGTGTCAATACTTTGCCCCTTGATAACCAGCGCACTTCTGTATGTTGTAAAAGCATTACATGGTCGCTGCCCATATCATTGCATAATGCAGAAAATACACAAGAGTTCAGGGGCCTTGCTTTAACAAAGTTAACCATCTTTACTGTAGTGTCCAAAACGTCTTTCAAGCTGTCAGGCATTCCCTTGGCAGGAAGAGCCTCTCGGTGGATACCCAAGTGGCGTCGGGAGCAACTGCTTGCACACGCGTTACCACTCCACTATGTCTCCCTGTCATAACATTTGCGCCATCAGTACAGATACCAACACATCTTGACCACCAAAGTCCATTTGATGTCACAAAGCTGTCCAGTCCTTGAAAAATATCCTCTCATGTTGTCCTGGTTTCCAGTGGTTTGCAGAAGAGGATGTCTTTCTTAATTGACCCCCCATAAACGTAACGGACATATACCAGGAGCTGTGCCAGGCCCGCCACGTCTGTTGACTCATCCAGCTGTAACGCATAGAATTCACTGGCTTGTATGCGAAGCAGTAATTGTTTCAAAACATCTCCTGCCATGTCACTGATGCATCATGAAACAGTGTTGTTTGATGAAGGCATTGTCTGTATCGTTTTTTGGTGGCCTTTTCCCCCCAGCATTGTCGTAGCCATATCCACGGCAGCAGGAAGAATTAAGTCCTCCACAATATTATGGGGCTTGCCTGTCCTAGCCACTCGGTAGCTCACCATATAAGACGCTTCTAGTCCCTTCTTATTAAATGGTATCTGTGGCTTTTATACATGTCTTACTACTTGAAAATAGTCGTTATTCTTGCTCAAAAAACATTTTTTTAATTGCCATGTTTTGTTTCTAAACGTCTGCTCAAGAGTGGTTTCATCGAGTTGTGGGATAGCAGTTTTGCACATATAACACACTGTGGCTGAGGAAAGGCACTACTCCCAATATAAGTGAACCTCAAATCAATGTAGTTCTCATATTTGCGCCTCTTCCCTGTCTGTTGTTCGGTGCTTTCCCGGGTAAGGGGGGGGGGGGGGGGGGGGGGGGTAGTAGCTCTTCGGCTGCATCAGATTCACAACTGTCAGTGGCCATGATAGCTGTGCTAACAAATGTAGAATTACTAATGCTAGCATTGGAGGCAGAACAACTTGTGTCAACAGGTTAGGAGCAGTAGAGCTGGTATGTCTCTATGGACACAGGCTTTACTTTTTCAACATTTTGTTACGTTACAGCCTTATTCTAAAAATGTATTAAATTATTTCCCCCCTCAATCTACACACACACACAACCCCATAATGACAAAGCAAAAACAGATTTAGATTTATTTTTGCAAATGTATTTGCATAAGTATTCAGACCCTTTACTCAGTACTTTGTTGAAGCACCTTTGGCAGGGATTACAGCATCGAGTCTTCTTGAGTATGAGGCTACAAGCTTGGCACACCTGTATTTGGGGAGTTTCTCCCAAACTTCTCTGCAGATCCTCTTAAACTTGGTCAGGATGGATGGGGAGCGTCGCTGTACAGCTATGTTCAGGTCTTTCCAGAGATTGGGTTCAAGCCCAGGCTCTGGCTGGGCCACTCAAGGACATTCAGAGACTTGTCCCGAAGCCACTCCTGCGTTGTCTTGGCTGTGTGCTTAGGGTCGTTCTCCTGTTGGAAGGTGAACCTTCACCCCAGTCTGAGGTCCTGAGTGCTATGGAGCAGGTTTTCATCAAGGATCTCTCTGTACTTTACTCAGTTCATCTTTTCCTCGATCCTGACGAGTCTCCCAGTCCCTGCCGCTGAAAAACATCCCCACAACATGATGCGGCCACCACCATAAAAAAAAAGTAAGCTAAGAACAAATTCGTATTTACAATGACAGCCTACCCCGACCAAACCCGAACGACACTGGGCCAATTGTGCACTGCTCTTCCAATCACGGCTGGTTGTGATACAGCCTAGAATCGAACCAGGGTCTGTAGTGATGCCTCTAGCACTGAGATGCAGTGCCTTAGACCGCTGTTTCACTCGGAAGCCTAAGTAACATGACGCTTGGCATTCAGGTCAAAGAGTTCAATCTTGTTTCTCATGGTCTGAGAGTCTTTAGGTGCCTTTTGGCAAACTCCAAGCGTGCTGTCATGTGCGTTTTACTGAGGAGTGGCCTCCGTCTGGCCACTCTACCATAAAGGCCAGATTGTTGGTGTGCTGCAAAGATGGGAGAACTTTCCAGAAGGACAACCGAGATGGTTGAACTCTAGAGCTCTGAGTGACCATCGGGTTCTTGCTCACCAAGGCCCTTCTCCCACGATTGCTCAGTTTGGCCAGCTCTAGGAAGTCTTGGTAGCTCATAACTTCTTCCATTTAAGAATGATGGAGGCCACTGTGTTCTTGGGGAGCTTCAATGCTGAAATGTTTAGGTATCCTTCCCCAAATCTGTGCCTAGACTCAATCCTGTCTCGGAGCGCTACGGACAATTCCTTCGACCTCATGGCTTTGTTTTTGATCTGACTTGCACCGTCAATTGTGGGACCTTATATAGACAGGTGTGTGCCTTTCCAAATCATGTTGAATCAATTGAATTTACCACAGGTGGACTCCAATCAAGTTGTAGAAACAGCTCAAGGATGATCACTGGAAACAGGATGCACCTGAGCTCAATTTTGAGTCTCATAGCAAAGGGTTTGAATACTAATGTAAATAAGGTATCGGTTTCAATTTAATTAATTTGTAAAACTTATGTAAAAAACAGTTTTTGCTCATTGAAAGCAAGTCTAAGAAGCGGTAGATCTGTTCCATGTGCACCATTTCTATGCTTCCCGTTCTTAAATTTTGTTTTTGGATATTTTACTTTGTTTTGTACACCAGCTTCAAAACAGCTGAAAATATATTTAACAGCGGTTTAGATGGAACAATGGTTCTATACTTGTTTGTTTTGTCACAAAAACTGAAATTAGGTGAACTTTTAGAATTTTTGCAACCAAGAAATGGTGGAGCGATTTCTGCATAGTGCATCTTGATAGGGATATTGCTAACATGCTCGTAGATAACGCAATGACTGGAAGTCTGTGGGTAACGCTAGTTATTATTGGCTCGCAAAACTACCCCTAACTTTCTTCATATATGACAGAGACATACAAACAATATTCACAGTTCATTTGACTCTGGGGAAGTAGATAAAGGGCATCATTGCCAAAATCCCAAAGTATCCCTTTAAGCACCGAAGACATGTGACTCTGGTCATGCACATGTAATAGGTTAGCATTAGCCTAGCCCGCACTGTTAGCCTAGCAATAGCATATCAGAGGACCTTCTTTGCTGCGGCAATCAACCATGTTATACAGTACATTTGTAATCTAACACTGTTAGCCTTGCGATAGTGTAGCAGTGAACCTTCTTTGATACAGCCGCAAACCACCACGCTACATATGAGTGATGGGGGAGGGGAAATAGAACACATGGCTTACATAACAAGACACATAGACCATTGTGAGCAGCACATCAGGCTCATCATTAAGGGTAGGCTTTAAACTCATGCGATCTGTCCACATAGTGTGCCAACGCTAGCTAGCACCGCAGCCCATTTTGTGAAATTTCCAGCTAATTACATTGGCAATGGTATGTCTGAGCACAGGTCTCCACTGAGAGACCTTGCTTAGTATCACCCCGCTCGCAGAGGCCTTGAATTCACCCCTGCACATTGTATAATCACAGAGGAAAGTAGAGAGGGAGAGTGATGGCACATGCCCTTGACACAGACACAAATGAACACACACCTTGAGGGAGGGTGGCAGCAGAAAGACAACAATAAGGGGAGCATCACAGCCCAGTAAAAAACACAGCTGCTTTCTCTCAGCAAGCTGACCAGGCTTATCCGTAGATAGACACCCTACTGTAAATCAGGCCTCTCGCCATCCCATTTAAATTACAACTATATCTAAAGGCTAGCAGAAATACAACACAATCGAAGGACATTTTGATATATATACACACACACACACACACACACACAAAAACAGAGCCAGGATTCATAAAGGTCTCAGAGTAGGAATGATAATCTAGGATCAGATTTTTCCTTTTAGATAATAGTGAATGGACAGGGGTGATCGGGGCACGTATTTAGTGTCTCGGAGTAGGTGTGCTGATCTAGGATCAGGTCCTCCATGTCCTTATTCATTATGATCTAAAAGGCAAAACTGATCCCAGATCAGCACTGTCTCCTACTCTGAAACACTTTGTGAATATGGCCCAGATGTTTTCAAGTGGGACTTCTGTGAAATAACATAATTTGATGGTGCATTGCAGGACAGAAGTTAATCGTAGCTAAACAATGACATGTCATCCATATACACATGTTGCCGTCTTCAAAACCTGTGCTTCACGTACAACCTCGTAAACAGAAGGAAGGCTTTGTTCAATTGTTCAGTTCTATTCCTTCAGCGCTACAGAGATGATCAAAGAATGCCGTCAATTATGAGAGAAATACCTTCCCAAAACATCAAAGTGTACAGTGGTAGAACATTCCTCTGTGTAAATGTCTTTCAAGATTTTCGGGAAGGGGCGCATTATATTAGGCAGTGATAGAAGCATCAGTATATAGCCCCAACTCAGTGTTTCCCCTACAACAATTGTATAAATAAAATTACAGCATCTTGGGTACATCTTTGTAAGTATTAAGAGGGTTGGGTAATCTCACACCAACAGTTGATGGATAGGGCATAAGCAGAAATGTTCAGTATATTAATGAAGACTGCAGAGAACCTATCTTCAATGCTTTTTGGCAGAGCTCTTCACACAGCAAAAAAAGGGGTTCTACTAATCTAACATATGGAATTGTTTTAAGATCATCATACCAAGGATCATTTAGCTATTTGATTTAATTTTAGGATCCCTTTAGGCATAAATATTTGATGAAAAATTGCATTTGGCCTCAATGCTAATAGCACAAAGAAACATATTGAATAACAGATTCATACATGGAAAAACAGTCAAAGAAATCTATCAAAAGGAAGTTTGTTCGGTGTCAGTCCTATATCTGAGAGATAAGAAAGATCAGGAAATTATATATTTTTTTTTAATTTACCCATATTTAACCAATTTGTTTTGGCACTAAACTACTTCCATATATACTTGCATTCATTTTTTATTAGAGCAAAACAACCGACATATATGCATTTGTGAGAGTCTCACCTTTCCATAGAGGGTTCATATTAGTGTGTAGCCCAAACTGTTCGGACGCTACAGACGTTTGTGAGAAGAACGATTTTCGGGATGTCTCACCGTCTGACAAACACTGCTGTAGTTCGGCCACCTTCCACCGCAAATGTGGAAGGCTGCCATTGGCGGATGTGGTGGATTGAGACGCAGCCCATGCCAGAAAATAGATATCTCTAGCTTAAACAGACAGATTTTGATGGGGATTTTTTTCCAACGCTAATTAGATTTCCATGGGGGGGCGGACATCGACTCTAGGTGGTTAACCCAACTTTTCAACTGAATCCATATCCAAATTTTTAGGCGGCGGTAAGGAGACTCACCTATACAATGTTAGGGAAACACTGAAGTGACCTACATAAAGGGCATGTTCTCTCATTGGCTGACAGTCTGGACTATTAATGCGTGTGGGCCTGCCTGCCGTGAGCCTGCCTGCCTGCCGTGAGCCTGCCTGCCGTGAGCCTGCCTGCCGTGAGCCTGCCTGCCGTGAGCCTGCCTGCCGTGAGCCTGCCTGCCGTGAGCCTGCCTGCCGTGGGCAAGACAGCATTCTCATTATACCATCTGCAATGGAGTACTGCTCTGCAATCTGTGCATGTGATAGGAAGAGAGGCACGACTGCTGCAGCCTCCCTCTCCCCCTCTGCTACTCACCCCCCACAAAAAAACATACCACAGCTCAGCTCTGCTACACACCACAAGTCACCCAGGGCACCTCAAAGTGTCATTGGCCTAATGAAAATACACCAGGATGCGAAGTAAGAGATTCAGGATTCTGCTAAAAGCTTTCCTTTGGAAAGGTTTGGTCCTTAGAAAGCGCAGGCAGGTGTGGCATTGATGGATGCAATCAACGACCAGCTGGTGTGATTGAAATAACACAAATGACTAAAGGCGACAACTGAACTTCAAGGCAAATCAAAACCGGTTCATGGAACAGGTTGATAAAAGGGTTGTGTTACAGGCTCTTATTACCAGGTCAATATTATAACAAAGCATATAACTACCTGACCTGAATGAGATGGCATTTGTCTCATGAGGGTTTTAATGTGCCATTCAACGACAGGTTTTGGAATAACTAATGTTCACTCAAAAAGTAAATTTTAGTATTTTGTTCATTAGTCCATTGTTAATACAATACCATTTTTATTTTCATTTCCACAGTCAAGATTAAGACCAAGCACTTTCAGTACATTGGAAAAAAATGTGGATGCGTTTGAGTGAACTATCCCCTTAAAAAAAAATAATAATAAACTGGTAACCCATAGTCACAAGTGGACATGGTGAATCACTGGCTAAAAACATCCAAAATTATTTGTTGGATAAATCCAAATGATTAAATTACTGAGGAGGAAAAAACATGACAGCGACGTCTCCTTTTCCAAATAGCGCATCTCTATATTAAACATTTTAGCGTTATCCTCATTTTCTCTGTGTTAACAGAAATGTGATATTGATATGTTGTCACTTAGGCCTTAGCTTTGGGCAGCACATTAAATATGTCTGTACAACATCAATCTGATTCATTGATTCCAATTATATGCTATTGGATGGGGACAAATTTCATCTGCTGACACAGCAACTGAATAGCAATTAAAGTCATTTTGTTTATTTCAATCTCAACATCTTGTAGAGAGCACTATTCTAAATGACAGGAATGCTTACGGTTGAGCTGGAAGCAGCACAGAGGTCCAACTACTCTTTGAAAACAGTTTTGCTTTATATCATAACTGTTGGTTTTTCCATATACTGGAACATCCATTTTGATGTTTCATAGTTTGTCTATTTTCTACATATGAACACAGTCCATCATGAGCAATAATTGTCCATCTAATAGAAAAGATCATGTTCTCAAAACAGTTCTACTGTCTGTCCTCGAAAGTGCACCAAAACGCTGCGTGGAGTAGAACTTGTGTTTTCTGGAGTATTCCACATCAACTCGGGGATGACATAACCACACACTCCAGACCAGTGATAAGCACTGCTACCAATATCAAATAGTCCCAACTATGGGACAATAGATTGATGAATAGAAAGAGGGAGAAAGCCCAAAGAGCAGGCATCCCAAATGGCACTCTATTCCCTACATAGTGCACTACTTTTGACCAGATTCCTATGGGTCCTGGTCAAAAGTAGTGCACTATATGGGGAATAAGGTTCCATTAGGGACACAAACTGTGTCAGAATGGACCAACTCAGCATTTCTCACACTGAGGCTCCTCAAGCATGCATCTCTTTACAAAGAGGAATTCACCCAAAACAGCTTTCCTTCCCTTTTCAGGCTGTTTCTTTTCAACACTGATGCATTCACTTTGTTCATTCTACTGTTTTCAACCAAGACCCCTAAGGTACAGAGCTGGCTTGGGCATGTGGAAACCAATGTGTCATGAAGCTAGATTTGTATCTGTCAGGTGGTCCAAAATATCATGAGGATATCATATATGTGTGTATGTTTGTGTGTGTTACTTACTGGTAGAATTGCCTTGCATCTGAATGATGCATTTTGACTCCTTGCTTGTCTCTCTCGAGTTAAAGGGACGAACTCGGACAGCGACTTTCACAGACGCCCCAGACATTGCAGCAGTTTAGGACTTTCACCCAGTACCCAGTAGTATGATTCCAAAAATTACTCTCCTGAAGAAAGAAAAACTATTACTTTACTTTTGAATTACATTCAAATTCAATGCATGTTGTCATAAGTAATAAAGGGATGATTGTTAGATTCGATACTAGGGGTAAAATATGTGATAAGGCCACAAAGTTGACAAAGCTGTTAAATAGCATCACTTGTAAATATAATACAAATCAACTGGAGAAATGGCAAAAGAATGTCTCAAGTGGATGTCACTCGTCATTAAAATCTGAAATGTTATGCATTTCTCTCAGATTACAAGTATAGGGCACTAAAGGGTCAAATAACAAAACCTAATTCCCGTTATCTCAGTTTGTAGGCCAAATGCTCAGACTAGTTTAGAGGAGCCTACAATATGGCCGACTCATCGCATAGAGGCTACACTATACCGCTATCTACATAAATACATGTCTGAATAAATACAGTAGGCTGTCTATTAAGTATAGCTATTCGTCTACATACTGACAATTTCATTATGATTGTTAGTTTGTACAATCTCTAGAAAAGGGCCTAGCATCGACAAGCTGAAATCTGATGTTTTCACCATGTCCTTGCAGTCAGCCATTTACTAGCCGAGGCATACGCCCATGCAATTCTATCTACCATATTTGGTATATGCAAACGTACAGAGCCATGGCTACACATTGAAGAATGTTTAGAAAAAAATATTTTCGAAATTTGGAAAGGGCTTTTGGAAAACATTAGCAATTGTTGCAAAGCATTTGGCAACATATACCAAATGTTTGTAAGATTAAGTGATACAATGTAGGCCCATTACTAAAACCAGCTGATATCGTACTGACGAAATCAAGCCTAGGTTTCTTCCTTAGGTTCCTGCCTTTCTAGGGAGTTTTTCCTATCCAGGGTGCTTCTACATCTGCATTGCTTTCTATTTGGGGTTTTAGGATGGGTTTCTGTATAAGCACTGTGACATCTGCGGATATAAAAATGGCGTTAAAGACATTTGATTTGAATGGCCTTATGTCGCCGTTCGAGAAAATGACTTCACGCGCACGATATTCGATTTGGGATCATTTGTAACAATACCATCGTGCATAGGTAGTCTATTTGATATCAAATCAGAACAAACCCTTGAAAACGTTTTCGATAAGAATACAACAGATTACTAAATTAATTTTAAGGAAAAGCAACAACAAAAAGTCGCTCGCTCTACAGTAAAAACGGAATGAAATTAAACAGGTAATGTTTAGGCAACTTACTTTTGAAGATCGAAACGAAGACTAGAACACCATAGAAAAGTAGCGAAAACAAATAAGCGTTAAAATTAAGTATAATATTGTTCATCAGAGTATGCTCGCAAAAAAATGGTCAAGCCCACTTTTATGAAAAACACCCATTATAGCAGTGTTTAAGTCTCCACCAGACAGGCTTCCACTGCATTCGTTGCTTCCTTGATGAGGTTATTTTCCAGTTCAGATGAAAAGCGGTCGTATATCTGCACACAAGCAAAAAAAAAAGAACAGATAGAGTACCTTGATTTACTGAAAAGATTACGTCAACTCCCTTTCGACTAGACTGATTGTCAGTTTGATAAGCCAATGAAATCAGACTAATGCATGTGCAATGCGTTGGGGAGCCAATAGAACTTCAGGAAATACGATGGGGCCGTTGCATTTGCCCGTGACGCCATACTGCAGGGTTTCTTACCGCTCCCCGTACCGCTGTCACCGCACTACGAAGGTCTAGACAGGGACCAAAGTGTATAGGCGCCCCCTAACAGGAAAAAGTGTAATTACACGGTATTACACAGTAATTCATAGAAATCTTCACATAGACATTGCCCTACAGACTTAAGCATCTCATGACTTTTCTAATGATTTCACTATAAATCAATTGCATGCGTCTTGGCCCTATTTGGTTCTAACAGTCCACAGACATAGGAACTGTCTCCAACCACAGATATGAATGATTATTGCCCCTGATCAAGAGTGTGATCCTTGAAAAAAATGTAATGTCACTGAAACAACACTAATAGCTTTAGTAGTATAGTAGTGAGACAGGCAAACCATTTTGTTGCAGCTTTTTAGCCTGGAAAGTAAGGCTCCCAACACCTTCAATACCTGAACGACTGACTATAACTTCAATAAATAACTGTTTATTGTACAATTGCATAGTATTTATGTATAATTGCTGGACAACTCCTGTACCCTTTAATGCTAGTTAGTTACCGGTAGTAATAATCAAGGTGTTTACATACCCTGCCTTCCTACTTATATTTGACAACCAGGCGTGTGGGAAGTGTGCGTGAACATTGTTTATCAATGGCTTGATTTCAAACTAAGGGTAACTTTCATTCAAAGGAATAAAGCAGTATTTAAGGATGATTGTGCTCGAACTTCTTTGAAAGTAGAGGAAGAGTTTAATACCTTTGCACCTATTTGCATTGACATGCTTCTTTTTTTAATTTGTTCCAATTGGAAAACAATTACATTAGTTACACATATGAATTCAATAGATCTATATTATCCAAATGTAATTTTATGAAGGTCCATTTTTATAGATTCATAAATAAACAACCCATTTTGCTTAATATAATTAAATAACCCATCCCAGTTGAAAAAGTAATTTCAACAATAGCTGTAAACCTGTGTGCATCATCATTTATTTCAATTCAAAGTCCTCGATTCCAAAACAGTTATGTGGGTAAAATAAACAAATTCCTGTACAGTTAAAGGAAAAATCCACTCAAACTATATTGGCATTTTGTTCCATTAGTCAATTGTTGATACAGTCCCAAAATGTTTAGCATACCAGCAGTCAAGTTAAGATATTGGACTATCAAGAAGCAAAGTGTCACTTGCCACGTCATGTTGATGCATTTTGCTGAGTAGAGTTTTCCTTTAAGGGCTCAGACGCACAAATAGCATTTGCTGGCCAAGAGCACTTGGCACCTCAACCTAATTTGTGAACTGTTTTTACATATAGAAAAACATTGAGATCAACATTTGGTGAGACATGTGCGAGCCTTAATTTACAGTTAGCCACTCCCAATTCACTTCCTACCCCTTCCCCCTGACCCTTCGATGTTTGCAGATCAATAAAGTAAAAGCAATATACACTACACAGTTTATACCTTTCCAGATCTGCAAACTTCTAAGGGTTAGGGATAAGGAGGAGAGGGACGGAGCGAATTGGGTCTGGGCATTTAAGTCAGCCACCTGGGTAAAGATTAAGAAACAGTGGGCTTTGAGAGACCTCTTGAGGTGGGAGATGTGTTCCTATAACCTGCTGTTTTTCCAATGGTGTTCATGCTACAAAGAGGCTTTACATTGTCTTGTGACCGTTCTGCTCCATCGTAAGAGGGTTTGCCATGAGGCGCTTGGGAGGTTTTGAACTACAGGCCATGCAAACAAAACTTTATTCACTCGTATGTCATCAACAGGGAGACAACCAAACTAACCAACCATACATAATTTAAACTAATGCTTCACTTACCACTTTCATCAAATTAAGCCCACAATTAGTTTTCGTTTGTCTACTAGACAATCTAGCACGTTCATTTCAAGCTACATTTTTTAAATATGTATTCTCATTTCCCAAGCCTCGTCAGCAAACGGCACAAGATGTGTGCATGTTGTACTGTAAACTGTATGGTTATGATAAACAATATAGTGAATTAGTTCAGCCACTTTCTTTTCAATGTCTTGTTTAAAGTTACCATTAAGACAACCAAAATGTATCCCAATCCTAAATGTATCATCTGCCCCTTCATAAAGCTGAAATATAATAATTCAGCTTACAAAGTATACATAAAGTCGCAAAACCGAGGGAAAATAAACAATACATGAAGAAATGCATTCTGCTGCTAAGACCTGTAGGCTGTGACAACTGCTTATCCTTGCAGTGTTACGTATATATGTAGATATATACACAAAGTCATGAGCAAAAACCTTTTAAAAAGTCTTAACTTTATTATGTTTCATTTTAGAGCTAAGGGCCTTCAGATGATGACCCGAGAAAATAAGGATAAAGGGAAGAAAAATAAAATCAGGTTTCATTTATTTCTTGCGTTTTCCCCCCGTTCTTGATGGTATTTACTTCAGGCATGGTGAATTAATGGTGGTAACATCCCTTACTGACGGCGGGGCGGGGGGGGGGGGGGGGAGTTGTAGTTGGGCTGTCATTAGAGGAAACGTCCCTGGCCTTGCTTCTCTCTCATCCATGCTTGGATCCTCTCCTTCAGTTCAGGGACTGTGAATAAAGACAATGACAGAGCAGAACGTGAGCACAAACCCATGGGGACCCATATAGTTAATAAAGTGTGCTAGTAGGACATGTTGCCTAAAAGAAAGACTTCAATTCCAACTGTCGAGTGCTGGTCCACTTTATTAATTCATTAATGTTTTTAAGCAAGAGAGTTGAGAAGGGGCGGCAGGTAGCCTAGTGGTCAGAGCGTTGGACTAGTAACCGAAAGGTTGCAAGATCAAATCTCCGAGCTGACAAAGTAAAAATCTGTTGTTTTGCCCCTGAACAAGGCAGTTAACCCACTGTTCCTAGGCAGTCATTGTTTATAAGAATTTGTTCCCACTTGACTTGCCTAGTTAAATAAACGTTTTTTTTTTTTTTTTATGCATCCAATCCAAAACACATGCACATTTTGTGATGTTTTTATTTGTTTTGGCCTTTCAGCAGTTTTTTTTCACTCAAGGCAAGCCAAAGTTCGGAATCGGAAGTCCCCCTTTCGTCTGTGATTGGTCAACAGTAGGGATTCTTCAATGAAGTGTCTGTTGTCATTCAACGATAGAAGACCAGTTTTCTTGCACATTTTTCACCAAACATTCTCCTCTGCAAAAAACATCAACTTATGACAATTTGAGATATCTTAAATTCATTATTTTGAGGAAGTGTTTTCTGGCTACGGTGTTACATGATGAACAAACAGTACTACTACTGTATTCTCGTTTTTCAATCTAAGGGATTTTGAGGGTGTATGCGAGCACACTCGTTCGGTTCGCCAAGCCTTTAGAAGTCTCAATTTTCAGTAAGTAACATTTGTTTCGGGTGGGTACTTCCTTATCCTCACATATCAAACTGCAGGCTATGAGTGCAGGGAGTTGTAATTTAAGTGGATATGACTTTGATACCGGTGTGTGTGTACACATACGTGACTCCAGCATGCTTTCGTTGAGCGGCTGTCTGTTGAAGGGGTCAGTGGGGGAGTTGAGAAGGTGGCGGAGGATGATGGCTCGGTCCATGATGTTCCCAGAGGGCAATATCACAGGGTCTGTCATTAGGGTGTCCATCAGAGGGTCTGTGGAAACAAACACACACACACAAATGTAATTTGTATCTTCAATTATGTATTTATTTGCCTTCGTTGCAGCCCTCCCATTTATGCAACATTCGTTTTTTTTTGTTGATTAAATGTGATGTGCAAAAACAAAAATACAGAAATTTGCCTTGAGCTGTGTAAAAGTATTCCTACCAGGATGTGAGAGAACAATGTTGTGTCGCGTTTGAATGAGGTGTTGAAAAATACAAAAATCAACACTTTGTGTTTTTACGCACTCTGCAAGTACACTGCTCAAAAAAAATAAAGGGAACACTTAAACAACACAATGTAACTCCAAGTCAATCACACTTCTGTGAAATCAAACTGTCCACTTAGGAAGCAACACTGATTGACAATAAATTTCACATGCTGTTGTGCAAATGGAATAGACAACAGGTGGAAATTATAGGCAATTAGCAAGACACCCCCAATAAAGGAGTGGTTCTGCAGGTGGTGACCACAGACCACTTCTCAGTTCCTATGCTTCCTGGCTGATGTTTTGGTCACTTTTGAATGCTGGCGGTGCTCTCACTCTAGTGGTAGCATGAGACGGAGTCTACAACCCACACAAGTGGCTCAGGTCGTGCAGCTCATCCAGGATGGCACATCAATGCGAGCTGTGGCAAGAAGGTTTGCTGTGTCTGTCAGCGTAGTGTCCAGAGCATGGAGGCGCTACCAGGAGACAGGCCAGTACATCAGGAGACGTGGAGGAGGCCGTAGGAGGGCAACAACCCAGCAGCGGGACCGCTACCGCCGCCTTTGTGCAAGGAGGAGCAGGAGGAGCACTGCCAGAGCCCTGCAAAATGACCTCCAGCAGGCCACAAATGTGCATGTGTCTGCTCAAATGGTCAGAAACAGACTCCATGAGGGTGGTATGAGGGCCCGACGTCCACAGGTGGGGGTTGTGCTTACAGCCCAACACCGTGCAGGACGTTTGGCATTTGCCAGAGAACACCAAGATTGTCAAATTCGCCACTGGCGCCCTGTGCTCTTCACAGATGAAAGCAGGTTCACACTGAGCACATGTGACAGACGTGACAGAGTCTGGAGACGCCGTGGAGAACGTTCTGCTGCCTGCAACATACTCCAGCATGACCGGTTTGGCGGTGGGTCAGTCATGGTGTGGGGTGGCATTTCTTTGGGGGGCCGCACAGCCCTCCATGTGCTCGCCAGAGGCAGCCTGACTGCCATTAGGTACCGAGATGAGATCCTCAGAACCCTTGTGAGACCATATGCTGGTGCGGTTGGCCCTGGGTTCCTCCTAATGCAAGACAATGCTAGACCTCATGTGGCTGGAGTGTGTCAGCAGTTCCTGCAAGAGGAAGGCATTGATGCTGTGGACTGGCCCGCCCGTTCCCCAGACCTGAATCCAATTGAGCACATCGGGGACATCATGTCTCGCTCCATCCACCAACGCCACGTTGCACCACAGACTGTCCAGGAGTTAGCGGATGCTTTAGTCCAGGTCTGGGAGGAGATCCCTCAGGAGACCATCCGCCACCTCATCAGGAGCATGCCCAGGCGTTGTAGGGAGGTCATACAGGCACGTGGAGGCCACACACAGTACTGAGCCTCATTTTGACTTGTTTTAAGGACTTTACATCAAAGTTGGATCAGCCTGTAGTGTGGTTTTCCACTTTAATTTTGAGTGTGACTCCAAATCCAGACCTCCATGGGTTGATACATTTTATTTCCATTGATAATTTGTGTGATTTTGTTGTCAGCACATTCAACTATGTAAAGAAAAAAGTATTTAATAAGAATATTTCATTCATTCAGATCTAGGATGTTATTTTAGTGTTCCCTTTATTTTTTTGAGCAGTGTATATTTCCATGCATGTATCTGTATTCTCAAATCAAAGCATAGACATCTCGGAAACACATGCAAGGAATTCATTAAGACAATTAAATTAGCTCAAAATTAAACACTAGGTCCTATCTGATTCAGAAGGGTTGGGTTAAATGCGTAAGACACATTTCAGTTGAATGCAATCAGTTGTACAACTGACTAGGCATCCCCCATTCCCTTATATTGAAATCTTGAGTTTGCTGTCTGAGGGTTTCATACATGTTACACACTTAAAAATAAAACTTGAGGGTTTTCTTTAACCCGGGATAGTTAGTTGACACCTCAGATCCACAGAAGACGCAATCTCAATTGCCCTGTCCCACCTGGACAAAATTAACACCTAAGTGAGAACGCTGTTCATTGATTACAGCTCAGCATTCAACACCATAGTGCCCTCAAAGCTCATCACTAAGCTAAGGACCATGGTCCTAAACACCTCCCTCTGCAACTAGATCTTGGACTTCCTGACGGGCCGCCCCCAGGTGGTAAGGGTCGGCAACAACACAACTGTCACGCTGATCCTCAACACGGGGGCCCCTCAGCGGTGTGTGCTTAGTCCCTCCTGTACTCCCTGTTCACCCACGAAAGTTTGCTGACGACAACTGTGGTAAGCCTGATCTTCAACAGATACTCAAAAGGTTCTACAGCTGCACCGTTGAGAGCATCCTGACTGGTATGGCAACTGTTCGGCATCCGACCGCTATGTGCTACAGAGGGTAGTGCGTACGGCCCAGTACATCACTGGGGCCAAGCTTTTGGCTCTCCAGGACCTCTATACCAGGCGGTGTCAGAGGAAGGCCCTAAAAATTGTCAGACTCGTCACCCTAGTCAGACTGTTCTCTCTGCTACCGCATTGCAAGATGTACTGGAGTGCTACCCAGAGTACTTGCCCCCCCCCCTCCCCCCTTTTTATGTTGTTGCTACTACTCGCTGTTAATTATCTATGCATAGTCACTTTACCCCAACCTACATGTACATATTACCTCAATTACCTTGACTAACCTGTACCCCCGCACATTGACTCAGTACCCCCTGTATATAGCCTCGTTATTGTGTATTTAGTTAATATTTTCTCAACTCTCATTGTTCTTAAAACTGCATTGTTGGTTAAGGGCTTGTAAGCAAGTATTTTGCATTAAGGTCTACAACTGTTGTATTTGGCTCATGTGACAAATAAAATTTGATTTGGGTTTGAGTCACACAAAAGGAAGTATGCAGCCTGCATTCCCCTCCCAGAGTATATTAAATCAGTGGTTATTTGATAGCCCAATCTAAGTGGTCTTTGCGTAAAATGTCGATAGAGGGTCTTCCCATTACTTTTATGTCCCAATCAAACTGACTTGGGGTCAGCTCTTTTGATCCAAGTCCTGAAAAAAGTGATGAAAATAATCTGTTTAGAACTTTGCAGATAGAAATGTATTGTACAGAACAGACACTGTGCTCTACTATGTGCAGGCAGGGCACATAGAGAACTGTGCCCTGCCTGCACAATTGAAGTCTTACTGGGACGTTGCATCCAAATGAACATACCGCTGCTGTCAGGGGTAATTAGTAACAACACAAGAAATACAGATTTCAAACACTAGAAAGTGAAGTTTGAACATTGCAAAGTTTGAATACTTGCCTTTAAACTCGTCAGGTGCATCACTGTAGTCCATTTCGGACTGAGAGTTCCTTGCGACTATCTCCTCCACCTTCTCCGATAGTAGCTTGAATTTTTCAATGGCGATGGTAGACTTGATGCCGGCTTTCGTCATCTTGGAAATAACTTCCTCAAAGAGTTCTTGACTGTACGACCGCTGGAAAGGGGAGAGAAAAAACACCATGTAAGCCTGGGTGTATATATTACCACACACCACAGCAAAACGTTTTGCAACGGAAAAACAAAAACAAATGTTTATTGGACAAATTCAGGAAGATCCAACCCAGTTTTGTACCGTATGCTTCTAATTGGTTCCTAGTGAATAGAATTACCTTTTGAAGGAATTATCCCTGAGAGGCTTTGGGATGCGAGTGTGTCATTCTACCAAATGCTTACAAAATAGCAGATGTGCATGGAGATGGCAGCCTCCATGTACTTAACACAACTTCCTTGTTTGCTTAGTCCGCCTTATTGTACATTGCTCTGTTACCTTTTTTTGTATCGTCATTAGCACACTATATATGAACCCAAATTGAAAAACCTCAAAAGTATATTGCTCTCTCCACCACCCTCCCTCCCCCCACCACCTCCCCATCACCCATATTGCCAGCAGCTCTGCTGTTTATGACTTCAAGCCTAACAACTCCCGAGATTAGGCTGGTGTAACCGATGTGAAATGGCTAGCTAGTTAGCGGGGTGCGCGCTAATAGCGTTTCAACCGTCACTCGCTCTGAGACTTGGAGTAGTTGTTCCCCTTGCTCTGCATGGGTAACGCTGCTTCGAGGGTAGCTGTTGTCGATATGTTCCTGGTTCGAGCCCAGGTAGCGGCGAGGAGAGGGATGGAAGCTATACTGTTACACTGGCAATACTAAAGTGCCTATAAGAACATCCAATAGTCAAAGGTATATGAAATACAAATCGTATAGAGAGAAATAGTCCTATAATTCCTATAATAACTACAACCTAAAACTTCTTAACTGGGAATATTGAATACTCATGTTAAAAGGAACCACCAGCTTTCATATGTTCTCATGTTCTGAGCAAGGAACTTAAACGTTAGCTTTCTTACATGGCACATATTGCACTTTTACGTTCTCCAACAATTTGCTTTTAGATTATTTAAACCAAATTGAACATGTTTCATTATTTATTTGAGGCTAAATTGATTTTATTGATGTATTATATTAAGTTAAAATAAGTGTTCATTCAGTATTGTTGTAATTATTACAAATAAATAAAATCGGACGATTAATCGGTATCGGCTTTTTTAGGTCCTCCAATAATCGGTATCAGCGTTGAAAAATCATAATCGGTCGACCTCTACTCTCCACCACCCAGCGGTGCGTTAAACCATATTGTGCACTGTTGTTTAAAAACTCAGTGGACAGTGCTAAAACAATGACATCATATCAGAATTCTTCCATCTCACCATTGAGATGGTCAGCATGGTCTGTACTGAGAGCACAGTCGCTGGCAGTACACATTCTCTCCCCAGGATTTGTATTGTAGCAAATTGTAACTACTACAATATGCCTTGAATTTTGTAAACAAATAAGTATTTTATCCAAACCTGGTATTATGACATACCTTATGTCATGTGTAACCATATAAATAGAATTACTAGAACTGCTTTTACTTCCTGCTTCACTGCTATGGGTACACTTAATATAGCTGGGCCACCTATCGCAAAACGTGATTGGATTGGGAATGATATGATGAGAAATGTATTTGTCATGAATGGTCAAAACATTTTAATATTTTAAAATAATCTTCCTGGTAATACCAAATGCTACCCGCTTCACATCAGTGAAATTATACAGTATAGAAAACACATACAGTAGAGCATGCATACAATTTTTTTTTGTGGCCTACTACTACACATACCTGGGTTCAATTACTTAATCTTTTCAAATACTTTGACTGTTTGCTTGAGCCTGCCTGGAGTGACAGATGGGTGAGGTTAGCAGTGTGGGGACTTTTCTATTGGTTTATTAAACAATGCAAGCGACAACAGGCACAGATAAAGTATTTGAATCAATTTCCCAAATGTTTGAAAGCCAGGTGTGCTACTACTACAGTTTACCTGGTCGTCAGCGATGGCCTTGGCAAAGCGGGCACAGTCAAGTTGCAGGTAAATGTCAGTAAGCTGGTCCAGGAGCTTTTTGGGCTCAAAACCATACTTCTCTGGGTTCTCCACCTTCAGGTCCCGGCACTTCGGCCCGCAAAGCTGCTGGAGGTTAAAGTTCAGCATGGCCGCCAGACGAGGCCCCAGCTCCTGGAATGCACAGAGCAGGGAGTTAGGTCACCAGAAAAAATATTGTCTGCATCCATGAATAGGAGTGGTTTATGGTTACTGTTGAAGTAGGCTTTATACAGTAATATGTATCACTTTGCCATCCCCCCCATGCTGCTGCACAGTAATGTTCTATTGTTGGCAGAAAAAGGGAATGATGTCACCTCTTAGTAAACAAAACACTTAGATTTTGTTTTTGTGAGGCTTACTTTTCCCAACATGGCACTCTTGAAGAAAATGGATGAAGGCAGATACCAAGCACATGCCAAGCAAATGCCAAGGCTTTTTAAAATGAAGAATCATTTTCAACAAGTGCTATGATTTAAAAATAAGCACTCAATACATTTTTCAGTTTACTCAGTGATTACCATCATTCCCGTTTTCTGCCAGTCAGACTACCTTTTTCAAAGAGCACCTCCACGGCTTTCGTTTTTTACCCATTTGAGCACACCAGCAAAAAAAATAATTGTCAATGTTCTATTTGGCTGCTGTGTGGGGGCTGTTGACAACCAGTAAAAGTCATTCTAACCGTATATTTGTCAAATACAACATTTGCAAACTATGTTTTTGCGCCCATGTATCCCTTTATAGACTGGAAAGTATGAGTAAAATGTTTGATCCCTGGTCAGAGTGGTACTTACGGGCCGGAGGAAGGGCTTCTGGACCTGCTTGGTAAGGATGTGGAACATGTCAACCGTCTCTGTGGCCAGTGCCAGGTAGGAGCGTGACACCCGCTCGTCCTGGGTCAGCTGGGACTGGCGGCTCTGTTGCTGCTCCTGAGGGAGAAAGAGTCATAAGGAATTATAAAGGCGCTTTGTAACACGTTAATAAGCGCTGCGTAATGCGTTCATGTTTCCCCCCCCGGTAATTCCGTACTGACCCTGGGAAGCTGATCCCACTGCTCCTTGTTCTTCATCTCCTCCTGGACCTCATGGATGCGCTTTAGGGACTCCAGGCTCTCGTCCAGCAGGAAGGTGGTGTCGTTGATCAACATGTTGATGTAGCGCACAAACTGCTTGCCAGAGCTACAGGGGAATAAACAGATGAATTCACTAACTAGGAGGCCTTCGGAAGCCAGTCGAAGTCACACAAACTGAGTCGGAGTACATTTTACATGTAGCATTCAGCATGACCGGACAGTGGGCACCTTTTAGACCAGGCTATCACCATAGTATTTATCTGATGACAATACCTATTAAGTTTTGATTCTAGCCCACTTACTTGAACTCCTCCAGGAATGTGCCGTGGTGGCCCATGTTCTGCCAGAGGCTCTTGAAGATGGTGCTGATGTGGTAGCGGATGGTGAACTTATCGTAGAACTCACTGGTGGCACCGGTGTGCTCCACATCTGTGGAAAGGAAGGCACACAAGAGTCAGTTGCATGTGAGAATCAGTGCACTTGACTCCACTCTAATAGCTTTTGCACACTACTGAGTGGAGCCAAGCCGAACTGTGATGGTGTGTTATACATCCACTATAATTAATGGAACCATGCTGGAAAGAAGAAAATATCCAAGCCAGCACAATAAAAAGTTTATGTTCATGCAAAAGTGTTAAAATTGTGCAATGTGTCTAGTTCTACCCCTCCCGAAATGCTGCACCAAGTAGTCACACCTGTGTAGAACTTCATGAGGGCCGGGACCAACTGTTTGACAGACAGGGGGTGGTTCTCCATCATCTCGGAAAAGCGCTGGGTGCGCAGCTGCACCGCCGGGTTGGTGACAAAAAGCACTTCCACCAGCTTGGCGATCAGGTAGGGGTTCCGGATGTAGTTCTGACTGCAGATGAACACCACCAGAAAAGTGACAATGTCCTGGACACAGGGCTCATACAGGACCTGAGGGGAATACCTGGCAGGGGATAGAAAGGGGACGCTAACCGTCAGTCAAAAGCCATTTTCACAGAAGACACCTTTTCAAAAAAATACATGTAATTTTATATGACCCCCATTCAAACAGCCCCATATTTTTAAAGTTTGGGGCCACTTAGAAATGTCTTTATTTTTTTATATTTTTTTTTTTGCATTTTCCAATTAACAACATTCAAGACAAACGTGAAAAGATATTAGACAACAATAGGACAAAGTGACAGTGACAGATGAGCTTAACAAAGAAAAAATAAAACAAATTATAATTATATATACAAACATACAATAAAAAATATATATAATGATCATATTGGATCATATGGTCACCTGCTGTAGGCTACATATTATACATTACGTGTGAAACATTATATAAGGATTATATAGAGATTCATTCAATGTGATGTGGGGGGAGATTCTCCATATAGTCAATAAAAGGTTGCCAAATTCTGTAAAATGTATTTAACTTATTCCTCAAGCGGTAAGTAATTTTCTCCAGTGGGATACAAATATTAACTTCTGAAAGCCACATTGCAACTGGCAGGAATGTCATTGTTTTTGAAAGAAAAGCACATTGTGTCCATTAAAATAACACCAAATTGATCATACAGCCATTGTAAATGACTATTGTAGCTGGAAACAGCAGATTTTCTATGGAATATCTACATAGGCGTACAGAGGCCCATTATCAGCAACAATCACTCCTGTGTTCCAATGGCTCGTTGTGTTAGCTTATCCAAGTTTATCATTTTAAAAGGCTAATTGATCATTAGAAACTCTTCTGCAATTATGTTGGCACAGCTGTAAACGGTTGTGCTGATTTAAAGAAGCAATAAAACTGCCCTTCTTTGGACTAGTTGAGTATCTGGAGCATCAGCATTTGTGGGTTCGATTACAGGCTTAAAATGTCCAGAAACAATTCTTGTTCTGAGAAATGAAGGCTATTCCATGCGAGAAATTGCCAAGAAACTGAAGATCTCATACAACGCTGTGTACTACTCCCTTCAGAGAACAGCACAAACTGGCTCTAACCAGAATAGAAGGAGGAGCGGGAGGCCCCGGTGCACAACTGAGCAAGAGGAGAAGTATATTAGTGTCTCTAGTTTGAGAAACAGACGCCTCACAAGTCCTCAACTGCTTCATTAAATAGTACCCGCAAAACACCAGTCTCAACGTCAACAGTGAAGAGGTGACTCCGGGATGCTGGCCTGCTAGGCAGAGTTGCAAAGAAAAAGCCATATCTCAGACTGGCCAATAAAAATAAAAGATTAAGATGAGCAAAAGAACACATACTGAACAATAACTAAACGCAACATGTAAAGTGTTGGTCCCATGTTTCATGAGCCGAAATAAAAGATCCCAGAAATTGTCCATACGCACAAAATGCTTATTTCTCTCAAATTTAGTGCACACATTTGTTTACGTCCCTGTTAGTGAGCATTTCTCTTTTGCCAAGATAATCCATCCACCTGACAGGTGTGGCATATCATTAAGCTGATTAAACAGCATGATCATTACACAGATGCACCTTCTGCTTTGGACAATAAAAGGCCACTTTAAAACGTGAAGTTGTCACAACACCATGCTACAGATGTCTCAAGTTGATGGAACGTGCAATTGTAATGCTAACTGCAGGAATATCCACCAGAGCTGTTGCCAGAGAATTTAATGTTGAACGTTAGAGAACTTGGCAGTGCGTCCAACCGGCCTCACAACCGCAGCCCATGTGTCACCACGCCAACCCAGGACTTCCACATCCGACTTCTTCACCTGCAGGTTGGTCTGAAATGAGCCACTCGGACAGCTGATGAAACTGGGTTTGCACAACCGAAGCATTTCTGCACAAACCATCTCAGAGAAGCTCATCTGCGTGCTTGTCATCCTCACCAGGGTCTTGACCTGACTGCAGTTCGGCATAGTAACTGACTTCAGTGGACAAATGCTCAACTTTGATGGCCACTGGCATGCTGGAGATGTGTGCTCTTCATAGATGAATCTCGGTTTCAAATGTACCAGGCAGATGGCAGACATTGTTTATTGCGTCGTGTGGGCGAGCTGTTTGCTGATGTCAACGTTGTGAGCATGGTGGCGGTGGGGTTATGGTATGGGCATGCATAAGCTACGGACAATGAACACAATTGCATTTTATCAATGTCAATTTGAATGCAGAGACACCGTGATGAAATTCATCCGCTGCCATCACCTCATGTTTCAGCATGATGATGCACGGCCCCATGTCGCAAGAATCTGGACACAATTTCTGGAAGCTGAAAATGTCAGTTCTTCGATGGCCTGCAGACTCACCAGACATGTCACCCATTGAGCCTGTTTGGGATGCTCTGGATCGATGTGTACAACAGCATGTTCCAGTTCCCGCCAATATCCAGCAACTTTGCACAGCCATTGAAGAGTGGGACAACATTCCACAGGCCACAATCAACAGCCTGATCAACTCTATACGAAGGAGATGTGTCGCGCTGCATGAGGCAAATGGTGGCCACGCCAGATACTAACTGGTTTTCTGATCCACACCCTTAATGTTTTTGAAAGGTATCTGTGACCAACAGAAGCATATCTGCATTCCCAGTCATGTTCAATTATATGAACTGTGAAATTCTTGAATATTACGTTTATATTTTTGTTCAGTGTACAATTTCTCAGCAGGTCTACCCCCTTTAATACATATTGTGTTACCAGACATTTGGGAGGGGGGTTGTTAAAACCAATTAATCTTTCCTTGATTCCTCGCTACCTCTCTGCTCGCCACCTCCTCAAAACGCATTGGTGGAGAAGGTTAGAGGGAAGGGGACCTTGGATCCTCTCCTGCAATGCGCTTAAGAAAAAGGCGAGGGGAGCGTACGCAAGAATCAAGGGGGAGAGTAATTGAGAAAAACTCAAAGAGGAAGCTTGTCCAGGGATGAAGAGGAGGATGGTCCTCCTCATGTATTTATTAATAAAGGAAAGAGAATGGAGAGAGCCACGAGTTTCTCCAGGTCGGGTCACATGGTCAGGAAATCCTCTTGGCCCTACTCATGCCACATCCCTTTGAAGTTAACATTTTAGGAAACAATTCTCCAAGAAATTTATAAAAGACGGAACTAATAATTTGATTTAAGTTAAACAGGGTAAATGGACACCAACAATGCCACTCTTGGGTATTTGTCTGGCCTTGTACTATGCAATTACATTCGATCTGTCGACTTACTGCACAACAAAAAGTAGGAACTCGGCCACATCTTCAATGTAAAACTCCGGCAGAGCAGCAAAGCTTTTGGGAATCTCCGGATTCAGCGGTAGACTCATGCTGCAACAAAGGGGAGGAAGGAATATGAGTTTTTGATCCACTTCATGCATGTCAAACAATACAAACAATAACAAAGATGAATCTAATAAACATTTAAATAATATTATCAGTTTAGTAAAAAAGTTGCATCCCTCAGTTTAAAGGGATTGTGTGAGATTTTGGAAACTAAGCCCTTTTTCTACTTACCCATGGATAACATTTTTATGCCTGTGTGGAGTATTAAGGCAGTTGCTAACTAGAGCTAGCGTAATTGGTAACTAGCTTTAGGACAATGACTGGTTTGCAAAACTACCTTCAACTTCCTTCAAACTGCATGCAGAGACAAACATGGTCTCGATGAATTCATCTGACTGGTTAGGTAGAAAAAGGGCTTAATTGCTAAAAGCTCACACCATCCCTTTAATTATGACAGATATGACATAAAGTAGGCTAAGAACTCATATTGCAGCATTAAAACATTTCCTGGTTGTGGCAGAGTGTCTTACTGTGGGTAGGCGGGATCCACCATGCGTAGGATGAGCTGAATGACCATACTGTAGAACTGCAGACATCTGCGTAAAAGGTTCTCATCCAGAAGCCCCGCGTCGGCACAGGCTTTGGAGCGCACCAGTTTCTGTCAGGGCCAAAGATCACAAAGATAGAAGGGTTTCTGGTGAATATAGTCCTTAACTCATGACACGAGTTGAAATTAATTATTTTCTTGTTCACAACACTAATTTCATTATTATTATTTTTTTTTTATCTAAGAAATTAACCAAAACGGATGATTCGGAAAACAAACTATGACACGGGATTGGAACAGGAAATCAAGTTTCTACACTTCAAATTTACCAAAACATTATTACGTATGACAAGCAGAACACAAGCAGATGAGTGGATTAAGTCCTATCAGCCTGAAAACGGTGGGTAGAGATTTAAAAAATAATAATTAAAGAAAAACGTCTTAGCGAACCTTGAGCTGGGTTTTGCATCTCTTTAGCATCTCTCGGTGACGGCTGGCCAGCGGAGAGTCCTTCCACTGGCTCTCACTGTTCTTCAGCTCCTCCACGGTCCTGCCATGCCAAACAAAACAGGGTCGCATTCATAAGTATTCAAAACATCTCACAACGGATAACAAAAACATGCAACTTCAGCTTGTCGCGCCCTGTTTAAGTCAATGTTCTTAACTTTGGGAACCAAGAGAATATAATCCAGCCTTCATATACTCACTAATACACTACATACACACCTTAACACAATGAAATCATCTCCGCTCATAGGCCAATAATGTATCAAATGATCACCAATGAAATTTAACAATGAGCTCCTCACTAATGTATGAACACATTTACATTTTGGTATTTCACTGGTTGGAGACCACCAAATTACATTTAGTACAAGTTTTAAAAAACCAAAGCCAATTTCTTTTTGGAACTTGGAAGCCAAATCTCTATGAAAACTCCTTTCTTGAGATGGACATCAAAATTCTATGGTCCCATGTAGAGTTGTCATTGGGTCAGAAAATTGGAGTCCGGTCTTACCCAAGCCTGGTGAGCTGAAGCCCCAAGCCTGGTCCAACATCACAGAAATGTAATGAGCCCGAACCCACCAAAAAATGCAGTATTTCTAGAAAACCGCATATTGATTTAAACTGGTGTTGAGAACAATGCGGTGGAGGTGGGCAGCAGTGAAGTGAGGAGACTAAGAAACAACCCTCGTCTTAGAAATGCGATGAGAGGGGAAAACTCACCTTAGCCCCTAGCTTTGATCAACTGAATAACTCAAATATTGGAATAGGTTATAGGCAAGGTGAAGAAGCCGGATGTGGAGGTCCTGGGCTGGCGTGGTTACACGTGGTCGGCAGTTGTGAGGTCGGTTTGACGTACTGACAAATTCTCTAAAACTATGTTGGAGGCGGCTTATGGTAGAAAAATTAACATTCAATTCTCTGGCAACAGCTCTGGAGGACATTCCTGCACTCAGCATCCCAATTGCACACTCCCTTAAAACATCTATGGCATTGTGTTTATCTTTTTGTTCAGTGTACATCAGCACCGATCAGATCATTTTGCTAGCATGTTATGTAGCTTAAGGGGATTTTGCTCTTCAATTCCATAGTAGCCTATACTCCTGACCAAAAGCCTGATAATCAATCAATGTGACTTTGTTTTACTGAATATATGGTTAATTGATCTCTGGCTGGGGTAAATAAGTGGAGGTGGTAGCTCATCTATTCTTCTACTCATCTGTCACTGATCATAAACATTTAGCATGTAATAACGTAGCTTAAATGAGGTGTATCATTTTGCTATAGGCAACACCAAAAGCCTGCAGAGGTTGTGAAATATGAACACGAGCCTCACATGCTTTTGAAAATATAGATTGCTATTATGTAACATCGGGCCCTGTCGGGCTGAAAATGGCAACTTGTCCTCGTGTGTGTGAGTGTACGTGTACCTGTTGAGCTCGCGGATGGCCCTCAGCCTGCGGATGTAGCGTCGGCAGCCCGGTAGGATGGACAGGTGGTGGGTGTGCAGCGTCAGAAAGAAACACTCTGTGGGGAACTTGGGCTCAGAGAACTTAGAGGGGTCGTTGTCTGTCAACAAAAACAATTAGGAAACTTTCAGGTAGGTGAATGGCACATCCAGTTTGTCAATTTGGCAGGTAATACTAATAACAATAAATAACTAGATGGTAATTTTGTAATTTTCCATGAAATAACAGTGACCTCCTTCAGATCTTTAAAAGTATTTTTGTGGTAGTTGAAGTGTGAAACATTTTACTTTAGTGAAATATAGTCAACGTTAAATATATACAAATATCTGGTTTTATTACTTTGATAGACTACTAGATCACATACAACCAGACTCAGACTACTACACTTACTCAAAGAATCAGAAAAGATTTGGCTATCATTTTGGGAGTGAAATATGATGGTGAATCTAGTGGAAGAAGTTTAAAAGTTGGTTAGTGTTGAAAAATGTAGGTTGGTGTAGTAAAGGGAGTGACTTTTATAAATAGTTGATCGTAGCCTTCAGTAGAAGTAGTAACTAATTAGTCGCAATGTAGTTTTTAGCAGCGGCATGGTTAAGCACGTTACCAGCTCCACAGTTCTCTGCGAGCGCATACGGAAGAGTGGGGCTAAATGTAACATGGGTCAATTGTAGGGTTACAGTTGTGGTAAAATGACACCCTACCTCAAAAACGCCATCCCCTCCGCGACCTTTTCCCCCACTGCTACACATTTTTCCAGAGGAAACACTGCTCTACATGCAGTTTGAAGGAAGTTTAAGGTAGCTTCACAGGCATACTAGCTGTTCGCATAGACTTCCATTGGTGGTAATGCTAGTTAGAAACTTACTTCAAACTGCACGCAGAGACATAAAAAGGGTATCCATGAGTTCATCTGACTCTAGGTAAGTAGAAAAAGGGCTTCATTGGCAAAATCTCGCACTATCCCTTTAAAAGTGTGTCTCAGCAAAAACATTTTTTTTGGGAGTGGCGGCAACGATTTAGCAGCGGCGGGGCAACACTGAATATGTAGCAATCACTCCGCCATTGCCTGGTTGCTAAAAGTAAACAAAAATTTAACTTGAGGAAGCATAGAAACAGTGCACATAGAACAGATCTACCGCTTATCAGACCTGCTTTCAATGTGAATAATAGATTGACAACTAACATTTCTGTGTGAATATGTTCAGGACGCACACAAAGCAACTTTAAAGATGCACTATGAAAGTTCAGTTGATAATTGCAACTAAACCACCCATACTTTAACTGCATTTGATTGAGCTTGTCTGGCACAAAAGAACCAATGGAATAGTCCCAAAAGTGCTAACCCCATCCTGGTGACACTCCAGCTTAAGCATTTGAAAGAAAACAAATACCACATTAACCTAGGTGTGCTCAACATAATACATTACTCATTATCGTCATTGTTGTTAATATTATGACGTCGATGGTGGTGTCCTCATAGATAAAGGGCAGACAAATTGTTCCAATCGAATGCATAGAGGCTCTGTTATATTATCTACGGTGTCCACTCACACATCTCGGCCAGCCAGGTCTTGAGCTCTTCCATGGTGGCCTTGAGCCGGGTCTCCTCGGGGCTGACATGCAGGCGGCAGTGCGGGTGGAAGATATAATAGGGGTCCACCGTCTCCAGCTTGATCTTCATGCTGAGCTGCTGCAGCACCGACAGGAAGTTGATCATGAAGCCGTCCGTGGACACCAGCTTGTCGTCCGTCTGCGAAAGGATGAGGGGAGAAAGGGAAGATATGACAAAAAGAAAAGCTCAATTCATTTTTTGTTATTTAAGGAGTGGGGCAGTCCCACTTTTCCAGATAGTCTTTCACTGTTCTAACAGGAAAGGTTGGGAGAGGGGAGACTGTGCTAGAATAGCATTGGGTCTATTCAGACTTTGAGGCCAGACATTCTAGCTTGAAATGGTCACATTAGAAACCCTCGATTCAGACATGTCCTAGATTAATGAATATAGGATAAGATCACTTTACCTGCATCTGGGCTTTCTTCACATTGCGGTTGACCAGAGCTGCCATATAGTTGAGAGCTACCTCTCTGGTCTCTCCATTCAGGAGGATGTTGTGGAGGATTTTAAACATTTCACCCTGACAAAGAATACAAAAAATAATTGTCATGCCAAATTGAGGGAAGCATACTTGGGCAAATGACAAGCCATGATAGACCCAGTAGGGCAGGACTTACCCGGGCTGACTCCAGGTAGTGCTGCAGGGATTGACTGACCACGCGAGTGTTCTCTGTGGTGATCGCAGGGCCCGAGAAGTACTTGTCACCAACTTTGGACTGAGGGGGAAAAGACCCCAAACAAATGAAGTAATTTCTTTGCTGGTTAAAGTAATCTAATGCCAACATAATTCTGGATGCAATTTGATATAGACTTGTCAATGCTAAGCACTGAAGTCATATTGTAGTTCTGTGAGCTTTTGGTGAATAATTTTGTAAGCTAAACTACAGCAATACACTAGGTAACACCAGAAAAACATTTAACATTAAGCAAAATCAAAAAAATCCCGGGGACAAGATATGCTGATGGGCTATATTCCTCTTGCTTTTCAGCCCATAAGGCCACATTGCATTGATTCACACAAGTTACATTACTCACCACCAAGGTGGTTTGTTCTAGGTAGAGATCTAGGATGAGCTTCCCCTCCCACAATCTAACTTTAAAGTCCATACATTTTGGGAGTTAACATTTATTGATATACAGCGCATTAGGAAAGTATTCAGACCCCTTGACTTATTCCACATTTTGATACATTAAATTAATTGTTCATCAATCTACACACAATACTCCATAATGACAAAGCAAAAACAGGTTTTTAGAAATCTTGGCAAATTCATTAAAACAAAAATACCCTATTTACGTAAGCATTCAGACCCTTTGCTATGAGACTCAAAATTCAGCTCAGGTGCATCTCGTTTCCATTGATCATCCTTGAGATGTTTCTACAACTTCATTGGGTTCCACCTGTGGTAAATTAAACTTATTGGATATGATTTGGAAAGGCACACTCCTGTCTATTTAAGGTCCCATAGTTGACAGTGCATGTCAGACCAAAAACCAAGCCATGAGGTTGAAGGAATTGTCCGTAGAGCTCCGAGACTGGATTGAGTCTAGGCACAGATTTGGGGAAGGATACCCAAACATTTCTGCATTGAAGGTCCCCAAGAACACAGTTGCCTACATCATTCTTAAATGGAAGAAGTTTGGAACCACCAAGACCCTTCCTAGAGCTGTCCGCCCGGCCATACTGAGCAATCAGGGGAGAAGGGCCTTGGACAGGGAGGTGACCAAGAACCTGATGGTCAATTGTGCGCCGTCCTACGCGACTCCCAGCCACGGCCGGTTGCGGAACAGCCCGGAATGAACCCGGGTCTGTAGTAACGCCTCTAGCACTGCGATGTAGTGCCTTAGACCGCTGCACAATCGGGGGGCCCAAACAAGCTTATTTAAATCCATTGTTTGATAACAATGTAATTGTAAACAAACACTGTATAGCTTCAAAAACTCATTTTGATCTCATGGTTTGTTGGTTCTTGCATCCATAGCTCTGTATGAATTTGAGAGTAGTACATTTCTCCAGAACCATCAAGTGAATGGCGCCGGTTGGAATGGAGGCCGTTTTACAGGCTCCTAATTGTGCCATGTTGTGTATTTTTTTGAACTGATCTAAAAAATTAAAAATAAATGACATTGTGTTTCCAACATTGTTTTCTATGCCTGAAAAGATCTTCTGGACATCAGAACAGCTATCACTAAGCTCGAGTTGGACGAGGACTTCTACTTCGTCAGAGGAGAAAGACACTGATTATCCTGGACTAGGCCCTAATCCCCAACACTCGAAGGCAGAGAAGATAGAGCTAGACAGAACGGCGCACGGGCACCCTGATGAGACGACGGCGACAAATTAATACAATTGTATCTACCTTCTGTTCTATTGGTGAATGTGAATTGCTGGAGAATAAACTGGACAAGCTCCGTTCGAGAATATCCTATCAACGGGATATTTACTCTAATATACTATGCTTCTTGGAGTCATGGCTGAACAAGGATAATATACATCTAGTTGGTTTTTACTATGCATCGGCAGGACAGAACAGCAATGTCCGGTAAGATTGGGTGCAGGTGCATCCATTAACAACAGCTGGTGCGCATCTCTAATATTAAGAAAGTCTCGAGGTGCTGCTCGCTTGAGTTAGAATACCTCATTATGAGCCGTAGACCCTACCATTCACCAAGAGTTTATCTGTATTTTTCAAGGCTGTCTATTTACTACCACAAACCAATACTGGCACAAAGACCGTATTCAACGAGCTATATAGGGCCATAAGCAAATAAGAAAATGCTCATACAGAGGTGGCACTCCTAGTGTCCCGTGATTTTAATGCAGGAAAACTGAAATCCGATTGACCTAATTTCTACCAGCATGTCACCTGTGTAACTACAGGGATAAAAACTCTAGATCACCTTGACTTCACACACAGCCGCATACAAAGCACTCCCCCGCCCTCCATTTGGCAATTGGGGCCATAACTCTATCCTCCTGATTCCTGTTTACAAGCAAAAACTCAAAACAGTAAAGTACCAGTGACGAGCTCAATACAGAAGTGGTCCGATGAATAGGATGCTAAGCTCCAGAACTGTTTTGCTAGCCTAGACTGGATGGAATATGTTCAGGGATTAATCCGATAGCATTGATGAATTTACCACAGTAGTCACCGGCTTCATTAATAAGTGCATCGACGACCATACGTACATATCCCAACCAAAAGCCATGGATTACAGGCAACATCCACACTGAGCTAAAGGTTATACGGCGGCAGGTAGCCTAGCAGTTAAGAGCATTGGGCTAGTTACCAGTCGCTGGTTCAAATCCATGAGCCGACTAGAGGAAGAAAAAAATAAACTGTTGATGTGCCCTAATTGATTAAGAGCGTCTGCTTTTTAGTGACTAAAATGTAGAGCTGCTGCTTTCAAGGAGCAGGACATCAATCTGGACACGTATAAGAAATCCTGCTACGTCCTCTGACAAACCATCAAACAGGCAAAAAGACAAAACACAAATAAGATTGAATCCTACTTCATCGGCTCCGACACTTGTCGGATGAGGCAAGGATTAAAAATTATCACAGATTACAAAGGGAAACCAAGCCGAGAGCTGCCCAGTGATGCAAGCCTACCAGACAAGCTAAATGCCTTCTATGCCCGCTTTGAGGCAAGCAACACTGAACCATGCGTGAGACCAGCTGTTCCAGACAACTGTGTGATCATGCTCTCCGTATCCGATGTGAGCAACACCTTTAAAAACAGATCAACATTCACAAGGCAGCAGGGCCAGACAGATTACCAGGAAGCATAATCAGAGCATGCACTGACCTGTTGGCAAGTGTCATCACTTACATGTTCAGCCTCTCCCTGACTGAGTCTGTAATACCTACATGCTTCAAGCAGACCACCATAGTCCCTGTGCCCAAGGAAGCGAAGGTAACCTGCCTAAATGATTACCGCCCCGTAGCACTCATGTCTGTACCCATGAAGTGCTTTGAAAGGCTGGTCATGGCTCACGTCAACAGCATCTTCCCAGATACCCTAGACCCACTCCAATTTGCATACCGCCCCATTAGATCCAGATAATGCAATCTCTATAGCACTCCACACTGCCCTTTCCCACCTGGGCAAAAGGAACACCTACGTGAGAATGCTGTTCATTGACTACAGCTCAGCGTTCATTGACTACAGCTCAGCGTTCAACACCATAGTTCCCACGAAGCTCATCAATAAGCTAAGGACCCTGGGAGTAAACACCTCCCTCTAAAACTGGATCCTGGACTTCCTGACGGGCCGCCCCCAGATGGTAAGGGTAGGCAACAACACGTCTGTCACGCTGATCCTCAACACAGGGGCCCCTCAGGGGTGCGTGCTTAGTCCCCTCCTGTACTCCCTGTTCACCCACGACTGTGTGGCCAACACCATCATTAAGTTTGCTCATGACAACAGTGGTAGGCCTGATCACCGACAACAATGAGACAGCCTATAGTGAGGAGGTCAGAGAACAGGAAGTGTGGTGCCAGGACAACAACCTCTCCCTTAATGTGATCAAGACAAATGAGATGATCGTGGATTACAGGAAAAGGCGGGCCAAACAGGCCCCTACTCTCATCAACGGGGCTGCAGTGGAGCAGGTTGAGATCTTCAAGTTCCTTGGTGTCCACATCACCAACGAACTATCATGGTCCAAACACACCAAGACAGTCGTGAAGAGGGCACGACAAAGCCTGTTCCCCCTCAGGAGACTGAAAAGATTTGGCATAGGTCCCCAGATCCTCAAAAAGTTCTACAGCTGCACCATCGAGAGCATCTTGACAGGCTGCATCACCGCTTGGTTTGTCAACTGCTCAGCATCCAACCGCAAGGTGCTACAGAGAGTAGTACGTACGGCCCAGACCTCTATACCAGGTAGTGTCAGCAGAAGGCCCTAAAATATTGTCAGACTCCAGCCATCCAAGTCATGGATGTTCTCTCTGCTACCGCATGGCAAGACGTACCAGAGCACAAAGTCTGGGAACAAAAGGCACCTGAACAGCTTCTGCACCCATAAATTCTTTACAGTTACTCTAATGGCAACCCGGACAATTTACATTTAACCCCTTTATTATTTATTTATTTATCTTAAACTGTTTTGCAGTGACTCCCTTGCAAACTCACTAGACTCTACCAACACACACTACACTGACACTCTCCCCTCCCACACACACTGTTTGAATTCCTGATTGCATTAGTATGGAAAATGTTAAACTGACCCAGCATCAGTGTCTAGGGGTAACTTCACCCTATTCCTATTACTTACGTCATCCTCTGCAAAGACCGACAGGCTGAAGAAGGCTCCCAGGAAGGAGAGTCTCTGGACCTCTCGGCCAGTCCCCGGGCTCAGAGACTTAGGACACCACAGGGGCAGAGACGTCATCTGGACACACAAACACTTTAGTTTAGACAGGCACATACATAAGGTGAGCATTAAATTACTAAGCCATACTTGCTTAAAGAAGTCACCAGTACCACTGGGACCTAGTGAAAAGTAGTGCACTTTAAAGGGTATAGTGTCCAATTGGGACGCATCCTTGTTGTCTTCCCATTCCTCGAAAATGTGAGCTAGACAAACCTGTCATAAATAAAATAACCAAGCCAAATTCTTCCCTGCTTCTGTAAAGTGGGCCGGCTGAGTCGAGCAGAACGCTTCACATAAGACAGTGGATGCGACCCACATGGCACCATGTTCAGTGCACTACTTTTAACTGAAGCAGTATGGGAACTAGTCAAAAATGGTACACTATATTGGGAATAGGGTGCCTTTTGAGACTTATCCAGTGCTAGAAAAATAACTACTTCTTTCTATGGTGCCAATGGAAAACAATGTTTTTCATCTACTGTCTGTAGTTGGTCTAATCGGGGGAAAGGCTTGTGAAAGTGTTTTGATGTATTTATTATGGGTCCCCATTAGCTGCTGCCAAGGCAACAGCTACTCTTCCTGGGGTCCAGCAAAATTAAGGCAGTTATAAGTGTTTGAACATTACAATACATTCACAACAGATTTCACAACATTAAGTGTGCTCGAGTTTACAGTGGTATCAGTTTAGGAGAAGAACGAATCAACACCATGGACTACAAGGTGCACTGGAGGAGATTGTTCGCAACCTCAGTAATAGAGCAAGAAAGACACAGGAAAGATGGCTCCATCTCTTCCAGCACACTCACCAAATTGCACATGGGGTGAGTCTTCCCAAACTTGATTTCACATAGCTCAGCTAATGCCTGTAGAAAACAAAACACGCCGTAAGTGAACGTTAAATGAACAGCCATCAGAATTAGCCTAATAACATTGACCATTGACTGTGAAATGACCATAGGCTTCAGTCCCCTGGTGTAAAAACAAACAAACACCCAAAGTCATCTTATGACAGGCATGACAACACGAGTTAAAAATGTCCAATCATGTTAGCCAGCCTTCAGTTGGAGTAGTTGTAGCCATAGAAAAATAGAATTCCTAGAACAGGTAAAGCCCCTCAGAGCACTGCAATTTGTCTGGAACACACGAGTACCCTCAATATGGCCACTGGTCCACCAAACCACAGAAACATTGATTTTAAATGGGAAATACCCATTCTAGTAAATCTATATCTATGGTTGGAGCCTAAAGGTTAGCTGAAGGTTGATAGGCTCATCACGCTAGCAGAGATTCAGCCTCAAGTCAATCCATTTTACATCTCGAACTGCCCCCCTATAAGTTAGACAGGCTCAGTCACCGGCTGCGAGCCAGCATCTAAAAGACCACATTAAGACAACGTCCCGAATGGCTCCCTACTCCCTAGACATTGCCCTAGGGACCCTGGTCAAAAGTAGTGCACTACATAGGGAATTAGGAGCCATTTGGGACACACACTAAGCCTGCACCACAAGCACACATTACTTCTCCGTTGCCACCTTACCATCAGGGGGAATTTGAAGTTGTCACTGTCAAAGGAACATTCTTTCACAGCCAGACCCAGCCCTTGAAGGATCGGAACAAAGATCTGAAATACAGACAACAGGTGAGCAATTTTGAGGATGGCGTTAGTCGATACAGCTGAAAATTTACATGGTGAAATGTACAGGACAACTTACTACAATAACTTTTATTCCCATTTCACATGGATGTTAATTTTAACTGAGCAAATTTTCAAATGTTTTAGAATTTACCATTTCATTGTCAGACTAATAAAACCATTGGTGTATTTCTATTTCTGTTTGTGAGTCAGTCTGCCTGTCTGGGTCTACCCCACCTGTCTGAAGACCTCCTCCTCCTGGTAGGTAATGCGGGCCAGCTCCTGGATAAAGCCATACGGCAGGTTACGGCACAGCATGTAGGGTACCAGCAGGGACTGCTGCAGAGGACTCCTGAGTGGAGGAGCGGGGAGGAGGATGGCTTTTACTCACAACACAGACAATATATCTGGACTGTCACCTGGCTATTCTATTTTGAAAGCAAACAGTGTACTGAAGGAACACACTTGTATTTTGACAATATTATTGCATTCTGCAGTGGCAGAGGATGCATACTAACAGATACAGAGAACGGTGAGAGGAAACGTCAAGAGTGCATACAGGAGTGCATTCGGAAAGTATTCAGGCCCCTCAACTTTTTCCATGACAGCTTTATTCTAAAATTGATTAAATTGTAGTTCCCCCCTCTCAATTTACACACAATACCACATAATGACAAAGCAAAAACAGTTTTTTTTCTAACAGAAATATCACATTTACATCCAAACCCTTCACTGAGTCCTTTGTTAAACCACCTTTGGCAGCGATTAGAGCCTCCAGTCGTCTTGGGTATAAGGCCACAGGTTTGGCACACATGTATATGTGGTGTTTCTCAACTTCTTCTCTGCAGATCCTCTCAAGCTCTGGCAGGTTGGTTCGTGAGCGTCGCTGCACAGCTATTTTCAGGTCTCTCCAGAGATGAATGATGGGGTTCAAGTCCGGGCTCTGGCTGGGCCACGGATATTGAGACTTGTCCCGAAGCCACTCCTGCATTGACTTGGCTGTGTGCTTTGGGTCATTGTCCTGTTGGAAGGTGAACTGTCACCCCAGTATGAGGTCCTGAGTGCTATGGAGCAGGTTTTCATCAAGGATCTCTGTACTTTGCTCAGTTCATCTTTTCCTCGATCCTGACTAGTCTCCCATTCCCTACCGCTGAAAAACAACCCCACAACATGATGCTGCCACCACCATGCTTCACCGTAGGGATGGTGCCAGGTTTCCTCCAAATGTGACGCTTTGCATTCAGGCCAAAGAGTTCCAACTTTAATCTTGTTTCTCATGGTCAGTCCTTTTGATGCCTTTTAGCAAACTCCAAGTGGGCTGTCATGTGCCTTTTACTGAGGAATGGCTTCCGTCTGGAAACTCTACCATAAAGGCCTGATTGATGGAGTGCTGCCGATATGTTTGCCCTTCTGCATGGTTTTCCCATCCACACAGAGGAACTCTGGAGCTCTGTCAGAGTGACCATCGAGTTTGGCCGGAAGGCCACCTCTAGGATGTGTCTTGGTGATTCCAAACTTATTCCATTTAAGAATGATGAGGGCCACTGTGTTCTTGGGGACCTTCAAATGCTGCAGAAATGTTTTGGTACCCTTCCCCAGAGCTGTGCCTCGACACAATCCTGTCTCAGAGCTCTACGGACAACTACGTTATTTTTGCAAATTCATACAAAAATAAATAATGTCTTAAAACCTGTTTTCATTACGTCATTATAAGGTCTTGTTTGTAGATTGATAAAAATAAGATATATTTAATAAATTTTAGAATAAGGCTGTAACATAACAAAATGTGGAAAAAGGCAAGGGTTCTGAATACTTTCCGAACACATTGTAATGGTGTACCAGATGCTAGAGTGTGGGTAGCAAAGGTGTGAATGATATGGCAAAATAATGTGGACATGAACTTCAGGAGAAATAGATGAGTCGCTATGGTGATAGGGTTGCTATGGTGATAGATTAGTAGCTCCTGCTAGGGGTACCGAGAATGCAGAAAAAAAGAACGAAAACACGTACACCAGTCTTTTCCCTAGTTTAAAGCAAGGTGAAAGCAAGGTGAAAGCAACATCCAGGCTTTCTGGCATCACAATTGTCAATTGACATGTTCATTACTGCTTTCTTTCATGTGTCCATGGGTGAATATTTGGCCTTAATTTTTTTTTTTTACTAATTGCATTTAATTGTTATGAATTTAAATAATAAATATGTAGGCAAGGGGCAACAGCGCTAAACATCTAGACCAGGGGAATTAAACTCTTACCCTACAAGGTCTGGTGCCTGCTGGTTCTGTTCTACCTGAATTAATTGCACACACCTGGTGTCCCAGGTCTAAAATCAGTCCCCGATTAGATGGGAACAATGAAAAAAAAAGTAGTGGAACTGGCTTCAAGGTCTAGAGTTGAGTTTAAGTGATCTAGACACTCCTATCCTACAGTAGGGGAAACACTGATGTACACAGAATAATACTGTATTAGGACCACAGTATTGTGAGAGGTGACAGGAAGGTGTCAGGCAGACCTGGGCTGCGTGAGGGCACCCTGAAGGACAAGAACGGCGTGGGAAATACACTGCGAGCGTATGTTGCTGAGGAGCTGGCTGACACTGGGGTGGCTGCAAATCTGAGAAGACAGAGAGAGAAGAACAAGTTAAGCGTGGTGACTAGGGCTGCAAAGGGAGGGTATATTACTGGAAACATTCAAAGTTTAACAGTAAACTACCAGAATTTTGGTATTGTTAAAGGATTTTTTGTAATCTATGAAGACATCTAGTGTCCCTTTTGGGACCTTCTGATTATCATTGGTGTCTAATTATCTCAGGCCCTCTGTGGCCTTATCACATATGAAATAATTAAATAAGACAATTTTAAAACAGAATAAAATGACAAACTTGTAAACCATGATCATAAATGTAAACCATCAACTTAGTGAATAACATTGGTGTTTAATATGAGAGTTTCAGCATTAAATATCTTATTTTTTTTTTTACACATTTATGTCAATATATATTTGTTGACAATGTTTTGGCATCAAGCTGTTTGGGCATACGTACTCATTCAAGGGTGTTTCTTTTTACTATTTTCTACATTGTAGAATAATAGTGAAGATATCAAAACTATCAAATAACATATATGGAATCATGTAGTAACCAAAAAAGTGTCAAAATATATATATATTTTTTGATTCTTCAAAGTAAACACCCTTTGCATTGATGACAGTTTTGCACACGCTTGGCATTCTCTCAACCAGCTTCATGAGGTAGTCACCTGGAATGCATTTCAATTAACAGGTGTGCCTTGTTTAAAGTTAAATGAATGTAAAGATATGCCACAAATTAACAGCCATGAAAAGATCCTGAAAGTGAGAAATATCGGTGGAAACACCTTTAAGCACAAATGGTGATATAATAACCATCATATTGAAATAAACTTGGAGTCACATAATGATATGGTGTGTGTAGTACTCCCACTATGACTCAGTAAAATATGCAGTTTATTAGGCTACAGATGAAATTATTAACTTCACAGTGTAATGAAAGTGCACTGTGATGAGCTTGATGCACCTTTTCAATAAATATTGAGTCTTATTCTGGTGACATGATGAACAATGCTTGACAGCCGTTTGACAAGTAAACTAGTTTTGCTCTTAACCATAATAATCTCATCAAGTAAACTAGCCTACCCGCACTGTATCTGTGAGCTGTTAGCTAGAGCACACGTGCCAAGACCAGAGTAGGCACATTTGGTATTTAAGGCAAATGTTTGTTACAAAACTATCGGAGTTGAAAATGTGATAGAACACATGGAACTACAGATTTGTATTTGGTATGTGAAAACTTAAGCGAAAATGTACATTTTGTGTGCACTGCGTCATCACAGATATTTATCCACAACAAATCAGTTTGTCGAAAAAAAACATCTTTACCCAGATTTTTGAATATTATAATGAAAATCTGTCGCCAATTGGATGAAAACGTAGCTATTGTGAGCGTTATTGTGGTCGGGCTTTTTGAATTCAATAAGGTGTTTTGTTCAAGTTTATGTCCATGTCTACTATAAATAACAAAAATGTGATCACAAAAAATAAAGTATTGCGAATGGCACATTTTACTTTGCCTCCTCCCAGGGCATTTGTTACAACCAGAGGCCACACTAAGCATAGCTGGAAGGTAAGTATTGTTTGGGGACACTGTTACAATGGTGTTTCTGAATTAGGTTTTTAGCTGCCATTTTAAAAAGGACAAAGATTCCAAATGAGTAGATACGGGTCAAACCTCTGGTGGGCAGCCATGTTTCGTAACAGCGTTTCCAGTTTACCTTGGGCGCCTTCCTTTCCTCCATGCCCACACTGTCAAAGCGCTCGATGAGGTAGTTGAGCATCTCTGTCTCCTTGCACGCTTCGATGGTGAACCGGTCACCGCAGGATTCCCAGGCCATTCCCCCTCCGGACACACCCAGACTACACAGAGAGATGGAGTGGAAAACAAATGGGAAAGAAAGTCAAAATGTAACAGGAGGACAGGAGAGCAGAACCAGGGCACCTTTAGAAAGAAGCCCTGTGGACAAATGCTGTAAATAAGCGACTCTTTCAGTTCCCCTGAAATAAAATGTAAAACGTTAGCGAGAGTATAGCAAGGCAGCGTTTCGGCATTGACAAAACATTTCTTGAGTCTGAAATATAACTAAACACCCTCAGATTTTACAAAACTCTTCCAATAATCTCACTCAATAGCAGTTTGAAGCGGGGTCGTGTTCATTAGGGCAGGCAAAACTTTGCCACATTTTGCCAAGGAAAACAAAATAGTTTGTTTCTTATTGGACAACTCCAGCTAGTGTCTCGCTCCCGCTCTCTTAGTTTGTCACATTTTTGCAATTGATGCCTGATGAACACAACCCAGGTAACGGATTCTCCAGAGATCACACCCAAGGGTTCACTGGAGTCTAAGTTAATGCATTGTTAGTGCTGTTTTCGAAGACAGACCAGTGGGTAACCTGTGAGCAGATTAACAGCATCTGTCCGCAGGAATATTGTGGAGAAGTCTTCTGCCCAAAGCTACTCAACAAAGATTTTTAGTGGAGACTGAAAATGCAAGTTTTCAACCAAATTGTTTATCCGGGCTGCAGCAAGCAGCATTTGTAGCAACAGAAACCATCGGAAGACACAATTAAACCAGTTGTCTTTGGATTTTACCTTAAGATTGTTTTCAGAAAAGTGAAACAGTGGCTTCAACACACACTTGCAAGGGTTATTTACCTGGTGTTGACAGTCTAAACTCCTTCACTTTGGGTCCTTTCCTCATATTACAAATTTAGTTAGAGAAATTGGACATCTTAGCTACAGTACATGACAGGCCTAACTCACTGGGAAACTACAATCCTGGCCCAAACTCATGATGCTGATGTAGAAGGATCATAGTGCTTGAGAACCAGATATTCTCCTACTGCAGTGGTAGCCTAGTCATAATGAATTCTCAATATTTTTGCAAGCAAATATTTATTTTCGATTTACAGAACTGCCATTCAGACTCTTCGCAGTACCAAAAGGATAAGCACCCTGCCTCGATCTGTACTGAAATTTACTTCTGCATCAACTACAACAGTTGAGGTAGTAAAGCTGCCAGAGTCTACAGCAGGGCGTCAAACATGCGGGTGGTTTGAGTCAAATTATTATTTGACACCCCTAGTCTACAGGCTCTACGTTTCTCAGCCTGTTCCTGCAGCAGCAGAGACGCAATGGTGAAACACTGTCTGCGTACCAAATGGCACTACATTACGTTTATAGCGCACTACTTTTGATGGCCAAAATTTGAGCACTACGTAAGGAATAGGGGGCAATTGTGAAATGCAGACTCTGCTGTTAGTGGCTAGACTTGACAAACTGCTGAAGCATGCCGGTGAGTCTACTGAACACACGCCGTGCAGCGGTGTATACCTGGACCCAAACTGGACCTGCGTAAAATCTTCCTCCTGCTCATCCTCAGGCTCTTCGTCGCTGTTGTCCTGAGACATATCAGAGAGGGCGAAGAACAGGAGGGATAGGGGGCTGGCGTAGAGAGGGAGGAAAAGAGGAACGAGGGATAAAGGAGGAGGATGGGGAGACAGATGGAAAAATAGAGACGCATGGGTCATAGATAGGAGAGGATGGGATAGGGAAAGAAGATCTAACACTGAGGAAAGGACTAGTTCGCCCTCCCTCTGACATCAGCTGAACCCTGGTTGTGATTCACTGTGGAATAAAACACCAGACTACTCTCCTAGTGCTGACCTTGTCACATGTCCATTAATACATTTTATCTGAAGATACACCGAGGACACACAGGCTCCTACAGACAACATTGTCAGAGTACCACAACTATGAGATTCACAAAAAAACATGCAGGACAAGCAATGCATTGGCAAGCAAAAGGTCTTTCTGAATTTTATATATATATATATATATACACACACTACCAATCAAAAGTTTGGACACCTACTCATTCCAGGGTTTTTCTTTATTTTTACTCTTTTCTACATTGTGGAATAATAGTAAAGACATCAAAACTATGAAAACACACATGGAATCATGTAGAAACCAAAAAAGTGTAAAACAAATCAAAATATATTTTATATGACATTTTTCAAAGTAGCCACCCTTTGCCTTGATGACAGCTTTGCACACGTTAAAAGTTACTCTCAACCAGCTTCAAGAGGAATGCTTTTCCAACAGTCTTCAAGAAGTTTCCATATATGCTGAGCACTTGTTAGCTGATTTTCCTTCACTCTGCAGTCCAACTCATCCCAAACCATCTCAATTGTGTTGAGGTCAGGTGATTGTGGAGGCCAGGTCATCTGATGCAGCACTCCATCACTCTCCTTCTTGGTCAAATACCCCTTACACAGCCTGGAGGTGTGTTGGGTCATTGTCCTGCTGAAAAACAAATTATCGTCCCACTAAGCCCAAACCAGATGGGATGGCGTATCACTGCAGAATGGTGAGGTAGCCATGCTGGTTAAGTGTGCCTTGAATTGTAAATAAATCACAGACAGTGTCACCAGCAAAGCACCCCCACACCTCCATGCTTCATGGTGCGAACCACACATGCAGAGATTATCCGCTCACCTACTCTGCGTCTCACAAAGACACAGCGGTTGGAACCAAAAATCTCAAATTTGGACTTATCAGGACAGGTTTACACCGGTCTAATTTCCATTGTTCGTGTTTCTTGGCTCAACCAAGTCTTTTCTTCTTATTGTTGTCCTTTAGTAGTGGTTTCTTTTCAACAATTCAACCATGAAGGCCTGATTCACGCAGTGTCCTCTGAACAGTGGATTTTGAGATGTGGCTGTTACTTCAACTCTGTGAAGCATTTAATTGAAATGCATTCCAGGTGACTACCTCATGAAGCTGTTTGAGAGAATGCCAAGAGTGTGCAAAGCTGTCATCAAGGCAAAGGGTGGCTCCTTTGAAGAATCTCAAATATATTTAGATTTGTTTAACACTTTTTTGGTTACTTCATGATTCCACATGTGTTATTTCATAGTTTTGACATCTTCTCTATTATTCCACAATATAGAAAATAGTAAAAATAAAGACCCTTGAACGAGTAGGTGTCCAAACCTGTATATTATTATTATTATAATAATACATTTATATATTTTAAAAAGAGGATGACTGTAAATTGTGAAAATCATCAGGGCATTGGAGTTGGTTTGTGGTTGGGAATTATGTGCAAAACACCACCCATATACAGCATGTCCATAATAAGTCAAGCAATAGGCCTACACAACTAGCCCATTATCATGTAGGCCAAATGTGCAGGGGTTTTTCTGGATCAAAAGGGGTTTAGATGGTGGGCGTGACACAGGGCATGTCAATGAGCGCGGTCAGCTCATCAGCACTGCAAAAAAAATTGGGACACCAACTTGGCAGTATAGGGATTTTTTTTTAATGCGAATTTCTTGCAATTTTACAAATTTCTCAATGGAGCGGAGCAAATATTTTTGTTTAAAAGCTAATTTCCTGCAATTATATAACTTTTGCCAAGCAATGGAGAGAAAATGTTGCAGTTTTAAAGCAAATTTCCTGTGATTCTACACATTTTGCCATGGAGCTGAGGCTGGAGGTAGGGTTAATGTTTTAGTAAGTAGCTTGTTGCACGTCACTCTGTTACACGTGGTTGAGGAGGTACCTAGACGGGATCCGGGTGGCGAGGGCAGCTCCTCGGGCGGCTGATCTGGGTGAGGGGGGTACCAGAGGGAGGGGCATGGAGGTGGGCCGATGAGGACTAGTGGAGGGGAGGGGAACCGACTGGGGGCTAGTTGGTAGTGGTGGGGCCGGGGCCAGAATGATGGGCGGTACCGGGGGACCTTCAGTGATAGGGCCAGGGAGGCTAGCCAGTCTGGGGCTAGGGGGGGTGGAGATCCCCAAGGGAGAGGTGACAGAGTAGGGCCGGTAGCGCTGGGAGATGGGCAGAGGGGCGGAAGGGAGGTTGAGAGAGAGCCTAGGGGGGTTGGCCATGGAAGGGGGACTTGGGGCTACCATTGGATGCAGGGATGGGCTGGTGGGGGTGGTGAGAGGTGGGGAGATCATCCTGGCTGCATTCAAAGCCAGCGAGTGCGGACTACACCCGTACAGGCTGTGAACATCGCAAAACAAATGGGTTGACAAATGGGCTACATCTTCCTTTTTTACAATCTTATCAACAGTCAAATAACTAGGTATATAAAACGGAATAAAAAAAGACAATGATACCATGAGTGCCAGTTAGAAATAGACAACATTGGCTAGGCCTAAATCACACAAAAAAGGGAACAATTCCATCTGTCAATTTCAATGTAGGAATTCCATTGGACGCTAGCTGTGATGGATGCCATTTTGGACACAACCCTACCGAACTCAGCAAATAAAGAAACGTCGTTTTTCAGGGCCCTGTCTTTCAAATATAATTAGTAAAAATCAAAATTAAAATGAAGATCTGTGAAGTTATGGGTTTAAACACTGTTTCCCATGCTTGTTCAATGAACCATAGAAAAATGTATAAACATGCACCCGTGGAACAGTTGTTAAGACACTAACAACTACAGACAGTAGGCAATTTAGGTCACAGTTATGAAAACTTAGGACACTAAAGAGGCCTTTCTACTGACGCTGAAAATCACCAAAAGAAAGATGCCCAGGGTCCCTGCTCATCTGCGTGAACTTGCCTTAGGCATGCTGCAAGGAGGCCTGAGGACTGCAGATGTGGCCAGGGCAATAAATTGCAATGTCCGTACTGTGAGACGCCTAAGACAGCGCTACATGGAGACAGGACGGACAGCAGATCGTCCTCGCAGTGGCAGACCACGTGTAACAACACCTGCACAGGATCAGTACATCCGAACAGGTACAGGATGGCAACAACGGCCCGAGTTACACCAGGAACGCACAATCACTCCATCAGTGCTCAGACTGTCCGCAATAGGCTGAGAGAGGCTGGACTGAGGGCTTGTAGGCCTGTTGACGAGTCGCGATTTTGTCTCACTAGGGGTGATGGTCGGATTCGCGTTTATCGTCGAAGGAATGAGCGTTACACCGAGGCCTATACTCCAGAGCGAGATCGATTTGAAGGTGGAGGGTCCATCATGGTCTGGGGCGGTGAGTCACAGCATCATCGGACTGAGCTTGCTTTCATTGCAGGCAATCTCAACGCTGTGCATTACAGGGAAGACATCCTCCTCCCTCATGCAGGCTCATCCTGACATGACCCTCAGCATGACAATGCCACCAGCCATACTGCTTGTTCTGTGCGTGATTTCCTTCAAGACAGTAATGTCAGTGTTCTGCCATGGCCAGCGAAGAGCCCGGATCTCAATCCCATTGAGCACGTCTGGGACCTGTTGGATCGGAGGGTGAGGGCTAGGGCCATTCCCCCCAGAAATGTCCAGAAACCTGCAGGTGCCTTGGTGGAAGAGTGGGGTAACATCTCACAACAAGAACTGGCAAATCTGGTGCAGTCCATGAGGAGATGCACTGCAGTACTTAATGCAGCTGGTGGCCACACCAGATGCTGACAGTTACTTTTGATTTTGACCCCCCCCTTTGTTCAGGGACACATTATTCAATTTCTGTTAGTCGCATGTCTGTGGAACTTGTTCAGTTTATGTCGCAGTTGTTGAATCTTGTTATGTTCATACAAATATTTACACGTTAAGTTTGCTGAAAATAAACGCAGTTGACAGTGAGAGGACGTTTCTTTTTTTGCTGAGTTTATGTGTACCCAGGACTGGGGGCTAGTCGTGGGGTCACAGGGGTACTTGCCTAGACAACGAGCTGGCCCCAAACGAGCCTGCACAGGGGGCCATGGGACTGCTGCCCTGGCTGGAGGGCTGGATCAGCGTCAGGTGGTGGTCAAGAGATTTGGCAGCAGCAATTGGCTCGGACGTGGCAGTCAGGCTGGCAAAGGGGTTGTGGACGTGCAACTGGGTGGACATCAGGAGCACCTCCATCAGGATCTGGCCAATCAGGTCTTTGAAGTCAGAGAAGACTGGGAGGAGAAAGAGAAATCCTATAAAACATACACTTCATTTGTGTGTATGTTTCGTAAACAAATTCTCAAATGGTATAAAAAAACTGACTACACAAACTGATTTGTATTTAATAAAAATATTTTGTTCAAATTTCAATAGAAACATTGGGTTAGAAGATTTAAAAAACAATTACAGGGCCTCCCGGGTGGCGCAGTGGTCTAGGGCACTGCATCGCAGTACTAGCTGCGCCACCAGAGTCTCTGGGTTCGCGCCCAGGCTCTGTCGCAGCCGGCCGCGACCGGGAGGTCCGTGGGGCGACGCACAATTGCCATAGCGTCGTCCGGGTTAGGGAGGGTTTGGCCGGTAGGGATATCCTTGTCTCATCGCGCTCCAGCGACTCCTGTGGCGGGCCGGGCGCAGTGCGCACTAACCAAGGGGGCCAGGTACACGGTGTTTCCTCCGACACATTGGTGCGGCTGGCTTCCGGGTTGGAGGCGCGCTGTGTTAAGAAGCAGTGCGGCTTGGTTGGGTTGTGGTTCGGAGGACGCATGGCTTTCGACCTTCGTCTCTCCCGAGCCCGTACGGGAGTTGTAGCGATGAGACAAGATAGTAATTACTAGCGATTGGATACCACGAAAATTGGGGAGAAAATAGGACAATTTTTTTTAAATAAAAAATAAAAAAACAATTACAACTATTGCATTCAGATGAGGAAATCCTAAACCATAATCTAGGACTCTTTTGCAAAAAGCTATACAATTCAATAAGAACATAGCTTCATATGACATATCATGCATCTTTGCCATACCGTCTTTGAGACTGCTCTGGTGGAACTCGGCGGCGAGCAAGGGGAGAAAGATGACGTCTCTGTCCTGTTCCTTCCAGGAAACGCGCAGGATCTTACAGATGAGCTGCAAAGCCTGCTCTTCAGAGACATCTGAGGTTTCAGTGGATTCCTGGGACAGATACACCAATAGTTAGAATTACAAACTAGAGCGGTCATTGCCGTTCAAGAGATTGGTTACCAGGTGGCCATGTTGTGTACCGATCGGTGGCAAAACATTTAAATAAAAATGTCTTAGGGTAAAAGCAGGGTGTTCAGGACTTAATGTCTGCTTTTATTGGTGGAGGGTCCACTCCCAAAAAGTAGCCTTTTGACTCAAATTTTGAGAGAAAATGAACACTAGAATTGCTGCTTTTATTATTATTTTTTGCCATCCAACATTTTTCGGAGGACATATATATATATATATATATATATTTTTTTTTTACAGCTTTTCTGCTACATAGACCACCCTCGTTTGGTTTCCACGTGCCATATATTTTTCAATTGTGCTATGATGTTTTACATACTTTAAAACTTTCTAATCAAATTATATCAACAGATTGTGAGCTAAAAATTCAAAACTTTCCTACGAGTATTATTATATTAATTATTGACTGACTACGGCTTTCCAAAATCACCCAACACTGCTATTTGTAAGGTTCATTTTAAGCCCGTGTTGTGATTTTTTTAACCATTCCTGAACCTGTGACCAAAAACAAGCTACATAGGGGCAATACCAGAATAAATGATCTATTGATTCTGTCTCTTCGTAGCAAAACCTACAGAGCTGAGATTGTCTTATGCCCCATATACAGTTGAAGTCAGAAATGTACATACTCTTAGGTTGGAGTCATTAAAACTCTGTGAATTATAAGTTAATTGATGTGTCTAAACAATTGTTGGACAAATTACTTAGGACAGCTACTTTGTGCATGGCACAACAGACTTTCCAAAACTATAGTTTGTTAACAAGAAATGTGTGGAGTGGTTTAAAAGTTTTAAACTAGAGTTTTAATGACTCCAACCTAAGTGTATGTAAACTTCCGACTTCAACTGATATATAATTCTGTTGGTGGAAAGAATTGTGTATAATAATTTAAATTGAAAAATCAAATGTTGAATCAAGTGTTTTTTTGTACCAGTTCATAAACCATGTGCCATGGAATCGATACATTGAAAATCTGTTCCCATTTATTTTGCACCCTGTATGGCACAGCTGTCAACATTTTTGTCCTCAAATGAAACTGGTATATTTTTCTATTTATGCCAATTCCTTTTAGCCAATTTGTATCTTTAATATATGGCAGGTAAACAAGTTCCCTACCTTCTCCACTTGCCTCCTCCATTTTTGTGGTAATGCTGCAATCAGTTATTGCAAATTTGGATTGAGCAGATATTCCCCATATATTTGATAGCTACATGTGACCTAACTCCGTTTCTATTCATAATATCATTAATAAATAACTTTTTTTCCATATTATTTTTTTTTAATTATTAAATCAGTACATTTGAGTAACCATAACATTTGTTATATTTGTTCAATCTTTTCTGGAGGATAAAACTGAAATTGTAACCAGCTTTTATGGCTTGTTTAATAAAGGGCAAAACTTTAAACAAATTTTCATTTTCAATTAGTCAGAAATTAGAAGTCGTAATCTGTATGAAGGCAAAAAAAGGCAATTTTTCAACAAAGGATGAGCATTTCGTAATAATCTACTGGAAAAACCCAAAATGGTTAAGAATAACTTATGTATGAGTGAAGCTTTTAGTAAGAGGTTTAAATCTTTAAAGATTAATAATTTTAGCCCCCCAAACTCATATTCATTATATAAATTGACACGTTTAATTTGGTCTGGCTTAGCATTCCAAATTAAAATGAAATATTTTTTGCAGTAGGCAGTGCCATTGTAAGTAAGTAAACTGTGATAGCACCATAGTTAATCAATGTTATTTTCCCATAAATAGACTAGTATTTACCTCCATGGTTGCAGAATCGTATCCATTTTTGTTAACTTCCTATTGAAATTGATTGTGGTAAGTTAATTTATATTTTTTGAGATGTGAATACCAAGTATGTCTACTTGTCACCATCTGATGTCACCATCCGCCCATTTTATTGGTAAACTACAAGGTACAATAAACACTTTTTTAATGATCAAATACTTAATATGGTACACTTGTCATAATTAGGTTTTAGTCCAGAGAGCCTAGAACAGTTATCAAGATTATCAATGAGACTGTGCAGGGATCCAGATTGTGGACTTAAAAAATTAAAATAAATAAAGTCATCAGCATACATTTAACAATTTTGTTTTTATCCCCTGGATTTCTAACACCTTGATGTTCTTGTTGAATCTAATTTTAATACCTAGCACTTCAAATGGCCTTAATAAATATGGGTACAATGGACAGCCTTGTTTAACTCCTCTTAAAAGCTCAATACTTTGACAAGTAACCATGGATTTGCCTCCTTACCATTGTCTGCAAATTACACCGCTGATTTTAGATCTGAATTAGTGAAAACAGCAGGATACCCATATTAGCGACTTTATTTTACTATTGGAAATGGATTGATTCTGTTGCAATGGCTATACAATAACTAAGAGCTAATAACTGCTGCTGCCAGCTGCTCTTTATTGGTGACAATTAGCCAAGCCACAACACCTCTTTCAAAGACACCTTTAGCTAGATGGTAGAATCCATAATACAAAAGTATTCAGGTGAGGGTTAGAGAGAAAACAGACTGTACCATGTAAGCAGACAGGGGTGTTTTCAGAGAGCTTTCAAAGACCATTGGCATAGACAAATGTATTGGTTCAGAGTATTTCAGTTCTACAGCCATGTGGATATGGGTGGTGAAGGATTCTATAATGCAATCACTGAGGCAAACAGATAAAGAATCTTCAATGCCAGAGTCATCATTTAGGTTATTTTGTTCAAAAAAACTGCAGACATTTTACTCGTTGCTATTGTGCAATAGTAAAGAGGTCTATTCTACATCATCTATGAAAGACCTTCCACTCATTACTAATTGCAAGGCAACATCTGAATTAGCATGCCCTTACTTATTTTGAATTTAGGGATCATTGGGAGACTTTAATAGAACTAAAAGTAATTAACTCAAAACCAAAGTTGTTTTATCAGCCAGGAGCAAGGTCTTTATATTAACGTCAAAAATGGCTCTCTGACCATCCAAAATGACCTACTTATGACCAAAATGAAGATGTATTTTTCTTTGAGAGTTAGCAATTTATTTCCTTTTCTACATTGACAGGAGTATCAAAGGGACATTTATTTTCACGTACACAATGAAACCGCTAAAGTGTATGAATCCACTGCTCATTTGGTGAAAAGTATTGTGGTACAAAGTCTCCAACAGAAAAAGTGTTCCATTGACTTCCATTCATTTGGCAGATCTTTTTCTTGACAGAGGTCGTGTCTGAAATAGCACCCCATTCCCTATGCTATATCGAGCACTAGTTTGAAGTTCTGGTCAAAAGTAGTGCACTACATAGGGAATAGATTGCCTGGCTACCCAGACTCTTTGTTCCGGCCAAATGCCACTCCAGGCCCACAAACGTTTCTTCTCTGCAATGAGTGTGGATTTGACTCCATCCCCGACCCCTCTAGAATGTGAACACATTAAGACCGTCTGATTTGTCCCAGAAACCAATGGGTTGGGCCAGAGCCATAAAACACGTGAATGAAGTGCCGTATTCAAAAGTACCTAATTGGCTTTGATACGGATTGGTTAGACACGATCCAATCATTACTTTTCCCCCCACCACAAATTACTTTCAATGATGGCAGATTATTCAGACTGAAGTATGTAGAGAATGATAAGAGGAGTGGAATAATTCAGTTTGAGCCTTCAGGCATGGGAATAGATGGTGCCTTTTTAGACACAGCCAAAGTGACTGATTAAAGTACAGCAAGTACAGTAAGGGGGTGAAATGGGAGCTCTGCCTACCTTTTCAGCCAGGTCCCTCTTCTCCCTGCGATCACTGTCCTCCACCTCCATGTTCTCTATCCCTGAGTCCACATCCACCTGGGACATGCTGCCGGGCCACACGCACAGAGAGAGAGAGAGGAGCAACATAGATAGGGACAACCAATTTATCCCTCCACCAAATCACACAAACAGGCCATCAACTGTACTACAACTCAAAAATGACAAAACACATCGTGGCGATGAACAGTTAAAATCAGCTTGTGGCGGTCCTATCGCCTATGACGAGCGCACCGTCTGTTATTTTCTGTTCATTTCCGGACGATTCTACATGTTGAATCGCCACCATTCGTTGACACCCAGCAGTCGATCTCTTACACTTACGTTGCTTATGTGGCCATCCACCGCTTTTAACCGTTTGTCGGCACAGTTTTGTTCTTAAGATGTGCAATTAGCATTCATGGTAAATTCAAAACAGCTAAAATCCTTAAGCCTCTGTTGTGCATTTAAGTGCTTTCATGTTTTGTGCTATTCCCCTTACCTTAAAGCTGCAATCTTTATCGGTGAACCTGACACGTTTATTTGTGATATTACAACGGCTCGCACGCCATTGCACATGCGATAGAACAGCGGAGTATTTTTTTATACAATGCTGGATGCTAATTTCCTCAAGACAAAAACAAAATGTGCCTGGGGTGGCCAGTGGCACTGTTTCACCTATCGCGGAGCTCTGCATTAACACATATCTTTGTATAACCCAGTGCACACATTGTATCAAGCTTTAAACTTTCTAACTTGAGTAGGAATGAAGGGATGCATGTGACATCTATTAAAGCTTTGGGTAAGGAGTTCATAAGGGGTGAATGGATACAGTAAGCATGAGATCAGACTGACCCCGGGCCATAACAATTGAACAGAGCTGAAATGTGACGACTGTCATCCTAGCCTCTTCTCTTATGTTGAATTACACTTTGTTTAGTTTATTTGACCATTTTAAACGCACTTCAAAAGACAACATAAATAAAATCATTGACGAACACACAAAAAAGTCAAGACTTAGTGGTGTGAGAGTTTGAACCCTTTAGGATTTTCTGCATTTCTACATAAGTTTGAGCTAAATTGTGATCAGATCATCATCTAGATCCTAATAATAGAAAGTGAACCTGCTTAAAATAACAAAAACAATTGTACTTATGAAATTCTTTATTGAGCAAATTGATTTTAAATTCAATTAATTCAATTCAATTAAATGGTATTGGTTGGAAAAAGTATGTGAACCGCTTGATTAATGAGCTCAATTAAATGTATTAAAACTAGTCAAACTTGTAGTATTTGGTCCCATATTCCTAGCACAAAATCAATTTGAATCAATTTGCCCAACAAAAGAAATGAAAAGGTTGTGCCATTTGTTTAATCAAGTTCACTTTATTATTAGGACTTTGATCACATTTTAGGTCAAATGTATGCAGAAATACAGCAAATCCTAAAGGGTTCACAAACTCACCACTATTTCCAGTGTGGTCTTCTAAATTGACCTCTTACCCCTAAACACTCCTGGCCTGTAGATCTGAGAGGATTGGGGTAGATAAACATCATGGCAATAGCTTCATCTTGCCTTCGAATCTCCATATTGCTTACACCTCCTAGCCAAACCTCTCAAAACTGGGCTAAGGGTCGGTTTTGAATCGACCAGTCCGAGTTGCTCACCTCTTTTCACAGGAGGCTGTGTCAATGTCCATGCTCTGGGATCGGGAAAGACTCTGGGACTGGGTCTCCAGGCTGTTGGAGGGAGAGCTGGAGAGGGAGCTCACTCCTTCGCTGCTCTGACTGCAGTATGCCACCCCTGGGACAGGTACGAAAGTAGTACACCTGGTCAAAAGTAGTACACTACATAGGGAGCCATTTGGGACACAACCAAAGAGCTCAGTGTGTGAGGAATACAGTATATTTGACTAGACCCCCATGGCTTTCTCTGCATATGTACAGTATGTCCATTGGCAAAAGCACTTTGTCAGCTAGCCAAGTTAGGCTACCAGAAATGAACTTGAACACACAGCTGTGTGAGTGTGTGAATTGGAAAGCCTGTCTACTCAACAGCTAAGGACAAAGCTGATTAAGGCCCATATCCAATGGCTAAAGAAAGACCAGGAATTACCACCTGACTACAGAACCCTCAACATAATGTGGAAAACATGGGCCTTGTTCAGCAGGGCATCATTTGGATGGATAGAAATACATTGTGTAGAACAGACATGCCCCTGTGACATGTAAAAAAAAGTATGGCAGTTGGACCGCAATGGTGCAGACTGCCTCCATTGAAAATGAATGCCTTCTGCCTGACTGGAAAAGATATCAAAGCAGTTCATGGACACAGGGTGTTATTGTTGAAGCCTGATGCCAGTGCCGTTCGTTGCACCCTCCGGAACACGACCGTGGTTGTGTTCAATTGGGATGAACAGCTGTAAACTAACAGCATTTTCCGCAATGGTAGGCTAAGCCATTTTGCATTTTTATTTGCTAGCTAAGTTCATGTTGAGATAAACAGATTTCCACAAATGCGGTATTCTTTGTAACAATTATTGGAAATTAGTTTATGTTTATTGAAAGCCTATATCAAATTATTTGACATTTTGGCAACTTAAGGATTTGGGTCTATCATGTAAAAGAACAACCAAAAAAAACACTTGAAACTGAGAATAACATCATTACACATTGTGAATCTCATTTTAAAGCAATCAGTCAGTCATTAAGGTAGCTTACTTTGGCAGAGTAGGCTAACCAGTACAAGCAATAGGGGAGAGACTGTATTCATCGATATCTATGACTCAATAGTATAGGTTCTAGAATACTGTATGCGTTTGTGAAAGCAGCATTTCTCACACCGATGCCAAATGAGGACACAGTTTTTATCTCCCATGGACTTCAGAACAGGATCCTAAAATAGGCCATTAACTGCAGAGGCAGTAGGAATGTAATGTTCAAGAATATAGGCTATTCCCAGATTGTGGGCTTAGAATGCCACACTGCTTTCCACTCCGACTTCCGCTGGCTGAGAATGTTAGCACTCATCTGTGCCCTTAGCTGAACTCAGGCCAAGGCTGGTGCACGAACGGCACAGTGACTGTGCACTTTCCTGGTAAAGGGCACGATGGCAGGTTCGGGAGACTTTGTTTTGCTTGAGACCAAGTTTGTTCATGGTGATTCCATAGCTGGTCGCTATTTGTTCGAGGCTACCAGGTTTTCCAAACCACTGAAGATCAACTTAACAAACAAGCCTACTCCAACCGGGCCTATTTTGCATCTGCTTAGAGTCCTGGAACTACTTAAACAAAGACTGCCTACCAAAGATTCTGAACTTTGGTTCTTTTAAGCCCGACTGAGTGGAAAGTACACATTTGTACATAAGCATGTTCACTCAATACAACACGGATAAGGGGCAGAGTATTTCAGCCTATTAATGCTTCTTACGGTTACATTTAAATAAATAAAAACGTATACTAGCCAGTAATGTCTGAACTTGACCTATAGCCTAATTATGGCCACCTGTGTTTTTGTTGTTGTCATTCTCAGCATGCTGAAATGCGTCTTTGCAGGGCAGATAAAGGAATTTTATTGACGTGAGCCTTTTGAGTGCTATTTCATTCACTATGTAGCTAATTATCCTACAGCAATGCCTTTACAGCAAGCAACAGCCTGCAAGCAATCTGACAAAACTTGTTTAGCTCCCAATGTAGGAGATTTTGTGAAAGCTAGCTACAGAACACACTATATAAATGCAAACAAAAGATTGAGGCTTTGCTGAATGTTTTGGTCATCTTTAAACATGCTGTCTAAGATGTGCTCATACCAGATGCGCCAATAGGAGAGGTGGCGGGGGTGACATTCTGGACATTGAGCCCTAGTGAATGTGAGGCGGCTGGAGGTAGGGGCTGGGGTGTGGCCCCTGAGGTCCCAGGAAGGGGCCAGGGGGGGGTCTCTCTCTGTGGGGACGTCAGGGGAGTGCTGAGGGGGGTGCTGGGCTGGGATGTTTGCCCTCCTGCAAGTCTGGCCAGTCTCCTTCTGCGGATCTGTAATGTACAGAAGCAAGTTAGCTAGTTACCCAATGATGATTCAGTCTACTTAACAGTAGAGACACAGACCAACATGAGAGGCACTGATTTGATCATTAATCATGGTCAAAGGGATACATCGGGATTTTGGCATTAAAGCCCTTTATCTACTTCCCCAGAGACAGATGAACTCATGTATACCATATTTATGTCTCTGTATCCAGTATGAAGGAAGTTGGAGGTAGTTTTGTAAGCCAATGTTAACTAGCGTTAGACTTCCAGTCATTGCACTATGGTATCTACTAGCATGCTAGCAGTTACCATATACTTCGTCATTGTGCAAACAGAAACATAAAAAAAAAACACTGATAGACGATAACATTTATTTAGGTGTTGTTTGCCTACATCTTTGGGAATAATAAAATGACAGCTAGAAGCTAGCTAGCTAACGGCATGTTAAACTGACTTGGGCCCGGTTTCTCAATAGCAATGGAACTTAGGTTAATGAATGTTTTAACAATGCATCTTTCTGACAGCTGTCAAAGATGTAACATGCATTTCCAAAAACACCACGCAGAGACAACGGTCGCTAAGTGCGCCATTGGAGCATCAGCTTTCTCTATTCAAATCTTTCGGTGGCATTAGAAATATTGCACAATACTGACAATGGATCAGCTCCTAGACAGACAGATATTACCACCTACGGCTGCAAATATTGAGGCAGCTTACTTTAATGCTCAGCGGTGTTGTGGTGCCTGGAGAAGGAATGGCGCGCTGTGTGAAAAAGTCTATGACAAACAGTAACACTCTGAATGCCCTAAAATTACAAATTCCATATTTCTTTTTCACAGTCAGGCCAATCCAAGCTGTACTGTGCAAGTAGGCTAATAATAGGCCTACTATTGAAATAGATGAGGCTTTGTCAGAAATTCTCAGGTTTCAGATATTTCAAATGTTCTCAGGTTTTCACTCTGTCAGTTTTTAAATAGAAAAACAAACAAATTGGATGTTAAGTCCACAAAGTGATTTTAGCACATCAGGAGACCACTTTTGAGGTTATGGAAAATTCTAAGAAATGTAGATTTTTTTGTGTATTTACCCTTTAATTCAGGCACCTAGCACTGTTTGGTTGTCTTGTTTCTGTAATGCACATGAGCTGGCGTTTACAAAACAAATGGATTGATGCAAATAATCATATTGTTCTGCCAGGTTGACATAGGCTACTTTGTAGCTAGTTAACATCAAATGGAGAAGGTTTTTTGAGAAAGCCTTTCAATCTAACAGAAGGCCCATCTTTTTCCTGTTACTTAATTGTTTGAAACCTGGACGTTTTACTTCATGAGGCACATCTTGCTTCAAATTAGCCTATTGCCAAAATCCTACCATAGAAACGTGGAGGCAAATATTTTATAAAACACTTCGTCATATGCATGGAGGCAATTATTTTATAAAGACTCCCTCTTATGTGCTCTCCTGTTTTATTGGTTTCCAAATCATATTTCTTTCATTGTATAGCAGCCAAAGGCATTATGCTTGTCATATTAGCAACCCATGATAGTTATTGCATCTTCAGATCTCCACTCTTTCTAAATGGATATTTCCATCTCTGTCCATCAGACCGCTTGCATCTGTGGTGCGCAAATAGCATTTTGAAACGTATGTGAGTAGGCCTCCCACCGTGTGCACATTGCTGCACTTAAAGAAATAATTGTTGATCAACATTTTAAGCTAAACATTATGATCTGTTCCATCAGCCTTATTAATTGATAGTGTATACATCCACTACACTACTTTGATACGCATCCTGGTGATTAAGTAGTGAGTATACACAATGCCCACAAGAAAAACTACAACACTGCTAATGCTTACCCAATAACAAAACGCACTAAATTACCTATTTGGTACATAACTGCGCACCTGTTACGCTACACATCATGAAATATATTGAAAAATTACAGACAGTAGCCAACAAGTAGCAAAATAGAACTCTATTGAAAATGTAATGCATATGATTGAAGTTGGCCTGTAGTCTACTAATGATATTTATATGCAGTCATCTCGGTTTTCATTGGAAGCATACCTGTCTGTATACGTCGCTTGTCTGTATCAATTGCAAAAACATTGGCAACTTTGTATTTGTAGTCAAGTTTGTTCTTTAGTTATCGGCGGTCACAGAGAGACGGATAAACCAAGTGATTATATGTTTAGCTGAGTTCTTCTGTGTATAAAGCGACGCGGGAGGGCAAAAAAAGCATTAACGACGCACTTCGCTGTTCTATGAGTGGTGTGAGACAGGTGTTAGATTACGAGGGTTTTAATAACGCTAGTTTTGGAAAACAACAGATTTAACGATGCTCCTACGAAGGTTATAGTGATGAATTTAGCGTTGAGGCTTTTTGGAAAACGGGCCCTGATTGGTTGCACAATGCCATGGTGGCCTGCTGTGTTATGCTGAGTCGCCTAGCTAGCTAGCTAACGTAGCTACCTGCCTTTAGTTAATAGGCTAGCTAGTTACATAGAGTGTGAACTAAATAGCCAGTAACGTTACTAACGTATCAAAACATACCCATTAATGGACGTCAAGGTATCCAAACACTTATTATCGACAAGGCCAGCGTTAAAATGGTGTGTTGGCTAGCTAACGTTACTGTTATATCTCCGGCTTTATGCTTAACGCGTTACTGTAGTGTCACTGACTAGCTAGTTACGTTAGCATTTGAAAGGGTAACGTTAACAACGACGACATGGACTTTTGTCGACACAAATTGAAAAAAACGAATAGTAGTTTTTAGCAACATTACGTTGTTATCTTACCTCGTCGGCACTCAACTCCTCCATCGTTTTCCCTTTATTTTCAGCTAGCTTTACTAATTTTGCCAGCCAGCTAGCTATCTGTTTAATAGAACCAAATGTGCATAGTCTAACTCGTGAAACAAATAGCAATTTGTCTTGATTGCCTCGAAGTTAAAAAAAGAGGATGCGTGCGTTTCCTCAAATGAGTGCTAACTATTCGAATTATACGAAGAATGAAACAAACACAAAAGTATTATTCATCAAAACCACTGAGGTATGATCAAAACACGAAGGTTGCCATTTTGGATCATGTGTCACGTGACTCTGGACTGACACTTTACAAAGGGAGGTCCCAATACCGGGAGGTCTTACACTATATACAAAAGTATGTGGACACCCCTTCAAATGAGTGGATTCGGCTACTTCAGCCACACCCGTTTCTGTCAGGTGTATAAAATCGAGCAAACAGCCATGCAATCTCCATGCCTCAGCCGTGAATTGGTAGGCCATGCAAGCTCACAGAACAGAATCGCTGAGTGCTGAATCATCTGTCCTCGGTTGCAACACTCACTAGCGAGTTCCCATCTGCCTCTGGAAGCAACACCAGCACAAGAACTGTTCATCGGGAGTTTCATGAAATGGGTTTCCATGACCGAGCAGCCACACACAAACCTAAGATCACCATGGGCAATGCAAAGCGTCGGCTGGAATGGTGTAAAGCTCACCGCCATTGGACTATGGAACAGTGGAAACGTGTTCTCTGGAGTGATGAATCACTCTTCACCATCTGGCAGTCCGACGGAAGAATCTGGGTTTGGCGGATGCCAGGAGAACACTACCTGCCCGACTGCATAGTGCCAACTGTAAAGTTTGGTGGAGGAGGAATAATGGTCTGGGGCTGTTTTTCATGGTTCGGGCTAGGCCCCTTAGCTTAGTTCCTGTTGAGGGAAATCTTAACGCTACAGCATACAACAATATTCTAGACGATTCTGTACTTCCAACTTTGTGGCAACAGTTTGGGGAAGGCCGTTTCCGGTTTCAACATGACGATGCCCTCGTGCACAAAGCAACGTCCATACAGAAATGGATTGTCACCTTTGGGATGAATTGGAACTCCAACTGCGAGCCAGGCCTAATTGACCAATGTTAGTGCCTGTCCTCACTAATGCTCTTGTGGCTGAATGGAAGCAATTCCCTGCAGAAATGTTCCGACATCTAATGAAAAGCCTTCCCAGAAGTGTGGTGGCAATTTTAGCAGCAAAGGAGGGACCAACTCCATATTAATGCCCATGATTTTGGAATGAGATGTTCGACGAGCAGAAAGTACACATACTTTTGGTCATGTAGTTTATGTGTAAAAAAATAATACTTGTTTACACAAACTTATAACTTCTTTATGTTATTATCGTGGTTAAATTACATTTAGCTAATTATATTTTTGGGGGCAGGTAGCTTAGGGTCAGAGGCGCAGGCCAGCAACCTCGGTCGTCAGTTCAAATCCCAAATCTGGTCTTGCAACCGGTGGGTATCCTATCCTCACATGATCTACAAACTAGATTATATAATTACTGGTAACACAGGCTCTTATTGCCAAATCTTTGACTGCTGCTAATACAACAACCAGTCTTGGCAGTCCTCTTTTACTATCATATTCTCGTCCTATCCTTGACATGTTCACTGGGACAGGGGTTTTGGAGAAAAAAGTCATAGCCTAGACCAGAGCTCTCCAACCCTGTTCCTAGAGAGCTACCCTACTGTAGGTTTACGCTCCAACGCCAACTTTATCTGACCTGATTTAACTCGTCAACCAGCTAATTATTAGAATTTGATAAGCTAGATTAGGGTTGAAGCAAAAACCTATAGGACGGTAGCTCTCCAGGAACACGGTTGGAGAGTCCTGACCTAGACATGTCTGCTTCAGGAAGCACTGAACATTTTTATAATTTTTTTTATTTCACCTTTATTTAACCAGGTAAGCTAGTTGAGAACAAGTTCTCATTTGCAACTGCGACCTGGCCAAGATAAAGCAAAGCAGTGCGATACAAACAACAACACAGAGTTACATATGGAATAAACAAGCGTACAGTCAATAACACAACAGAGAAAAAAGTAAGTCTATATACAGTGTGTGCAAATGGCATGAGGTAAGGCAATAAATAGGCCATAGTAGCAAAGTAATTACAATTTAGCAAATTAACACTGGAGTGATAGATGAGCAGATGGTGATGTGCAAAAGAGCAGAAAAGTAACTAAAAACAGTATGGGGATGAGGTAGGTAGATTGGGTGGGCTATTTACAGATGGGCTATGTACAGCTGCAGCAATCGGTTAGCTGCTCAGATAGCTGATGTTTAAAGTTAGTGAGGGAAATATAAGTCTCCAGCTTCAGCGATTTTTGCAATTCGTTCCAGTCATTGGCAGCAGAGAACCTGAAGGAAAGGCGGCCAAAGGGGGTGTTGGCTTTGGGGATGACCAGTGAGATATACCTGCTGGAGCGTGTGCTACAGGTGGGGGTTGTTATCGTGACCATTGAGCTGAGATAAGGCGGAGCTTTACCTAGCATAGACTTATAGATTACCCGAAGCCAGTGGGTTTGGCGACGAATATGTAGCGAGGGCCAGCCGACTAGAGCATACAGGTCGCAGTGGTGGGTGGTATAATATCCTGACTACACCGCGAGCGTTGCAAAATAAATTTAGAAATCTATGTTATTCAATTATTGCACCCACACTGCTCACGAGCGTCTGCGTTGCCAAGGGCTAAAATAAAAGTCCTTTCTATTTCTGACGCAGATCGCGCTGCAAGTCCTGCCTCTCCCATCTCCTCATTGGTTTATAGAAGCAGGTACCCACGTGCCATCTCCTCATTGTTATACCCACGTGGGTGATTGAAAGATTAACTGTGTTGCTGGTTGTTGTGGTAATACTATGAACGTTTAGATGCCAATCACCATATAAGTTCAAAGATGAAAAAGCCTGGAAGGAAGAGAGATGACTAGAAACGGTTCTGTTGACCGTTTTATGTGTGGATTAATTGTCAGAGTAGAGGACCTTGTGCATTTCAGGTAAAATAACAACCTAATGTTTATATCCCAGGACAAATTAGCTAGCAACAGCAAGCTAGCTAAATAGGACAAATTAGCTAGCAAGTGCAAGCTAACTAGCTAAATTGCCATAAATGTTTAATGCTTTTCGACCTGTCCCCAAATTGTCATTTTTGTAGGGGGACAAAATAAATGTATGCACGATGTCGCACGAGCGCAGCCGGTTTGGGTTCCGTGTAAGGGGCTTTGGTGACAAAACGGATGGCACTGTAATAGACTGCATCCAGTTTGCTGAGTAGAGTATTGGAAGCTATTTTGTAAATGACATCGCCGAAGTCGAGGATCGGTAGGATAGTCAGTTTTACAAGGGTATGTTTGGCGGCGTGAGTGAAGGAGGCTTTGTTGCGAAATAGGAAGCCGATTCTAGATTTCATTTTGGATTGGAGATGTTTAATATGAGTCTGGAAGGAGAGTTTACAGTCTAGCCAGACACCTTGGTATTTGTAGTTGTCCACATATTCTCAGTCAGAACCATCCAGAGTAGTGATGCTAGTTGGGAGTGCGGGTGCGGGCAGCGAACCATGCGTCTGGTTTTACTAGCATTTAAGAGCAGTTGGAGACCATGGAAGGAGTGTTGTATGGCATTGAAGCTCATTTGGAGGTTAGTTAACACAGTGTCCAAAGAAGGGCCAGATGTATACAGAATGGTGTCGTCTGCGTAGAGTTGGATCAGAGAATCACCCGCAGCAAGACCGACATCGTTGATATATACAGAGAAAAGAGTCGGCCCGAGAATTGAACCCTGTGGTACCCCCATAGAGACTGCCAAAGGTCCGGACAACAGGCCCTCCGATTTGACACACTGAACTGTCTGAGAAGTAGTTGGTGAACCAGGCGAGGCAGTCATTTGAGAAGCCAAGGCTGTTGAGTCTGTCGATAAGAATACAGTGATTGACAGAGTCGAAAGCCTTGGCCAGGTCGATGAAGACTGCTGCTTATTCTTCAGAAGAACATCTTCAGAGAATGTGTAAATCTACACTAAAACATAGACACTGAAACCTTAGGCTGCTGCTTTTCAACCCTTTTGATGATAGGCTACACATGAGATCATACTCAAAATGCAGTGAAAAGAGAGTATTATAAGAGTATCATAAAGGCTGTATGATTTATGGAGTCAACTAATTGACAGTGCTACATTTTCACATTTCTATTTTTAATAATGTAAAATGCATTTTCCATATTATACAGTCTATGCTTGATATTTTATTCACAAGTTTGTGGCAAGTCTGTTGGAGCTAGGAACACAAGCATTTCACTACACCCACAATAACATCTGCTAAATATGTGTATGTGACCGATAAAATCTGATTTGAAGTCTAGAATTTCTCTTAATACTGACTTTTGCAGCAAGGCTAATGACTTTGGGAAAATCAAATCCAGTTGTGTTTAGATTATTCTCAGCTCCCTACCTTCACTCATGGCAAGACAGAACAGAGGACCACAAAGAACACAATTTAATTTTGTGTGCCGGTAATACGGCAGAAGTCTTATCCAGTTACTGACTGATATCTGCTAAGATTTCCTAAGCCTTTACAATGTGGAATATACTTTTCTTAACATCCATATTATAGACCAGGGGTACTCAACATCTTACCCTACGGGTCCGGAGCCTGCTGTTTTTTTTTCTACCTGATAATTAATTGCACACACCTGTTGTCCCAGGTCTAAATCAGTCCCTAATTAGAGGGGAACAATTAAAACATGCAGTGGAACTGGTTTTGAGGTCCAGAGTTGACTTTGAGGGTTATAGACCATTATTTATTCAGGTGAGAATTCTCCTCTTAAAAATGTCAACCAAGCCCTGCTGTGTTCTTCTTTTCGAATTATGTACCGTACAATTTTATAACAATAATCCAATGCAGTGTCCTCTAATGGTCAAAAAGTATAAAGTTTTTCATTTGGGACTATCAAATGAACAGTCAAGTCATATTGCCCCAGACAATGCCAGATAATTTACAGCTCATAGACCTGGGTTTCTTTCCCCTATGCTTAGGGTTCAGTCTAGGAATAACACAATTGGTTTACATCATGGACCATCTTATCTTCTTCTCAAGAAGATGGTTGACGTGCGTAAGGTCTTTAATCAGGACAACACTTGAAAGGCTGTGGGGCCAGACAGTATTCCAGGACTCGTTCTCAGAGCATGCGCAGATCAGCTGATAGTCATATTCACGGTAATTTTCAACATCTTGTCCCAGTCTGTAGTCTCCACGTCTTAAAATGACTACCATCATTCCTGTTCCAAAGAACTCCAACATTTCATGCCACAATGACTACCACCCTGTAGCACTCACATCTGTAATCATGAAGTGTTATGAAAGACTGGTTGTGACACATCAACTCCATCATCCCAGACACCCTAGATCCACTCGAATTTGCATACTACCCCAACAGATCCATAGACAACGCAATTGCACTCCACACTGCCCTCACCCACCTAGATAAGAGAATGCTGAGAATGCAAATAGTATGGGTAGCCATTTGATTAGATGTTCAGGAGTCTTATGGCTTGGGGGTAGAAGCTGTTTAGAAGCCTCTTGGACGTAGACTTGGCGCTCTGGTACTGCTTGACGTGTGGTAGCAGAGAGAACAGTCTTTGACTACGGTGACTGGAGTCTTTGACAATTTTTACGGCCTTCCTCTGACACCACCTGGTATAGTGGTCCTGGATGGCAGGAAGCTTGACCCCAGTGATGTACTCGGCCGTTCGCACTACCCTTTGCAGTTCCTTGCGGTCGGAGGCCGAGCAGTTGCCCAACCAGTCAGGATGCTCTCGATTGTACAGCTGTAGAACCTTTTGAGGATCTGAGGACCCGTGCCAAATCTTTTCAGTCTTCTGAGGGGTAATAGGTTTTGTCGTGCCCTCTTCACGACTGTCTCGGTGTGCTTGGACCATGTTAGGTTGTTGATGATGTGGACACCAAGGAACTTGAAGCTCTCAACCTGCTCCACTGCAGCCACGTCGGTGAGAATGGGGGCGTGCTCGGTCCTCTTTTTCCTGTAGTCCACATTCTTTTTCACTGCTTGGTATGGCAACAGCACCGCCCTTGATCACATGGAGCTACAGAGGGTGGTGTGGAGAGCCCAGTACATCACTGGGGCCGAGCTCCCTGCCATCCAGGACTTCTATATCAGGCTGTGTGAAAAGAAGGACCTGAAAATTGTTGAAGACTCCAGCCTCCCAAGCCATAGACTGTTCTCTCTGCCGCCGCACAGCAAGCGGTACCAGTGCATCTAGTATGACACCAACAGGCTCCTGAACAGCTTCTATCCTGATGCCTAGTCATCTTCCCCTGGTACATATCTACCTCTATCACTCCAGTATCCCCGTACATTGTAATTATGGTACTGGAACTGATGCTGTACATAGCTTCTTACTTTCTCGTGTTCTTATTTCTTATTTCTCATGTTTTTGTTCTGTCATTTGTTATTTTTTGTGCAACATTGATATTGATTACTGCATTGTTGGGTTTGGAGCTTGTAAGAAAGGCATGTCACTGTACTTGTGCACGTGACATTAAAATGTGAACCCTTAAAGTGCATTCCTTCACATTCTTTTTGAAAACTTGCTTGCAGACCTGGCCTTCACAGTATAACTCCTGAGAAAAGAGAATAGGAATATAAGATGCATAAGAGAATGTAGTTTATCTTTCTCTAGTCAGTGTGTCCAATCACCTTCCCAATCTGTTCACACACCAGCTTACTCCCCTTCATGTCACCCGCGACTGTATGATACAGAGCAAAAAGCATGTCCATCATTTTTGAAAGACTGACCTCGTAGTTCATGTAGGCTAGCTAGAACAAGCTCAATTACACTAATCATTATCACAAATGCCCTTTTAATGGGAACCTCAATATTCTTTGGATCTAATCTTTGACCAAAGTGGTTAATGTCAGGTTAGTCTCGCACAACCTGACTAGAAGGCTGGTCCAGGTCGTTAGGGTGCGTTCCGTCTCTAACTTTAACTGCAGACTGTTTGTGAAGGAACGCTCATTAATGACCTGGACCAGAGCTAGCTAAGCCAGTGCGAGACTTGGGAGTCTGGCTTTGCTAGACTTAAACAGGTTGCCTGGATCGCACCTTGCAGTGCCTAGTATCTAGCCCATTGGTGAAAGAGAAAGTATAGTTGCAGAATGGCCTGAGGATTTTGATTATGTTCAGGTCACTCTGTTACTCGATCACCTCCCCCAGCTTCAGCATCTGAGCGATTTTACAAACTGTGGGATCAATACCTGGGGATGGACAGAGTGTAAGAACACATGCTCAGACATACACTGAGTATTCCAAACATTAGGAACACCTTCCTAATATTGAGTTGCACCCTGACAAAGGCTTGAAGACACCAGCTGCTACTACCAAACATATTATGAACATGACTAGAGTCAATACAGTGATTGCTTGTATGATGTCAGATTATAAATCGTACATAATTGAAAATAAATAACCATTTTGCCTGTTTTGCTTGGGAACATATGAGATGAGGGTTTGGCCTGAGCCTTCATTCGGTCCTGCTAAATTGAGCACCACCGTAGCTAGGCTTGGTTTTCGATATATTGATCAAGAAACAGAAGTTAATTTTAGAAATAAGACAAGTCAAGATAGGAAGCGCTTGGCTGCATTGCCTTTGTTGCCAAACAACCAAAAAAAGGGAAATTCTGCAGTTTCAATCAACTCAGTGATTCCATAAAGTGCCTCTACTAATGCAACCACTGAGTGGGTATTGTATCTACACTTCAATCAACTATTGTAATACATTTCATGTTATTATCAGAACAATGCTTATCTGACCAGGAAAGTTAATAGTCTTCCTTTTTAATAACAAAAAAGCTACAAATAACCTGCATTTGAAGCAAACAGAATAGGTGTGAACGGTTGGGATTTCCTCATTATCAGATGTACAGTATTTTTCTTGGAGACAGCAATGACACTGACAGAAGTGTTCACAAGCTGCAAAACAAAGACAGCGTTTTATTTCTCTCAATACACACCATGCCGTTTGTATGTCACTCTAACCTACTATATCTGTAAACGACTTCCATATATACCAACTGCCTTTGCCTGAGGGAATTTGTCAAACACACTAAAGCCCCAGCATTTAAAAGGTACTCAAGGGTGGACGAGCATGTTAATCACTGCATTGCATTTCGAAATGAAACATTTCTGAAGTTATGTATCAGGCTCATTATAAATCAAGGAATTCTCATTTGTACACAAATAATCATGGGTTTCGATCTGTGCTATTATACAGATAAAGTGCTCTACGGACCAGATTGACTGTTAGTGCCAGATCAAGGGTTTACATTCTGGCACTTGGGATTGCCACTACTTGGGTGCTTATGCTATTCTACAAAACACAGTTATTCATTTAATCTTTAGCAGATTCACCCATTCTCTGAGGAGATGCCATACAAGAGGCTATTCTGGTGCAAACTCATTCTAGCACTGGTGAGCAGTCTACTTCAACTGATACAAAAATATCTGTGCATTCATTCACAAATCTTCTCAAACCAGTAAAAAGATAAATGTTTCTACTACACAGTCTCAAGTAGAGGAGGCTGGTGGGAGGAGCTGTAGGAAGACGGGCTAATTGTAACGGCTAGAAAATAAATTGTAAAGGTATCAAACATATGGAAACCACGTTTGACAAGGCATCAAGGCATTCAAGTTTGCAGCAGGCAATATGGCTGGCCACCTCAGCTGGAGGAGGGGCCGGTGTGTCTCTGAAGTGGGGCGAGGACGACGTCAGCGTTCTTCTGCTCACTCTCGGCACTGTACAGGCCGTGCTCCCGGATGTAGCTCACCACCGGGTCCGGCAGTAAGTAGCGGACGGTCTGGCCCCGGCACAGGGCCCGGCGCACATGCGTGGCCGAGATCTCGTTGGTCACCCACTCGCGGACCACGTGGATGTTCTTGCGGTGCTTCCACAGCACCTCCGATTGGTGGATGAACTTGTGGGCGTCACAGCCGTTGCGGGTGATGCACACCAGGCCATAGCGCCCCACAATCTCGGCAATGTCCTCGTGCTTCCACAGGTTGGGAACGCCGAAGGACTCCAGGACGTCCGCGCCGCACAGGAGTTTCAGCTGAGGGCCGTTGTCTAAATGGTTCATGGACAGATGAAGAATAGTTTATTAACTCATACAAGATTGAAATGTGTCTTCTGCTGTACCTAACCTCTGATATAAACACACATTAGGCTAGAAAGTCAGTGGGTTTAAGTAAAAGTGTGGGAATTGCCTGATTTCTGACAATGTCAAAAAGTTGGCCACAATATTCTGCACTAGTAGAGACAGCCTGTGCCGGTAAAACATGTAGCCAGCACCATGTACTTTACGTTTTTATTACCTCAGGGCAGATCACTTGCTGTTCCACCATACCAGTCTTCAGGTGGCATGACTAGTTGTCACTGGTTTCTATAAAACCAAACCCTATGTGGGTGGTAATGTCCCAGACAGACAGTAGTACTCAACAGTTGCTGGCTCAATGAGTTAGAACATGGTGCTGGCAACAAGAGGGTTGTCGGTTTTAGTTTATTAATATGACCATTTAAAAAAAAACAAGCACACAAAAATGTGAAAAAGCCATATATGCACATGAGTAAAATCATCAAGGATAAAGTCTGAGACCTAATTCCATTGTGGTTAAATTTCCAAATGGGCCAAATAATGAGTATGTCACTATCAATGGTTCTGTAAGTCACTTTGGTCACTAAAATGACCAAAATTGTCATTACTAATCTGAGTGGAATTGATAGTAAGAAACAATATAGCAGTGTCCATATAACAATGAATCCCATTGTGTTACCTGCCCTGGGTGTTACACAGCATCCTCCTCTCCAAAGCAGAGCTAGTAGCAACTTCTGGGTAGTAAGAAATGTGTGCATTTGTCTGTGGTCTCGGAATGCTCGTGGAGAATGTTTCTCCTTTTTTACCTCTCCTTGTGTGATATGAGGATGGATCCTCAAAAGCGTGCTTTGTCGCCTCAATCCTCCTCTTCTTTGCAGTGTCCACATAGTCATTGTTCTGTTCCGCTGTCATCAGTTCTTTATAATGATGCCTTAAGTGCAGACAACAATTCAATTGACACGAGGGAGATAAAGCCCAATGGAACCAAGCAAGGATCATGGCAGAGTAGCTTCACTTGTTATTATGTTTACAAAATGTCACAACTAAATTACTTTTGGGTCGTTCCATTTGTTTTCAATAACTTTGACCGCAGACCTTTGATTTGAACAAAACTTGCTATACATACTGTATTTGCCCATGGCAGAAGTAGTCAGAAAGTAGCTTTATGAAACCTGAAGGCTAAAACATTAAGGAGAGAGGTGCTCAGTTGACATTTTGCATACCCCACCCTACCATGAGTGCCGTAGGAAAGTATTCAGACCCCTTGACTTTTTCCACGTTACAAATTGATTGAAGAGTTCTCATCAATCTACACACAATACCCCATAATGACAAAGCAAAAACAGGTTTTTAGAAATGTTTGCTCATTTATTTAAAAAAAAAAATACTGAAATATAACATTTACATTAGTATTCAGACCCTTTACTCAGTACTTTGTTGAAGCACCTTTGGCAAAGATTACAGCATCGAGTCTTCTTGGGTATGATGCTACAAGCTTGGCACACCTGTATTTGGGGAGATTCTCCCATTATCTTCTGGATCTCACTGCATTGTGTGGTTGAAGATGAGTAAAAAGGCATCAAGTGGCAGTTGATCTATCTAGGAAATGTAACTCCTCGCTCTCCTGAGCAAATACCCACCACCACTTTCTCTCCTATGTCAGCACCCCGTAGTGATTTAACAGACAAACTACAGACCTTGATGATGAGAGATCTCAGATAGCGAGCTGAAGAACCTTGCCACACCCCAAGCAATAGCCTCAAGACCTGAACAGATCATTGAAGCCATCATCAGATGCTAGGGCCAAAATCAAAGCTCTCCACCAACAGGTAGAAGAACACCATACCTGCAATGGTGATCCATCTAACTCAGACCAGCTACATGTCCAGGGCCAAAGAGAAATTAAAATGTATTCTGCTATAACTGTGGTGAAGATGGCCACTCTTCCAGGAACTGTCAGAAAAGGAGAGAATGTAGAGGAATTCAACAGAAGCTTCATCCGTGCTCAAGGAAGATCAGGAAACAGCAGAGGGGGACAGTAAAGGAGCCTACAGTGTCTCCTGTAAAAGTGAAAACCCTGTCATGCCATCGTAGACAGTGGCAAGCATCCACCGGTAGTTCTACAAAGACAACACCTCCTTCTCCGGCCTTTAGAAGGAATAACCTTGTGGGGCCTAAGTGAGAGCAACTACCCTATGACGGCTATATCAGCATCACCATTGAGATCTCCTGTGACGCTGTAGGCATCCAGCAGCCCATTGAAAAACTCTTGCCCTTGTGTGTCCTGAGCCCCCCATGCAGGGAGACCCCTCCATGTTCACTGGGTCCAACCGTTCCAGACCAGCTACTTTCCAATGCATAATGGAGAAGGATGTCGGCGACATGAACCTCCTTGCAGGGCTGGTCTACCTGGATGACCTCATTCTGTTTGGGAAAACCTTGAAGGGACATGAAGAAAGGCTGATGAAGGTCCTGGACTGTCTGGAAAGCCTCAGGCCTCCATCGACAAGTGCCAGTTCTGCCAGACCTCAGTGAAATACCTGGGCCACAGTCTCCGACCAAGGTATCGATGCCCTCCCCTCATGGCCCAGACCAGAAAACCTCAAGGCCCTCCAGTCGTTTCTTGGGTTCTGTGGATACTACCGGTGGTAAGTGAAAAGGATACACTTCTGTCGTAAGATCCCTCCATGAGATTCCGAGGTTACGCCCCCAAGAGAAAATGGCACGCCCACCAGTCCTCCCCCTAGAGTCACCTACCAGGAGGAGAAGGAGCTGTTTGGAAAACAATGGACAGCAGTGTGAGAGAGCCTTCCAGAACATCATCGAACGCCTCACCAGCTCACCTGTGCTCACCTTCGCTGACCCTGAGAAGCTCTACGTCCTCCACACTGACGCCAGTCAGTGGCAGGGTGGAGTGCTCTACCAGGAGTACCCTGAGGGATGGAGACCAGTGGCTTATGCAAGCTGGACCTTGTCCAGGACAGAGAAGATCCAGCTCACAAGCTTGAGTTCCTGGGGATAAAGGGGGCAGTGTCGGACAAGTTTCATGATTATCTGTACGGAGCAAATTTCCTGGTGCACAAGGACAATAACCTCCTCACCTATGTGCAAGCCACTGCCAAGCTGGATGCTACAGGCCAGAGGGGGATGGCCGCTCTCGCCAACTACGAGTTCAAGTTGTAGTACAAGCCAGAGCGAGTGAACATTGCTGCTGATGCCCTATCAAGATGTCCACACATCAGTGCTGAAGAGGCTGGAGACTGGTTTGAAATCCCCTCACCAGGAGTCAGAGCCACTTGCCAAGCGATGACTGCCAACAACTCTTAAGACAGTATCTCAGAGTGTGCATCTTGGAACATAAAGGCCCAGCCCGAGGCTGAAGCCTTTGTGAACTTCACTGCTCTAAAGATGGGACTATCCTGCGCGAGGATCTGCAATGTGCTCCGGGACCCAGTAATATCCACTGTCAGCAAAGATATTTCCAGAGGCTACAGTGTTCACCCTGACTGCACCTGTCGCAGTTAACCCAGAACCCGAAGGAGCCACAGAAGATGGACTGGAGGGACCCTGAAGAGGAAGCTGTCCAGCCCTCCCCAGATCCACAGTGGACACTCAGACCATCCCAGAACTGCCAAACAAGAGAGTGGTGAAGGCACTAGTTAGGCTGTTTATGAGGAGTTAGGTACACTGCACAACACTACCGTATTACACTGAGGTATACAGGTATTTTGTATAATAAGGGTATTTATTTTCTTGAATGAAACATGAATGTTTCTGTGTACTTATGTCAAGCTATGACACATTGACGATGCTGTGTGTGTATCAACGTATTGCATTCTTCTGAGGTCAAAGGTGTTAGGTCTTGTCGGGAGGCTAAGTTTATTTTGTGAGGGGTGTATGTAACTCCTGGTTACTTATTGTGTACTGACCATTGTTGCATGTGAGACATATTTGGGAGATGGACCAGTTGCTAGGGAACAGTGCGACATATGAGAGGGAACTAGAAGCAATCAACATTTGCTAATTAGTTGTTTCAAGCAGTTTAAAGTTGTGTAACTCACTGACCAGTGAAAATAAAAGTAGTATATATGATGAACATTTAGTTGAGGATCCCCGGTCACCATGAGTACAGTGAGGGATTTGTTGCTTGTACTTTCTCAGACAGAGGATCAACAAGCTACTCTTTCTGTCTCTCAACCGCTATACCGAGAGACAGCGTTAACATGGTCGTGAGTTGCCACTGGTCGTGGTAAAAGAGAGAGGAGTTCAGAGTTGGAGTGGTCCCATTATAATTGAAGAAGACCGATTTAGTTTTTGTTTCACAAAAGGAACTGTGTCGGGCCGTTCCAGTGTGTTTTATTGGGACAGCCACAGGTCTGTTGACTAGAGGTTTCCATTCACGCGCAGCGCCTCGGTCACGCACGAGTAAAGCTTGGAATGGATTCTTGGACACAGAACCGAGTTTATTTGGGACTGAGAATTTTTCTTGTTTCTTTTATTGTGTTTAAGGGAGGGGATCCCCATTTTAAAGTATCTATGAGCATTCTCATAGGTGTTAAACCCTGGTACTAGGTACAAACTGATATGAACTCCGGTCCCTCAGAAGAGAGGGCCACATTAGCATTTGTGAAATTATTTTTGACATGATATGAAAGTAAAAGGCTTTATGTTTCTAGATCCGTATCACAATTGAGAATGGATTCACGTTTACATGGGTTTTTTGGCTGCCAGTCTACCGCTGAAAATAACATAAGGTCCTTGGACCTTAAGGAGTAACAGTAGGCTCCTTAAGAGTACATCTTGGCATAGGTTACCCTGGATAAATGTAATACAAGAGTCTTGCAGTGCAAGTAATGCTTTTTTTTCTTTTTGTATCACACAAACTCACCAAATCAAAATAGATTTGACAACCCCTCTCAATAACTAAGCTACAGTCTCCACACACAAATGATCAGCACTCACCGCATCACTTTAGCTGTCTCCACCCAGTCAGGCTGCTGGCTCTCCCATGCATCTACCTTGATCCAGTCAGAGGTGTCTGTGGCCAGCCTGGCCATATCTACACGGTGACAGGCCTCAATCAGACCCTTCTTCTTATAGCCGTCACCCACTGCAGAGATGATGCCCCTCACAACTATGTACTGTCCTGAGACAAAGAAAGAGGAGTTGGGCCAGCTAATTTTGTAGAGCACACAATGACAATACAAATTCAGTTAAATACAAAATACTACCACTCTTATTTGACTAGGTCTACTTCTCATAATTTGGAAGCAATCCAAATGTCTGAGGAAGTAGGTCCTAAACTCACAAAACACAACAAAGTGATGATTTACAAATGTATAATGTAAAGAGATATCTACTGCAGCCCTCATCATTCACATACAACACCCGTTCTACCAGTCACATTCTGTTAAAGGTCCCAAAAAGCACACATATCCCTGGGTCGCTCATCTTTTCAGTTTGCTGCAGCTAGCGACTGTAACAAGCTGCAACAAACTCAAACTGGACAGTTTTATCTCAATCTCTTCATTCAAAGAATCAATCATGGACACTCTTACTGACAGTTGTGGCTGCTTTGCGTGATGCATTGTTGTCTCTACCTTCTTGCTGTTGTCTGTGCCCAATAACATTTGTACCATGTTTTGTGCTGCTACCATGTTGTTGTTGTGCTGTCATGTGTTGTTTCTTTGCTATGTAGTTGTCTTAGGTCTCTCTTTATGTAGTGTTGTCTCTCGTCATGGTGTGTTTTGTCATATTTTTATTATATTATTTTTAATCCCAGCCCACATCCCCGCAGGAGGGTTTTTGCATTTTGGTAGGCCGTCATTGTAAATAAGAATGTGTTCTTAACTGACTTGCCTAGTTAAATAAAGGTTAAATAAAAAAGATATTTAAAAAAAATCTGTTGACAGATGACAAAATATCAGACATACCTGTATCTTCCAGGTAATCCCGTGCCAATTCAAACATACGCAGGTGCATATTGGTTATGGGGTTGAAAGACCCACAAGCCAGCAGAACCACTTTGGTTAGATCTTGAGGCTCCATTGATTACAGTACATAGGAACGATAAGGACAGTCTAGGCTGAAAGAGAGAAACATACAAAGATATGTTGACAAAGCTGTGTGACAGGGAGGGTTTAGATTTCAAAACTCTTCACTGAATGTGTATACGTTGTGTGGATGTGTCTTGCCCATTGCACAGTTCACTTTTTGATGCCTTTGACACATTTAATTTATTTCTTATATTTTATAGTATTTCAGAAAAGATCATTAAAAAAATGTAAAGGGGTGAATACTTTTTCAAGGCTCTTTGAACAATTCTGTGACTAATCCATTTTGCATTACTTTAAATGTGATAGGCTAAACATGACATATGACTTATGAATAGAATCTAAGCACAACCGTCCCGCGTTTGGCCTGGGTAGGCCTTCATTGTAAATGAGAATTTGTTCTTAACTGACTTGCCTAGTTAAATAAAGGTTAAATAAATCCAATACAAATAAATTAATGAAGCCCATAGATAGAATGTTGGTAGCATAGGTCTATGTATGCCTTACTGTGTAAGCCTACTACATTATGATATCAATCTTATGGGTTTTTGACTTGCAAAAGTGAAAGTGTGCAACAAAGAGCTTTAAGAGATGCACCATGTAACGTTAACCTTGGAATGCCCCAGTGTTGGCTAATTAGCTCAGATTGTCCTTAATGAGGTTCAAACTCACAACCTTTGGGTTGCTAGGCATTCGCGATATTACACTCATCCAGCCACCCTACTTTCGTTGATGCCTTAACATACTAAATGGAGTTTCTCGAATTGACATACAGAATAATAAGAAATGCTCCAAGAACAGATTGCAACAATAACTTTTTAACTACTTTGCCACCATTTAGCATGTTAGCTAACCCTTTACACGCAACTCATAAACGTAAACCCTAGCTAACGTTAGCCATCTAGCTTGAATTCGTAACATACATTTAGCAATTCGCAACATATTGTACGTTTTGCAAATTCATAACACATTGTACGTTTTGCAAATGTTGTTAAATATAATACGAATTGTAACGTTAATTGGGTGATGGACATCCACAAACTAATACATACCATACGAAACGTAACATATCATACTAAATGGAGTGTCTCGAAATGCTCTGAGACCAGGTTGCAACAACGGGTCTCAAAGCGTCCGCATAATAGGTTCGGTTTGCTCCGAGCCAGAAGTAAACGTCTGTGCCATTTACTCCCTTAAAAAGACAGTAGCTTGAAAAACAAGAAAAAAAACGTAAATTTGTCCCTCTAGAGACACTGTACGCAACAATACACAGTAACACTTCTTCAAAATGTGTCAGACTCAATCTAAGATAAATCAAGGAATATGTCATTCATTTTTACTTAGAGGTCTTAATCGCGCAATTTTACAGTTAACTAAGACTAAGTATAACTAAGTATTTCTCAAGTGAAAAAATGTGCACAAAACTAGTCTTCTGTCATTGAACGACAACACACACTTAATTGAAGAATGACTACTGCTGACGAAGGGGCGTTGACAGTTAAGAACAAATTCTTATTTACAATGACGGCCTACTCCTGCCAAACCCTAACCCGGACGATGCTGGGCCAATTGTGCGCCGCCCTATGGGACTCCCAATCACAGCCGGTTGTGATACAGCCTGGAATTGAACCAGGGTCTGTAGTGATGCCACTAGTACTGAGATGCAGTGCCTTAGACCGCTGCGCCACTCTGGAGCTTGACTCAAAAAAAGTGGTAAGTGCTATCCGATATCCTTTTGACGTCCATACCCGAGACCTAAACCTAACCTCAGCCCCTTCCTTTTTCGGTGGGGTTTAACGGGAAGTCTTCAATACTCCATGAAAATTTAAGGCTATTTCGATCATCTAGCTAAAATATTAACCTATTTTGACTAACAAGCCATGGCAATGGACAATAAAACAACCCTGAAAACATTTTTCTTCTATATCATGGCAGTCCGCACAACAATAGTTTAAGTGCATGCCGCCACCTACTGTGCAAGAATGTACGATCAATCATGACCTGCCCAATTCTGTACTACCATGAAAATAAATTCTAAACCAAATAAATCCCTAACTTCTACCACAACCTCCTCCCCATTAAACTGTATCTATATCATGCTGAACCACTCCACCCTGAGCATTGCTCAGCATGTCAACAACCATTTCAACAGTAACATCTGTTACCCCCAATATCTCTTTTGCCATCTCCACAATAACCTTCAAACTGTCATTTTTGTTTTCCACAACCCAAGTTGTACTGATAATCTTATCAATATAATTCATTATCAAAGTGTCCTTTGACACTGCACATTCATGAGTACACGATTTCTGAACAGGCCTCAAAATCATGCCAGGTCCATCAGAAGCACCAGCCCCGACAGTAGACCCACTACAGGCACATCCATGTATGCTCCATCAGTCCGCACTGTAGTTCTACCAATCTGTTTTATATGGCCTCTGCATACGATACATCATGACTGATCCTGTATCTCTGAGCCTCTCTCTGTACCTTGCATCCACCAAATGCTGCACTGTGTTCTCCCCCACAATTACAGCACGTATCCTTCACACTGCTTCCACATTCACCGTAATCATGTGCGCCTTAACACTTGGCACATCTTTTCTTTCCTTTACACTGAGCAGCTACATGTCCCATTCTTTGGCATTTAAAACACTGCAGTGCATGGGACAAATCATCTAACATTGAAACTAAGGAATCCTATCTGTACTTTTCCCGGCAAGACTCTCTCAAACCTCAGCATCACTGATAACCTTTCACTTCTTTGATCCTCTTTCCTACTGATCAACCTTTTGGCCTCAATCCCTTTGACTCCCTTGACATGTCCTTTAATATCATCTGTAAACATAGATATATTGGGACCCAAGTGAGGACTACCCTTAACCTAGCATAAGCACCAGGTACATACATGGCTTTTAATCTTCATCCCATTCAATGTTTCTATTTTCAATATCTCCCCCTTGTTCCCACACAATATTAACAATCTACCATTTCCAATGAAGCGAGCTAATTTCACTTCACCTACCTCTTTCTCTGCGGCATTAGTTAGTTAGTCAGATAGGGTCTCACTTACACCCTGTGGTCTCATCATACACAATCACCACTTTCCACTCCAACACATCACTACTCTTGCATCCTACCTTGGCCCTCTTTATGCTTTCTTTACAAGACGATTCACTACTTTCTGTATAATGATCTCTCTTCTTCCTATGTCTTTTCACTACCGAACATTCCGGCCCTTGACCCTCATCCTCACGCTCCATACCATCAGAACTGACACCCATATTGTTCGCATTCCAACACAGCTGCTGCTGCTGCTGCTTCACCAACTTTCCCTCAATTTCCTCCATTTCATCTGCACTACTCGCCGCCATTTCCCATTAACCTCTTACCACATTTCTGCAATAGCGAAACAATACTCGACGATGTCAAACAACTCTCACGTGTGATCAAACAATCTGTCTCATTCGTTTCTAGTCGCCTCCTTACACAGTTCACCCGCAAACGTGTCAATCCCTCAATCTTCCCAGATCCCTGAAAACATTCGCTTGATTTCCCCAAGATACAAGGAACCTAACACTGAAATGACTCTTTAAAATGTAATGCACTTCCTGTAATACTAATCGGTCTTTGATTGGAGAGGATTAAAATAGAGACATATGATTGGACATAAAATAACCGGAAAGGAAAAGGCCGCACCCACGGAATAAGAGTCAAGTCTAGATGGGATTCAGCTTTTGTCAAATGTACGTAAAACATTTTTTGTTGTTGTTGCATTTTAGCTAATGCTAACAATGTTCTAAATTTAACCAAATTCTCCTAACCTTCGACATTCAACCGGCTACGTAATTTCTCATAAACCAGCTACGAAAAGTCAATTCTGACAAATGCTGGATCCCTTCTATCCATGACCACGAACAAGAGCTACGTTCACAACTCCCACACTCCCAAATGTTTTTTGACAGTATTTGTAACACATTTCATGGAGAACTATTCAAATATATGTTCACCTCTTCCCTAAGGTGATTGTGTTGAGACGAGTTATATTGTTGTAACGATCAGGTGAGGATTACTTATTTAATTTTTTCAAGCCAGCAGCTAGACAACTATAGCCACAGGCTACACTACTACACACAAACAAACTGTCCCAGTCAGATGAATCTGGCGGCCAGTGGGTACAAGGTAGCTAACTACATACAGTAGCTAGCTAATAGCGAATGTTATTCTTCATGTCAAAGGATGGACCTCTCCATTGTGTTTGTAACTAGGTAGTTAATCCACAAGTGATACTTGTAATTGAACTATTTTCTCACTAAATATGATATTTGCAGGGTGGAAGCATGGCTTCTCGTGGCAAATCAGAAACTGGGAAACTAAAACAAAACATGGAGGAGCAACTGGACAGATTGATGCAACAGCTCCAAGATTTGGAAGAGTGCAGGTACTCTCATCATCAGTCATTCCTAACTGTGAACATAATGTGGGTTGTCTGGATGTTCCACACACAGAACTAGAATATTTATTTCAGTGTATTATATTTATAAGATTCCACTGAGGGATGTAGCGTGGAACTTAGACCACATCTGTCTAGAGTGGATGTTCCACTCACAGAACTAGAATGAGTCATTATATTCATTCTATTTCTATGATTCCACAAAGTGATACATATAGTATTAATGGAATTTAGAGCACATCTCTGTACACCCATAGATATTGTTCCTCCATTACCAGAGCTCTCTGTTTATTCTAGAGAAGACCTAGAAGAGGAGGAGTATGAGGAGACCAAGAAGGAAACCCTGGAGCAGTTGAATGAGTTCAATGAGTCTCTGAAGAAGATGGTGACAGGCAACATGACACTGGTGGATGAGCTTGGAGGAATGCAACTGGTAGGGACTTTGGATGACCAGATCTTAGAATTAAATAGAATACTATGAATATAAACAATATACTTCAAGGGTATCAAACTCATTCCATGGAGGTTTGAGTGTCTGCTGTTTTTGTTAATTCCTTTAAAAGTGTGTCCAATTAAGACCTAGACAACAAGGTGATGGCAGTTCCTAAATAATCAATTATCAACCAAGTACAAGGAAGGAGCGAGAACCCGCAGACACTGCCCTACAGGGAATGAGTTTGACACCCCTAATCTAATGGATCTCTATGGGCCATACACTGTCATATCATAAGAGTGACATAATATTATAACCGGTAATGACAAACCATAATGTTGTCATGATGCATGACATGGGAGAACTGTCCTTCTCTTCATTAGGCAATCCAGGCTGCCATCAGCCAAGCTTTCAAGACCCCTGAGGTGATCCGAATGTTTGCCAAGAAGCAGCCGGGGCAGTTGAGAACCAGATTAGCAGAGGTTGGTCGGATGCACTGTCCATCTATGTATTTGATGTACATTATTGTTTGTACATTATTTGATACATTTAATATCAAAAGTAAGTTTTACATTCTAAAACCTGTTCAGTTCATGGAATGCTTTGAGGGACGGATTTCCTGACACATATTAGTCGTGTACTAAAAAGCATGGTCAATGGAGTCTCTATTGAAATAGCTTTTTAATCCAGGACTAAGATTAATCTGTGACTGGGAAACCGCCCCTGAAAGTTTAGCCTAATGGTGTGAAATTCTCTGTAGATGGACCGTGATGTTATGGTGGGAAAACTTTCGAGGGATGTGTACACTCAGCAGAAGGTGGAGATCCTCACTGCCTTGAGAAAACTGGGCGAGAAGGTAAAAGGCCCGTTGTACCAGTGTACTGTGATCCCTTCTTCATATAGCTTAAACTTGTGATGAATACTGTAAGAGAAAGCGGCATTGAATATTTTGATAATCTGCTATGATGGAATGGTAATTGGTATAACATGTAATGAAAAACTATTACAAAATGTAACCATCTGGAGTTCAATTAATTGTATGCTACATATGACAGTCATTAACTGTCATTTCATTTAGTGAAATACTATAACAGGTGTCTTTTGACTATGGTGTGGATTAATGTTCTTTCCTCAGTTTCACTCTTTTTTCATTTATCTTTGTTCTTCCTGCAGCTTACAGTCGAAGACGAGACTTTTCTGGCTGAAAATGTGACTGCAACTCTCAGCCAATTTGAAAAAATCACTGCAGACCTCGGTGAGCTTTAACTACTGCACTTCTTATTTCTTTTACGTGTTACTATACCATGAGATCCAACCTCAACAATGTAAACTAGTGTACTTAACCAGCATCTCACTCTTTTCAGGATCAGAAGACAAGATAATGGCTTTAGCTAGTTCTGGTGTGGAGAAAACCAAGGTATAGAGGGTATTCAGGTGTTATCCAATGTCTATGATTTTGTTTTAACATCAAGTGTTTCCACCCAATAACAGTGCCATAATATTGATAATGTAAATCAATCATGCACTCAGACCGTACTTGCTTTTAAAGAGTAAAGTTAAACTTTTGTACATTTTTTTCTTTTTCTGATGATTGTTAACTTGGTATGCATTTGGTACTAGAGTATTTGAGTAGAGTAGTCTATTTAGAATTTGAACAGTTACAGTCCATCGGTCATCCTTTTTGTTAAGTGTGGCTCAGACATTTTGAAGGCTTTAAATTCAGTTTTCATACTGATTGTCTTCATGGCTAAATCATTTTGTTTTAGCTATTGGATTGAATTATTTTTCCTGCATAACTGTTCATGTCAAAATAAAAAATGAACCATTGCAGTGTTAAATATGCAACGCTTGGCTTAAATGTAATTGCATAACACACCAACTTGAACCAGCTCCGATTCTTAATTGATAGGAGCCCCAAAATGTCAATCTAAAGTCAGTTTACAGTGTATATGCATCATTTTGGATGTGTCGTGTGTTTGATGTCTGACTACAAAATACTTTCTAAAAATGTAATCATAAGTGGTATAAGTTTCTCTATGATTTTTGTATTCCTAATATAAAGTTACATTTCTCAATTTTCTGTCTCATTAAATATAGTAGTGTTTTGTGGTTAAAACACATTTCTATTATTCTACACACTAGTTCTGTTCTTTCAGCACCAGGGGGCACCATGATCAAACATTCCTATTTATAAGCAACACCAGTGCTCTGACTCCCCTGACAGTCTTATAACTGAGTGGATTTGAACTAGCGAAGCCGGTGGGGGAGGCATGCCCTGCTCGAATGGACCGATAATCTGCGCTGCTCAGTCATATTGTCAAGAATGCAGCATGGTGTATCTGTCTTTCCCATTAAAATGTAATTTTTTTTATTTTTTTAAAGGTATAATTGGGAAGGCAGCTAAAGTAATCACTTTTGCATGTAGAATCCTACTCATTACTCCACATGGTTTCACAGATTTCAAAATAAGCCAGGCTGCATCCTTTTCCATGTGTACTTGCACACTTCCTCTTATGTAGAACCATTGTATTGGTGTAATCATTGGCTAGAGAATGTTTCCACCATGCGGAGGCGTGCAAGTGCACACTTAGTAAAAAGGCAAGGACAGCAGACCTCAAGTACAGAGAATGACACCAGTCTTAATTAAAAGTGTGAACTCATAATATTGAACAGAACATAATCCAGACACATTTGTACTCTCATCCTTTATTTTGTTCATGAGCAAGCATCAACTTCACTACAATTTGCCTTTCAATTGGTAGAAAAGTGAGAGCAGCCGCAACAAGCACAAAAGGAAGCGTTCAACAGTTCTGAAAACATTGTCACCATCCATTTTTGAGCAAAGATAAAAAATAAACCAAAAATGTTTGAGTGGTGTGGACTTGTGAAAACAGACAATCCGAGAATCAGTAGTATACATGTCCCCTCTCCCACTCAAATCTCACAGTTCCACATGTAATATACAGAAAATTGTTGTTTTCATTAGAAGTGATTCATGCAACGTAAACACCCGTTGAATCCCAAAGCTCCTATATGTCTGTTGGATGGACAGCGACATTCATTCAATTCAATGGAAAGGAAAATGTCCAAGGGGCTGATCAAAAGTATCAAAGAACTTGACTTGAGGCCCAAGCTCAACTGACTGGCACAAACAGTTGTAAACTCTGGCCCCTTGGAATGGTGGCTGTTCAGTAGTATGTTTGATTTGTACTTTTCAATAAATAAATAAAATGTTTAAAAGGGAGATGAGATGTTCAGAATGTTAAATTGACAATGGACTGTGACAAAATGAGCGTGAGAAATTTGGAGAGAATAAGATTATACTCTTGTTCTGGTGAATTTCATGCTGCCCTCAACAACTTAGTCTGCAAATCAGGCAATAATACACTGTTCAAAATTACCGTTCACTATACACAAATAGGTAACTTTATACCCACATATGCTGCCTAGAGCATTTTAATATTGTACATCTTTTTAGAAGTGGATTTCCTCAATATGATGATTCAGTACAATATCTATAGAGGATACAATATGGTTCTACTTTCGCTACACATAAACATAGACACATGACACCTATGTAAAACATTAACTTTTAATAAAACTAGCAGTGGACTATTATTACTACAAAATTAAATAAAAATCACTTCCCCCAGCTCTGTAAGAAATCTAGCATTAAATAGTTACAAAATAAAAGTTGCCACAACTAAAAGAGCGTGGATGAGTGTTTTGTTAGTTGTGTTAATGCGCTGTGATCGGCAAAAGGCACTCCCAACTTGGGCCAGCTTGAACCTGACCCCCTTATTGGGCCCTAGTCATATTGAAGGGGAGACTGTTCACCACATTTCGACAGTTGACCAAAAATAATAAATACATTGGGCCTAACAGAAATGTGATTGAGCGACTCCAGACATATGGTTTCAATCAAACCCTCAAAAGTTACTTGGAACGGTCTCCAAAAAATTACTTTATATGAAACTTGCAAAGCATAAAATGGTACACTTGTGTTACTTGAGCCATTATGTATTTGGCCTCTAAAAATAGATTAACATGCAAAGTATAAGACTTCCTTTATAAACCTTTCCAACAGTTTTCCAACTTTGTCATGCCTCACTTTACTTTTAAGTTTGACTAAAATTCTCAAAGTCATGCCATAAAACATACGTATGAAAGTTTTGCAGAATGTACATAATTCAGTTGGATCCCTAAAACGGTGGAATAACGTTAACCTGTTTGAGGGGTACAAATCCTTTATACCACATGGGTTTTTTGAAGGTATTGAAATGAACAAGCAGTGATTTTTGAGAGGAAATATAGAGGTTAACATCTGACATATTTTCAATTAATTGTATAAGTTTTATACTAATACCAGAGGGAAAACAAGTTTACCAAATGTAAACAAATATCTTAGAACAACTCTACAGTACAGTTCCATGTACAATAAAATCTAGTGGTCTACTGCAAAAAAATATTTAATTTTAAAGATTCAAACAAGGACAAAGAAGACTACATTTTAAAGAGTTCTCATATCACAACAACATATTTATTTGCATTTGTTATTACTTATTTGAAGGTTTCAATATCCTTCAAATAAGTAAAACAACTGCAGTGAGATTGAGACTACGCTTAACTGTAATGAGAAAACTGTTTAAAAATGCATCTAATATATTATTTAAGGTTAAATAGCCATGCCATGAAAAAAATCTTTAAAAAATATGTTTTTTTGCAATGAAGCAGACAAATGTTCTCGCATTTCATTTCTCTTCCAAAGAACGACAGCAGCCGTGCTATTGAATTGAGCCCTCCTAAAGCTAGACTAACCATATGCCTCAGGTCCGTCTGTATGCTGAGATTCGTTTGTGTTTTTGTTCTAATATTTTTGATGCCACGGCAGGACTGGAACATGGAAGGGCTTTTTAAAGCTGCAGATGGAGTGTAGTTCTCTTCTGGTCCTATTGTGCAAGCAGAAATATTCATATCTACTCTCAATGTGAATTGATAGCGGAACTGCAGAAGCTGGCTGTTTTCTTAGTACTTTAAGCTACATCGGACTGTGGTTTACTGAACGTGATCATCTTGACCTCAAATGACCTTCTGTACAATAACAGACTAGAATGGGAATCAAATACATTGTCGCCTTGAGTACAGCATTGCCACCTGTGCAAGTCAAGCAAAGTAATAATCATAATTTGGTGGGTGCTTATATTTGTCCTATTTCACACGTGAATTGGAAATGTGTTTTTTGCATATCCCAACTCTCCGTGAGACACCGTAGAGTGGGGTCTCGGCCATGGTCTGACATTATCAACAGCGACCCTGGAGCAATTAAGATTATGTGCCTTGCTCAAGGGCACATTGACAGATTTATCACCTTGTCGGCTCGGGGATTCGAACTAGCTACCTTTCAGTTACTGGCCCAATGCTCTAACCGCTAGGCTACCTCCCGCCCTTATGTATATAGCATGTGAGGAGTGTGGCATGTGAGGAGCCGAAAGCAAAACCGACCAGTCCTGTACCCACTAAGCAAAGAAATAACTACCTCCTTGCAAATGAAAAGACAAAATGAGCAACACTTTGCCATAGAAACCTCTGTGTACAGTTCTGGGTCGCTCTTCTTGAAGCGGACATTTTGTACAAGTATGACGGAAGAGCTTTGCCAAAAAAATGTGCAACATGCTATAGCCTTTGTGACACAAATATTCTACACGACGTACTGCGTCTTTTTAGATATTGGACCCATTTGTTTAGGCCTTCACTAACACATTGACTAATTACATGGTTCTTCATATTTACAAAATATTAAAAAGCAATTTATTCATCTAAACATATGACTTGTTCAAATATCCTCATGCTCTAAAAGGAGAAACATTTTAATATGCGGTCTACGTGTCTGAAACGTAATCTCGTTTCACTCTCCGGACTACAACTCAAGCACAAAGAGAAAAAAATAAAGTCAAAGCTTCTCTCGTTTAGCGGCAAACAAATCTAAAACAGATGTGCAAGGAATATACATATAAAAAAATCATTCTCCATTTTGAAAGCCTTACATCAGTAAAGAACTAAACAAAAGTGCAAGGTTGTTTCCTCACGGTAGCTCAAAACAAAATGCAAATGTTGGCCAAGTCTTCCCGGGAATAAAACATTCAAAATTAAAAAAGTAAGAAATCAGCGATCCGGTGATTACTATACTACACAGAGTACCACCACTAAGATGACGACAGGGAAACCTTGACAATATATCGCTTTGAAGGGGGATTTGTGTTTTGTTTTTACATCATGTGCCCCCACTGGTTAGGAGGGGTAGTGAGGATGAGAAATTCTATGAGTCATGTGTGTTAGCGTATGTATATGAGTGTGTGAGAGAAGTTTGTGTATCACAGGAGGCTGCTAAGGGGAGGACGGCACATAATAAATGGCAGGAACGGAGCAAATGGAATGGCATCAAACACCTGGAAACCATATGTTTGAAGTATTTGATACCATTCCACTCCTGCGCCAGTCATTACCACGAGCCCGTTCTCCCCAATTAATGTGGCACAAACCTCCTGTGGTGTGTATGTGTATATGAGTGTGTGTGTTGCTTGTGTGTGTAAGAAGGGTGTGTTTGCATGTGCATGTAAAAATGTATGAGTGTGTGTATGTGTGTGTGTCTGTTAGTAGGTGAGTGTGGAGTCGTCCCACTCCAGCTGCTGCTGTCTGCTGGCACCCTGCTGGTCCTCTGGCTCTCCGGCCTCCTCATCCTCGCTGCTCTCCGACTCAGCACTTGTGATGTCGTCTTCCTCCTCGCCTTCCTCGCTCTCCTCCTCTTCTTCTTCCTCCTCCTCACTGCTGTGCTGGTCCTCATAAGTCTACCAGAGGAAAGAGGGAGAGAGAGAGGGTCAGTCTTTCACACATTATTAAGTGATTGTGAGAAAGATCTGAAGGAAGTAGAGGAACCCGATCAGCAGCTGCATAGGCTGTAACCAACACTTATGCTGCTGCCATACTGTTAACTATTATTATTTATCTTGATACCCAGTCACTTAATAAACCTAATCCCCATCCACATGTAAATATCTACCTCAAATACTCCAGTATCCCTGCACATTGTACATTTGGTATTGGCACTGACCCTTTTTATAGCCTCCTCTTTTATTCTTGTGTTGTCTTTATTATTTCTATATATACACACACAACCCGTCAAAAGTTTGGACACCTACTCATTCAAGGGGTTTTCATTATTTTTCTATTTTCTACATTGTAGAATAATAGTGACAACATAAAACTATGAAAGTACACATATGGAATCATGTAGTAACCAAGAAAGTGTTAAACAAATTCAAATAGATTTTATATTCTTCAAAGTAGCCACCCTTTGCCTTGATGACAGCTTTGCACAGTGATGTAAAGTACTTAAGTAAAAATACTACCCAAGTCATTTTTTGGGGTATCTGAACTTTACTATTTATATTTTTGACCTCTTTTACTTCACTACATTCTTAAAGAAAATTATGTACTTTTTACTCCATTCATTTTCCCTGACACCCAAAAGTACTAGTTACAATTTGAATGCTTAGCAGTACAGGGAAAAGGTCCAATTCACACACTTATCAAGAGAACGTCCCTGGTCATCTCTACTACCTCTGATCTGGTGGACTTACTAAACATAAATGCTTCCTTTGTAAATTATGTCTGAGTGTTGGAGTTGCCCCAAGCTGTCAAAAAAAGTAATAAAAAAAGGAACGTGTGCCATTTGGTTTGCTAAATATAAGGAATTTGATGTGTAGAATTTACTTTTACTCAAGTATGACAATTGAGTACTTTTTCCACCACTGAACTTAAATACATTTAAAATCTGATACTTTTAGTCTTTTACTCAAGTAGTATTTTACTCGAGTCATTTTATATTAAGGTATCTTTATTTTCACTCAAGTATGACAATTTTGTACTTTTTCCACCTCTGGCTTAGGACACAAATAGATACCTGCACACTGTTGAATACACCCATTGTTTTGCTAAAGGGATAGTTCAGCAATTTTACATTTTAATTTAATAATTATTTCCTAACCTTGAAAGCAGTCTACAGACATGAAAACAAATACACTGCTCAAAAAAATAAAGGGAACACTTAAACAACACAATGTAACTCCAAGTCAATCACACTTCTGTGAAATCAAACTGTCCACTTAGAAAGCAACACTGATTGACAATAAATTTCACATGCTGTTGTGCAAATGGAATAGACAAAAGGTGGAAATTATAGGCAATTAGCGAGACACCCCCAAAAAAGGAGTGATTCTGCAGGTGGTGACAGACCCTGCAGACCCCTTGTGAGACCATATGCTGACACATGAAAATTTATGGCCTGCTGGAGGTCATTTTGCAGGGCGCTGGCAGTGCACCTCCTTGCACAAAGGCGGAGGTAGCGGTCCTGCTGCTGGGTTGTTGCCCTCCTACGGCCTCCTCCACGTCTCCTGATGTACTGGCCTGTCTCCTGGTAGCGCCTCCATGTTCTGGACACTACGCTGACAGACACAGCAAACCTTTTTGCCACAGCTCGCATTGATGTGCCATCCTGGATGAGCTGCACTACCTGAGCCACTTGTGTGGGTTGTAGACTCCGTCTTATGCTACCACTAGAGTGAGAGCACCGCCAGCATTCAAAAGTGACCAAAACATCAGCCAGGAAGCATAGGAACTGAGAAGTGGTCTGTGGTCACCACCTGCAGAATCACTCCTTTTTTGGGGGTGTCTTGCTAATTGCCTATAATTTCCACCTTTTGTCTATTCCATTTGCACAACAGCATGTGAAATTTATTGTCAATCAGTGTTGCTTCCTAAGTGGACAGTTTGATTTCACAGAAGTGTGATTGACTTGGAGTTACATTGTGTTGTTTAAGTGTTCCCTTTATTTTTTTGAGCAGTGTATATACATATGTAAAAATAACAAAACTATCCCTTTAAAAGGGGCAATCTGCAATTGCTATACCAATTTTGGACATATAAAACAATGATACAGTATTTTTTTTTAAGAATCAATGAGTAACTTATGAGCTTAGTTCAACTGTCACACCCAATCAGAACCCAAAATATATGCTCGTTTTACTCCGATCTTTGTAACCATTGTAAATTTAAACACTGTATAGCCTCAAAACATATACCTAACAAAAATAAATGCACATGCAACAATTTCAATTTTTTTACTGCGTTACAGTTCATGTAAGGAAATCATTCAATTGAAATACATTCATTATGCCCTAATCTATGGATTTTGCATGATTGGAAATACAGATATGCATCTGTTGGTCACAAATACCTTTTTTAAAAAGGTAGGGGCTTGGGTCAGAAAACCAGTCAGTATCTGGAGTGTCCACCATTTGCCTCATGCAGCGCGACACATCTCCTCCGCATAGAGTTGATCAGGCTGTTGATTGTGGCCTGTGGAATGTTGTCACACTCCTCTTCAATAGCTGTGCGAAGTTGCTAGATATTGGCGGGAACTCGAAGATGCTGTTGTGCACATCGATCCAGAGCATCCCAAATACGCTCAATGGGTGACATGTCAATGGGTGACAGGATCTTGACACGGTATCTCTGTGCATTCAAATTGCCATCAATAAAATGCAATTGTGTTCGTTGTCCGTATCTTATGCCTGTCCATACAATAACCCCACCATGGGGCACTCTGTTCACAACATCAGCAAACAGCTCGCCCACATGACGTCATACACGTGGTCTGCGGTTGTGAGACCGGTTGAACGTACTGCCAAATTCTCTAAAACAACATTGGAGGTGCAGTGTGGTAGAGAAATTAACATTAAATTCTCAGGCAACAGCTTTGGTGGACATTAATGCAGTCAGCATGCCAATTGCACACTCCCTCAAAACTTGAGACATCTGTGGCATTATGTTGTGTGACAAAACTGCACATTTTGCAGCACAAGGTGCACCTGTGTAATGATCATGCAGTTTAGTCAGCTTCTTGATATGCCACACTTTTTAAGTGGATGGATTATCTTGGAAAAGGAGAAATGCTCACTAACAGGGATGTAAACAAATTTGTGCCAAACATTTTAGAGAAATAAGCTTTTTGTGCATATGGAACATTTGTGATTTTTTTTTTTTACTTTACATGTTGCTTTTATATTTTTGTTCAGTGTAGTTAAAATTATAAGTTTGAGACCATGTATTGTCAGTCCTTGCATCCATTGCTCTGTCTATGCATTTGAGAGTGGTTACATTTCTCCAGGCCCATCCCGCAGTTTTTTACCAAAACAAAGACGGGGTGCCCACTTTGTTATTGTTTCACCTGTGGATTTGCCATTTCAGTGCAAGGCTTTGACCAGAAGGAAACCTTTTTGGAGCATGACAGTGTGCCCGTGTGGTCTATTTGTTTTTGAATGATCGGTTGCGCCATCTCTGTTGGTCTTGTGTGTCTCAGTTGGTAGAGCATTGTGCATGCAACGTCAGGATCGTGGGTTCGATTCCAGCACACAACTGCATGTTGCTTTGGATAAAAAATGCACACTCTACTATATCAGTTTTTGTACTACTATTGGATAAAAAGTGTCTGCTAAATGATTTATATGATATATTACCTCCATGGGGTTGACTGTGATGGTGAGGGCCGAGTCATCCCAGTCCATCTCATTCTCCTTGCCGCCCTCTGTGTCCCTCATGGTGCGCTGGTGGGCTGACCGGATCCGAAACACGCCCAGGATGATCATGAACACCAGGAAGCTGACACACACCACAATGACGATGGTGGCGGCGCTGGGGACCACTGGGGACAACACACACAGAGTGTGTATTAGGACAAATGTACGCATGCAAGCTCACGCACACACACACACACACGTATGCACGCACACACACAAACTATATTCACTTCTAGGGCTGGGTAAGACTTAAAGTCATAATCTAGTCTCCTTTTCAGCTCATTTATCACATGATTTAACAAAAAAGGCACAGTCGAGGTTTTAAAATCACATTTGAAACCCCACCTTTTTAGCCTGTCCTTTAATCAATTACTTTACTGTTATTTAGCTCTGTCTTTTAATCAATGTCTTTATATTGTTGTTGTTTGTTTTATGTTCCCATATTTATCCATTTTATTCTTCCTGCTTGTTTTAACTCTCTCTCTTTTACTGTGAAGAGTGTTGTGAATTTAAATTCACTTTAAATAAGCAGGCTGTATCACAACCGGCCGTGATTGGGAGTCCCATAGGGCGGTGCACAATTGGCCCAGCATCGTCCGGGTTAGGGTTTGGCCGGGGTAGGCCGTCATTGTAAATAAGAAATTGTTCTTAACTGACTTGCCAAGTTAAATTATGGTTAAATAAATATTGATTTGATTTATGATGCATGGATAGAAGAGTTGGCGAGAGCTGTTGGGTTTAATGGCCTGGTTGTTTTTGGAAAGTTAGATTCCCCCCCCCCACATGTTCCACGGGTCACATTTCATTTGCTTACTAAAACTGCATCAGACTACACTGAACAAAAATATAAAACGCAACATGCAACAACTTTACCGAGTTACAGTTCATATAAGGAAATAAATTATTGAAATAAATTCATTAGGCCCTAATCTATGGATTTCACATGACTGGGCAGGGGCGCATCCATAGGCCCACCTATTGGGGAGCCAGGCCCATCCAATCAGAATGACTTATTCTCAACATAAAAAAAGAAAATAATTATAGACAGAAATACTCCTCAGGTTCATTAGCTGTCCGGATAGCTGGTCTCAGGCGATCCCGCAGGTGGAGATTGTCGTGGAAAATTGCAAGATTATGTTATAATGCTTGTATTGCCTTATAATGGTTGTTTTATTCGAAAGAATACAGCATTGTGTGTGTGTTCCACTGAGGTTGGGCCTCTATGAGATAGCACTGACAGAGGAGATTTACGATGTCTTTGTGTGATAAAACCTAAAGAGCATTCCAGAGAACATGAGCTAATGGTTCTGTTCTATGCCGTACCAGGGAGAGATGGTTCCCTTTTGGAGTAAGGGGGCCAGACACTGGTCTTTACAATGAAAACTGTTGACACAGCAGTAACTGTCTGCTATGTTTTATAGATATCTTTCATACAAATCTTAACCGTTGTGAACTGTTCCTAAGATCTGTGGTTCGTCAGTGTAAGTTGAGAGGGGTGTTTCTTGGCTATAAAAGATCTTTGTACTTTTCTGTAGTCACTCTCAACTGTTCATTAGAAATAGTGAATTGTTGAAAGTCAAATGCTATTGCAAAGCTTATTATTATTAAAGATGTAGTTTAAGTATAACTCTGACTGGTGTGTGAAGTTTGTCTCTCTCCTCATTTGGTAAAGCAGAAATATGAAACCACAAGATCCTGGGCTGGTGTGGTTACACGTAGTCTGCGGTCGTGAGGCCGGTTGAACGTACTGCCAAATTTTCTAAAACAACGTTGTTGGCGGCTTTTGGTAGAGAAATTAACATTCAATTCTCTGGCAACAGCTCTGGTGGACATTTCTGCAGTCAACATGCCAATTGCACGCTCCTTCAAAACTTTAGATGTCTGTGGCATTCTGTCGTGTGACAAAACTGCACATTTTTAGAGTGGCCTATTATAGTCCCCAGCACAAGGTGCACCTGTGTAATGATCATGCTGTTTAATCAGTTTCTTGATATGCCACAGCTGTCAGGTTGATGGATTATTTTAGCAAAGAAGAAATGCTCACTAACAGGGACGTAAACAAATTTGTGCACAAAACTTTGAGAAATTTGCTTTTTGTTCATTTGTAACATTTCTGGGATCTTTAATTTCAGCACATGAAGCATGACACCAACATGTTGCGTTTATATTTTTGTTCAGTATAGGTGTAATCTGTTTTAGGAACATGTACCACAAATATTTCACCTTCTTTATTACTTTACCAAACATACAGTTGAAGTCGGAAGTTTACATACACTTACGTTGGAGTCATTAAAACTAATTTTTCAACCACTCCACAAATTTCTTGTTAACAAACTATAGTTTTGGCAAGTCGGTTAGGACATCTACTTTGTGCATGACACCAAGTACTTTTTTCAACAATTGTTTACAGACAGATTATTTCACTTATAAGTCACTGTATCACAATTCCAGTGGGTCAGAAGTTTACAAACTCTAAGTTGACTGTGCCCTTAAACAGCTTGGAAAATTCCAGAAAATTATGTCATGGCTTTAGAAGCTTCTGCTAGGCTAATTGACATCATTTGAGTCAATTGAAGGTGTACCTGTGGATGTATTTCAAGGCCTACCTTCAAACTTAGTGCCTCTTTGCTTGACATCATGGGAAAATCAAGAAAAATCAGCCAAGACCTCAGAAAAAAAATTGTAGACCTCCACAAGTCTGGTTCAATCTTGGGAGCAATTTCCAAACACCTCAAGGTACCACGTTCATCTGTACAAACAATAGTATGCAAGTAAACACCATGGGACCACGCAGCCGTCATACCGCTAAGGAAGGAGACGCGTTCTGTCTCCTAGAGATAAACGTACTTTGGTGCGAAAAGTGCAAATCAATCCCAGAACAACAGCAAAGGACCTTGTGAAGATGCTGGAGGAAACAGGTACAAAAGTATCTATATCCACAGTAAAACGAGTCATATATAGACATAACCTGAAAGGCCGCTCAGCAAGGAAGAAACCACTGCTCCAAAACCACCATAAAAAAGCCAGACTACGGTTTGCAACTGCACATGGGGAGAAAGATCATACTTTTTGGAGAAATGTCCTCTGGTCTGATGAAACAAAAATAGAACTGTTTGGCCATAATGACCATCGTTATGTTTGGAGGAAAAAGTCGAAGAACACCATCCCAACCGTGAAGTAAGGGGGTGGCAGCATCATGTTGTGTGGGTGCTTTGCTACAGGAGGGACTGGTGCACTTCACAAAATAGAACATTTTGTGGATATATTGAAGCAACATCTCAAGACATCACTCAGGAAGTTAAAGCTTGGTCGCAAATGTGTCTTCCAAATGGACAATGACCCCAAGCATACTTCCAAAGTTGTGGCAAAATGGCTTAAGGACAACAAAGTCAAGTTATTGGAGTGGCCATCACAAAGCCCTGACCTCAATCCTATAGAAAATTTGAGGGCAGAACTGAAGAAGCGTGTGAGAGCAAGGAGGCCTACAAACCTGACTCAGTTACACCAGCTCTGTCAGGTGGAATCGGCCAAAATTCACCCAACTTATTGTGGGAAGCTTGTGGAAGGCTACCCAAAACGTTTGACCCAAGTTAAACAATTTAAAGGCAATGCTACCAAATACTAATTGTGTGTATGTAAACTTCTGACCCACTGGGAATGTGATGAAATAAATAAAAAGCTGAAATAAATAAAAAGCTGAAATAAATCACTCTACTATTATTCATACATTTCACATTCTTAAAATAAAGAGTTACACAGTATTGTTGAAACTCACATCCATGAGCTACTTGCTATGGGCGTCACCGGTATTAGCTTCACAACTGACCAGCGATGTCAACCCCATGAGCATTATGAGCCTGACAACACAGTGGGTTGATGAGGATTTCGTACTGAGGAAAGCCGTATTGCATGCTCAAGAATGTGCTGGTTCTCATACTGCTGCTGCCATTTCAATGGCATTTGAGAACATGTTTGAAACTTGGAAACATGAACACTCCTAGCTCCATTTGAACAACTGACTCTAGAAATAAGCTCAACTGCGTCTGCAGCAGACGGGATACCCGGTCATGGCATTGAAAGGCCTGCTCAACAAAAATGCTTGGAAAAGTACTCTACTAGTCTGTGAACAAGCGATTCGGTGGCATTCTCTCTGAGCCTCTTTACTGTGTTTCCACCCTGCTCGATGCTTGGTACAAGGATCGCTACTTCGATGCAGACAAGAAACAGGGTTTACGTGAAATGTTACACACAGCTGGACAAGATGGAAACGGACACAGTGACAGTGCCCCCCAAGGTAGAGAGGCCACAGACAGACAGAGCTGAAACTTCACTGCTTGACACGTATGATGAAATCCTGGTTGAGAATGAAACGACTGAACAAATGAACAACGAAACAGCACAGCAAGTAAGTGAAATAGGTTTTGATTATATTTTACTGGTAATGGGGATATACAGTGGGGAGAACAAGTATTTGATACACTGCCGATTTTGCAGGTTTTCCTACTTACAAAGCATGTAGAGGTCTGTAATTTTTATCATAGGTACACTTCAACTGTGAGAGACGGAATCTAAATCTCAAAAATCCAGAAAATCACATTGTATGATTAAGTAATCAATTTGCATGACATAAGTATTTGATCACCTACCAACCAGGAAGAAATCCAGCTCTCACAGACCTGTTAGTTTTTCTTTAAGAAGCCCTCCTGTTCTCCACTCATTACCTGTATTAACTGCACCTGTTTGAACTTGTTACCTGTATAAAAGACACCTGTCCACACACTCAATCAAACAGACTCCAACCTCTCCACAATGGCCAAGACCAGAGAGCTGTGTAAGGACATCAGGGATAAAATTGTAGACCTGCACAAGGCTGGGATGGGCTACAGGACAATAGGCAAGTAGCTTGGTGAGAAGGCAACAACTGTTGGCGCAATTATTAGATAATGGAAGAAGTTCAAGATAACGGTCAATCACCCTCGGTCTGGGACTCCATGCAAGATCTCACCTCGTGGGGCATCAATGATCATGAGGAAGGTGAGGGATCAGCCCAGAACTACACAGCAGGACCTGGTCAATGACCTGAAGAGAGCTGGGACCACAGTCTCAAAGAAAACCATTAGTAACACACTACGCCGTCATGGATTAAAATCCTGCAGCGCACGCAAGGTCCCCCTGCTCAAGCCAGCGCATGTCCAGGCCCGTCTGAAGTTTGCCAATGACCATCTGGATGATCCAGAGGAGGAATGGGAGAAGGTCATGTGGTCTGATGAGACAAGAATAGAGCTTTTTGGTCTAAACTCCACTCGACGTGTTTGGAGGAAGAAGAAGGATGAGTACAACCCCAAGAACACCATCCCAACCGTGAAGCATGGAGGTAGAAACATCCTTCTTTGGGGATGCTTTTCTGCAAAGGGGACAGGACGACTGCACCGTATTGAGGGGAGGATGGATGGGGCCATTTATCGCGAGATCTTGGCCAACAACCTCCTACCCTCAGTAAGAGCATTGAAGATGGGTCGTGGTTGGGTCTTCCAGCATGACAACGACCCGAAACACACAGCCAGGGCAACTAAGAAGCATCTCAAGGTCCTGGAGTGGCCTAGCCAGTCTCCAGACCTGAACCCAATAGAACATCTTTGGAGGGAGCTGAAAGTCCGTATTGCCCAGCGACAGCCCCGAAACCTGAAGGATCTGGAGAAGGTCTGTATGGAGGAGTGTGCCAAAATCCCTGCTGCAGTGTGTGCAAACCTGGTCAAGAACTACAAGAAACGTATGATCTCTGTAATTGCAAACAAAGGTTTCTGTACCAAATATTAAGTTCTGCTTTTCTGATGTATCAAATACTTATGTCATGCAATAAAATGCAAATTAATTACTTAAAAATCATTCAATGTGATTTTCTGGATTTTTGTTTTAGATTCCATCTCACAGTTGAAGTGTACCTATGATAAAAATTACAGACCTCTACATGCTTTGTAAGTAGGAAAACCTGCAAAATCGTCAGTCTATCAAATACTTGTTCTCCCCACTGTACGTAAATGCCAACAAAATAACTTTTTGGTCAGTGTGTGTGTTTAAACTATTTAACTGTACTAGAATGCTTAAAAGGCCGCAATTTTTTTAAATATTGGTATTGTTTTTTTGGCAAAGAAAATATCAGAATCAGCCAAAAATGTCATATCGGTGCATCCCTAATTCTGAGCATATGCAATGTGTGACTTCAACATAAAATTACTTCCTCACTTATTTTAGGTTTAAGGAAGTGTGTATGTTGCATTCCTTATAATAGAATAATGTATTAAGATCCACCTGCTCGAGACAAAATCAGCGATTGCTATGCCATATTGTGCCATGAAGAAGTCGAGCTGGATAAATGCTTTTCTAAAGGACCGCCCCTTTGACATAACATTGCATTGAAGCAATATAAGTCAGTGTAATGATGCAGCCGACCACCAGAGGGACGCAAATGCAAGTTTATTCGACAGAGGACCTTTACATGATCTTAGGAAGGTCTGGATGGCTGATTTATAAAATTAATGAAATAAGTCATGTAAACATACATCTTTTTTTAAAGTAATTCTATTGCCCGATTTCAGGTACTGTCAGCTTGAGAAGATGTATATAGTATTTTACTAAACTCAGTTTCCACATTTTTTCTTCTGTGATTCCTTAACCTACCACAGCGGATCAAAGTTGTCCACTTCGACCAAGATGAACATTCTTCAAGTTGTGTGGTAACCTTGATGGGTGGATTTTGATACAATGCCTGCCATTTTGCCAACCCAAATGGTGTCTATATGTGAGGGTATATGTGAGGGTATGTGTGGGGGTATATGTGAGGGTATATGTGGGGGTATGTGTGGGGGTATGTGTGAGGGTATATGTGAGGGTATGTGTGGGGGTATATGTGGGGGTATGTGTGGGGGTAGATGTGGGGGTATGTGACACAGCCAGGTTTCCACCTGGCACAACTGGAATAGTAACTGCGATTCCCTCAAGTCCATCTCTATGACAATTCAACCAGTCTCCCAGCGTCGGTTACAAGAGAAGCAGCAACTAAATCAGGCTTCCCTGCTCCCTCTCTGTGCCTTGGTCTCTTCCACCAAGTATATCAATTGTATTATAAAATATGAGCACCCCCTCATCAACTGGATATGAGCTCAGATATTTAGTGTGTAGTTAAACTGTTTTTATGCGGTTGTTGATGTTTGTACACTACAATTCAACTCAGCATCTTGGTATTCTGTTTCTGCTAAATGTAATGTACCATTATGTTTATGCCTGTATTCATGTATTTTATATTGTAAAATAAAGAGATTTTCTGATAGAAAAACTGTATGGGGACTTCATCGTTGTTAGGTTGAAAGAAGAAGAAAAGGATCTACACATTGTAAAGAATCAAAAGCCACTTTTACACAAACACGGGTTTGGGTGTAAACCCCTTTTGGTCTTTTGTTGCGCTGTCACATTGTGTGATCATAATGGAGGACCGTTGGACCTGGATCCATTTACTAAGTGTCACAGAGTAGGAGTGCTGATCTATGATCAGTTTTGCCTTTTAAGATCATCATGAATCTGATTATTATAGACATCCTAGATCAGCGCTCCAACTTTAAAATGCTTGATAAATAAAGGGCTCTGGTGTAATCTCAGTCTTGATGGGGTTTTAGTAGGGTATTACGATACATTGGAGCCAGGTTGTGTGATTACTCTTCCTGACTTTAGCATTGTTACGTCAGACTACAATTGGCAAATAACAATGTATATCTCCTCTTAGATTTCGAGTGTCCTCTGCTAACCTTCTCTACTCTTATCTGGTCACGAGTACACAAGTATGTACTGCCCTGTCATGTAGGCTACATGGTTTATTAAGCACTCTCAGCACTGTAGATTGTGCTCAGATTCCTGGCCGTCCAGATGTCGCGGAAGGACCGACGGCACTCAAATGTAATCCCCAAATTAAAAACCAGGCAACTGATAAATATTTAATGTGTGCCCTACTTTTGGTAAATTTACTTAAATCTATGGGAAAAGCTCACCCCGGTCTGACCAAGAGGGATTTATTTATTTATTCCAGAGCAAAACATTCAACAGATTAGCTGTTTGATTACGAGGTCGGGATTAACTTTAACAAGAGATGAGTAAAAGAATTTACAGCAAGTATTGTGGGAGGAAATGGGGGATCTGGAATTGTCCAATCTAAGATAGGTGTATCATAGAAATAAAAAGGCAGACTTTTAGTGTTTCTGGTATTCTAAATCTATGGATTACTATTCATTCCAAAGTAATGTCCAGGCCATTTCGGGTTGCCACAAAAACGCATTCACCACATACAGGGAAAAGGGAGGTTTGGATTAATTAAATAAATACAAAATAAATCTATATTTATTTGAATTCAAGCTGTGTATACCTCAGTGTGGACTGAGACAGACTGTTGGCACAGCACATCCAATTTTGCAGTTTTGATTAAATAGAAGGCTTGTGTAGATTGAGTGCTTATGATACATATAGGCCAGCTAGCCCAAAGAGGCTAATTATGCTAAAGCTAATGCCTAACAAAGTTGATTTACTGTTTAACGGATGCCCCGCCTCACATAAAACAAAAAAAATATTTTATGATTTATTTGATTCATGTGAATCGATTATTTGAATCTATTTTTGACGAAAGTCAACTCACTTCTCCATTGCAGTAGTTGGGATACTGTTCAATCGCGGTGAATTGAATCATGTGAATCAAACGTTTCATTTGTGAATCACAAAAAGTAATTTTAGGAAAAATTATTGGCTGTAGCCTTCCTTTTTGGTTATGTGACTGCAAAACTTGTTTTGTAGATACTTCAAGTTGACATTGCATTTCAATAGATGTTTGTCAGCCTGCAAAGTAAACACTTCTAAGGTAAGATAAATATGACTAAACAAGAAAATGTGTGTGCTTGCTTCAGCTGTCTAAAAATATCTGTATGGTAGTGGGAGATGTGTTAAATGTCAAATTAAAGCTGAATAGAAGCTTAAGCAGTTCGTTATAGTAAGAATAGGTCTGATTACTTTAGTAGACTGCTATATATTTCAGTTAACACATAAATTATGAAAAATAGCAGAACTATGCCTCTGAGAAATTAACTGTGCCTAAAACTCAGCCGGGACAGGCTTTCAATGGTGGTATCCTACTCCTGACACCAATTTAGTTAAGGGGGTACACCCTGACCAGGACTCTGTGGTCCCTGTGACAGTCATTCCAGAACCATTATACCAAAAGGCAAACATGTTGTACTAAGGTTGTTCACTATTTTTACACATGGTTAAAATTTTACTTAACCTTTTCATATATACAATTTTTATTCACACGCTCGCCTCACTTGCACAGACAAGCTAATGAGTGAGGTTAGCATTAGTGGTTTACCTGAAGCCTGGTGAGCGTTGACCAGGTTGTGTCCGGACAGGTCCACAGAGGCGTGGTGCACTGGGTTGATGAAATTGGGCTGCACCATGGCATTATTAGCATGGTCCATGGGGTTGGCTGTGTGGATCACATTGACCTGGGCGTAGGCACATGCATGCACAAAAAAAAAGAGAAAGCGAGAGAGAGAAACAAAGAAAAAGTCCAGAGTTACAGACAGACCACAGAGTCAAAGTGTTAAGCTTTAAGTGTTAAAGTATTAAGTGTTTGAAGCTTTTCCATGATTTCTTTTTTTTGAAACACTGTTACATATTCTTGTTCACTTCACCAATTGTTGTTCATAATTGTTTATGACATAAAAGGGTTAATATCCCTAACACAGTGACTAGGGATTATTATTATTATTATTATTTTCCATCAGTCTCCATCAGTCTCTATACTGAAGAAATGACAGCAGTTGCCGTATGGGTGAGGTATAAACAGTAAACGCTCAGTCATACCTCGACCTTGAAGTCGTTGCTGATGTAGCGGCCGTTGAGTTCGGAGCAGAACAGCTTGAACTTCCTGTCAAAGAGAGCCTCTGTGTGCCAGTTCTTGTAGCGAATCAGGTGCAGGACCTGCTCATAGTTGGCCATGGTGTTGACGCCTGGGACATGGAGAGGAGGCTTGTCAAGTACAGATTTAGGGAGGGAAAATGTAGTTAAAGGCAGGTCCGGCACTCATTGTTAGCACAAAGCAGACAGGAGGGTTGACGAAGGATATGTTTTTTATGCATTATGGGGAAAAATGTCTAGCCCAGCCTAGTCTACCATAGCCAAACAGCCTAGTCTAGCTTAGCCTAGCCATCCTAGACCAACCTGTCAGGACGAGACCCAGGTTGGAGGAGGTCATCTCCAGGCCTCGCTGCTGGACCTGGGCCTGGTCTACCTCCAAGGTCTCATGCTCTCCGTCCAGCTCGTCGCCCAGCGCCGTCACCTCACATGTGTCCAGGTTGTGCATGATCTCCTCCGACACTACCGTCTCTTGAACTGAGAAAAGATTGGGGGGAAGAAGATTGATATATATTTTTTAATCTGTATGTTTGCTGTGTAATTGTATGTATGTGGTAACACTTTCCATGCCAATAAAAGCCCTTTGAATTTTGAGAGAATATTGTCAGTTAAGAAGCTCACATTTTAACAGAGCTATTGGGGCTTGTCACCCAGAATCAGATTAAACCTTGTCCTAGAATAAAACATACTTTCAATGCACATTCTCCACTGACGGTGCTGGTTACGCTTTATTTTACAGGTGGTATTTACTAAGAAACTATGTGGTAACAATGGATAATAGTAATTTCAAAGAAACCACCTGCTTAATATCAGGAAAATAAAAAGGTAACTATGGAGCTTTTCAGTCCAGGACAAGGCTTAATCTGTGTCTGGGAAACCAGCCCATGATGTCCTGTACATTGTTTATCAACCAGAGGTCATGAGAACAGCAGAGCTGGTAGGTAACAGCGCTAGTAGACCTCTAAGCCCTGTTTTCCCATATGGCTTGTTTTACACAAGGGCACTTTGTTTGTCTCAATCTCTAGATCGCTCGCCCTCCCTTTCTTGCATTCTCTTTCTCCCCTTTCCACATCTCTCTCAGCCTCCCTCCCTAGTTCATTCTCTCTCGCTCTCCCTCTTCTGTTTCTATTTTTTCCCTCTTCTCTCTAGCACTCCCTGCCCTGTTCTTTATCAGACCAAATAGATGAACAGATGTCGTGGCTGGTCAAATAACCCCTCCCATAAAGCTTGTGTAGTAAACAACCCCTCCCTCCTCCTTCCTCCCATAGCTCCCTCCACCTCCCTCCCACAGATTGCCACTGGTGGCCTAATCCTCTGTGTGTTATCTACTTGTTTCCACTGGGATATATACCAGGGTCTGGCCAATATCAACCCAATTCAATTCAGCCAGTACAATTAATCCCCGTGCATTGGGGTCTCCTCCAGATTTACCCTTAAGGACACAAGGCCATCTAAAATGAGCATAAATGTCTGCCTGAACCAATATTTCCGATTGAAAGCAATTGGGATCTGCCCAGTCTCTGCAATTGTAGGGAAATTGAGTTCAAATGAAATGCCCTGAACCATGATCTTGGCTGTGGTATTTTCTGTGGATGACTCTGTGCTCCTCCAAATGTTTGTGGTGTGTTGTTCGGGGACGTTTTCCCATATGGCTTGTTATTCCACAAGGGCACTTTGTCTCTGTCAATCTCTAGATCGCTCCCCCTCCCTTTCTTGCATTCTCTTTCTCCCTCTTTCCACATCTCTGTAAAATTTTTTTTTTTTAAAGTCAAGGTCTGAATACTTTCCGAAGGCACTGTATCTACAGCCAACCTCTGATCTGTAGACCACCAACGGTCCCTGGGATGATACCAACAGGTCCCTGAGATGGTTGGCTGACTGACAGTTTGTCAGTTCTCAAGAGCTGGTTTTAATTTAAGGGGATACTTCAAAGAAGAGGGACCATAGCTCGCTGGTTGATAAACCTTAAAGGTTTAGAAACATTCCTTAACGGTCAGGTGGTACAGGATCTACAGTAAGGGGGTACAATCTACAGAGTGCTTAAAAAAATAAATAAATTGGGCTCCCCCAAGTTATTCAACTTTTTCACAAATAAAATTAAAATAAATAAAAAATTGCTTCATTGAGGAAATCTGTTCCTAACTAAGTATTCACACAAATTTTTAAAAAGACGTGATCTCCCGGGTGGCGCAGTGGTCTAGGGCACTGCATCGCAGTGCTAACTGCGCCACCAGAGTCTCTGGGTTCGCCCCCAGGCTCTGTCGCAGCCGGCCGCGACCGGGAGGTCCGTGGGGCGACGCACAATTGGGCTAGCGTCGTCCGGGTTAGGGAGGGTTTGGCCGGTAGGGATTTCCTTGTCTCATCGCGCTCCAGCGACTCCTGTGGCGGGCTGGGCGCTGTGCGCGCTAACCAAGGGGGCCAGGTGCACGGTGTTTCCTCCGACACATTGGTGCGGCTGGCTTCCGGGTTGGAGGTTGCCTACCCCTGTGTTAAAGAAGCAGTGCGGCTTGGTTGGGTTGTGCCTCGGAGGACGCATGTCTTTCGACCTTCGTCTCTCCCGAGCCCGTACGGGAGTTGTAGCAATGAGACAAGATAGTAATTACTAGCGATTGGATACCACGAAAATTGGGGAGAAAAGGGGAGAAAATTTAAGAAGAAAGAAAGAAAAAAAAAGGAAAAAAAAGACGTGATCTCAATGTATTCGTGGTATGAAATAATTGCTTTCAAAAGAACAATCTCTTTTTGGGCTTACAGTAGTTGTGGTCAATTTACAGTGTACAAATTATCATTATTTTACGTCCCCCCTGACCATTCACTCTGACAAAAATAAGCCCATGGCTGAATCTAGTTGCCTACCCCTGATCTACATTAAGGTGGACCTATTTAAAGTATGGAGGTATGATCTATAGTAGGGTGGTACGTCTTAGTACCTGTGGGGTCGTCCTCTGCCCCCTCTGTGGCCTCTGTGGCCTCTGGCTCGGTTTCAGCCTCAACCTCGCGGGTGATGGTGCTGACAATGCGCAGCTCGGGGAACAGAGTCACACCCTCAGGGCTCTCAAACTCTGCAGCGCCGCGGGCAAAGTGGTCGATGCCACTCAGGCTGATCTTGGGCTCCTCGGGCTGCAGCACCATCACGTATCCCGCCGCTTCCGGTACCAAGATGCACGTCTCCTCATTGAAGCACCTAGCAAGCCAACAGTTTCAGATTAGGTCCATTTCAGTCTAATATAAGCAGTACATTAGCCATGCAATTTGCGAGAAAAATATCCTCTGTCATTCTAAGTGCATGCAAATAGGGCAGGGGACCATTTGATTGTCTATACTGTGAAACTTTAAAACAGTTTGCAGTTCACTCGAAGCAGTCTTCCATTCTTTTCACCTCTATCTTACCATTTCACGTTTCATGTTGAATTGACTTTGGAAAAGGTAGGTACACACTACCCTCCATTTTACCTTTCTATTCAGATTTTTTTGATTAAATTCCCTTTGAATAAATAACCTTTTGAATCTTTATTTGAGTGTAAAGCAGCACCTTTTAAACATGTCAGTGATTTAACCATTTAAATATCATCATCTTTCACTGACACAAAATGTATATTATCATAAAGCATATATTGGTAAGCCTAGCTAAACAGCCAAACTCAGTAGCCATATTGCTATCTAATTGTACCAAGTGGTCTGGCGCACAGACTATGTATTATATCATTCAGGGCAGGTTTCCCGGACACAGATCAAGCCTAGTTCTGGACTAAAAATCATGCTTAATGGAGAATATCTATACATTTTTTAGTCCAGGGCTAGGCTTAATCTGTGTCTGGGAAACTGGCCCAAAGTGTATATTGGGCCAAAGTGTTTATTGATGGCACGGGACACTCACTTGACGGTGGTGGAGACGCGGAGGTGTCGAATGCCGGGGGTGGGGAACTGGCGTGAGTTCAGGTAGGAGATGTGCTGCATGACCTTGTCGAAAGCCTCAATGTCATCGCCTTCCACGGTCAGCGACGACTGGTTGGGGTTGAACGCCACCTGAGAGAGAAGAGGTGATGGCGGCAGAGTGAGCCCCAACTGTTGATGTTCCATGTTAGTCATTTAGCAGACGCTCTTATCCAGAGCAACTTACAGTCATTCAGTTTAGTAGGGGAAAAAAGACACATATCAAGACACATATCAAAGTTGCTAGAAGACTGAAGCCCCTCTTAGAGCTATACTCATGTTCAATGTACTTTCTTTTAGCCCTTAGTCCCATAACTTCAAGCAAGTTGTATTGTTATAAATGCGACTGTATTAGAGGTACACCAAATCCACTGGACTTAGTAACCCAGTTAAAGGGATAGTTCACTGCTTTGGTTTCGTTTCCCTGGAAGTTTACCAATGCTAACATTTCAGCATTTGTGGCTGAAATCCCATTCAAGTCATGGGAACGATATTAGCATTTTTCGCGCATCATGTCCAAATCATCCAAAGTATCAAAAATAGATTGTGAAGCTCACCAAACAGTGCCAGACACTGTCAGGGAAACTAAAGGCATGGATTGCTGTCATACCTTGTACATAGACTGCTTACATGGTATGTGTAATGTGTAAAAAAAATATTTAAAAAATTGTGAACCATCCCTTTAAGTTTAGGAAAGCTGGTCCTAGAGCTGTACACAGGGGAAACTTCCCCCCAGAGCCCCTCCAGCCCCCCAGGCTATAGCTAGACCTCTCACCTTGACGGCTGAGGCCACCTCCTCAGGCAGCTGCACATCCAGGCCCTCCTTGCAGGTATACAGGCAGTCGATCACCTTCTTGTTCTCCAGCTTTCCCGACCGGATCATCAGGCCGGCCAGATTCCCCCGGAAAAACTGGGACATGCGAGCGTTGCCGCCTGGACCCAGCGAAGAGCGGAGGAGAAAACACACACACAGTCAGCCAGGCGTATAAATCTGCAGACTGACCTTTTCTGGGCGAGCGGTTTGAAGCATGCCATCTGAATGTGCAGCAAAGGCCGCGTGACTGGCGCTCTCATGCAAGTTAGTATGTGTGCCCTTAAAAGGCCTGAGAATGGATGACGGATGAGCTGATACAAGCCTCCAGCCAAACATGCACCAATCTGCAGTTTGATGGTGGAAAAAACAATGGATTGGAGGGGGGGTAGGGCATGCTATCATGGAATCGGTTCAATGTCTTCACTTCAAATGTTATTATCTTACATACATTTTCATACCAATATGTATCCTACAAGGCTATGGTGATTCTTGATATTTAAATATAATTTGTGTTTTTCAATATACTTTTGCTACAATCAGTTGTGAGGAAAATCTTAAATGTGACTTACATCCCAGTTAGCATATTTGGTTCCTTGGAAGCTGAGGGAATGCAAGAGTTTGCCTTCCCATTGGTTCTGGGAACGAAGCCATAAGTTTCCTGACGGTAAAACTGGCCTTTTTTTCACGTTCTGAGAACGGAAGTAAACATTTTGCCTGTTCTGGGAACATCCCTTTTTAGGTTGCAGGGGGGTTCTGAGAACGTTTTACTATGATTCTCTGAAAGTTTTCCTGGGATGTTTAATTAACACTATGAGAATGGAAATGATAGGTTATTTGAAGGTAATTAAATAACAGAACATTCTCTAAAATGTTTGTAATGAAATGTAAAGGTTATTTTTCTAACTTTCACTGAATGTTTCAATAAGACTTTTAATAACACTGCTAGCTTAGTTTGGGCTAACTGTTCTGAACTCCAAGCAAAGATAGGACACGTGGAAATTAATTTGCTTAGTGCAAACACATTGTTTTATTGCACGCGGTCAGTGAGATTTGAACCTATGAACTTCTGTTTTCTATCCATGGAATTTGTCCACTGTGCCACCAGCATACCATGTTTTCTAAACTCATACAAAGCTGTTAATTTTTGTCTATTCATACAGGCCCTGTTTCAAAGGAAGCAAGCTCTCATTAAGATCAGGTGTGGCCAATTAGTAGCCGCAGCCAACATACCTGAACACATTTAACAAGATAGAGGATAAAGAGTGTTTGGTTGACACAGAGAACAGAATGTACGTTTTTAAACAACATTCTTAGAACTTACAAAGGTTTTCTTGTAGTTTTTAAATGTACACTTTTTTTACGTTCTCTGAATAATTTAAGAACATGACTTTAAATACAACCATTAGGAAATCTTTTTGGAACCTTATACTGAAGGACTGAAATTCCCACAGAAGAACATTGTTTCTTAACAATCTGAGAATGTTCCCAATATCAAAACAGTTGGAGAACGTTCCTAGAATATTACCAAAATTTAAATTAAATGTAACTGTTGGAACTTTTTGGAAAGTAATTAAAGTAATGAAATACCAAGAAAATAACGTTTTTTTGTCAAGTTCCTTAAATGTGCTGAGAACGTTCCAAAGCCAAGCAACTACCCTGCACCATTCCAAGAAAGTTTGTATGCAATGTCGGCAGTACGTCCAAAATAACCATAGGACAACCATGCTCTCACCAAGCTCTAAGAAACATATGGTTCTCAGATCATTTAGTGCTAGCTGCGATGTATCCTATCAGTTATGGTTGTTAACAGGATTGTGTATCCTATCAGTTATGGTTAACTCATTACAATATACTGGTGCATTTCTTGAGGTGAAAATCGTAAGCTCGAGGTGAATATTGTGCAGGGATTTGATGCACCCGTTAGTGCATGAGGATGGGTCTGCTGTGGCTGCGTCACTGCAACGCAAATCTGGCCTCGCCTCTCTCAAGGTCACATTGTCCTGCAGCCAGCAGCAGAATCGCTGTGTCGCAAGCTGTGCATTGTTGCCATCAGATACTCTGGAGCCGCAGCTCCTTACACAAGGTCATGCACTGAAACGGTAAACATCTCCAAATACTGCATCGGGTAATAGAGAGCACCGTCTGAAGGCGAAATTGAGAGAATACCGCATTGGCTTATGAATAATAGAAATATCAAAGAGATACAAAAAAAAGCCGTCCAGGAATATGTTGCATCCAGTCTTACGCAGACTGTCTCATGCTAGAAATATAGAGTTAGAGAATCATTCCTCGTGCAGCTAGAATGTGGAAGACATTCTAGTCGGGGGTGATGATGATGATGATGCCGTTAACAAGATGGACAAATGGCACATATTAAGGAGTAAGGGAAAGACTTGAGCAACCTGTGGAAGGCTCAGAGACTGTCTCATTGTCTTTGTCATGTCCTGGGTTGTCTGTAGAGAGTACAGGAGAGAGTTCAGGGAAAGAGAGCAGGGGGGAGGGGATTGAAAATCAGGAGAGGTTGGTTTGATGTTACACATGAACTCATAGTGCATCATCCTGGTAGCAGGGAAAGAGTTAATACTGTATGTACAGTATATCAGAACAATTACATGTACATATTTTAGGCATAAACACAAGGAGAACTACTACCATTGTATATCAATGGAAAAAAATTGCAATAAAAAAACAAATTCTCAAACAGAAAGCCTTATTCTAGCATTTTGTCCTTAGTAACTATCAATTTAAACTCAAATATCAATACTGGTATCTTAGCTGATACATGCATTGCCATGTAAGCTAAAGGATGACATCTTAAAACATCCTGATAAGGGATTTATTTTTGTTGTTAAGATAATATCTTTTGTCTGTTTTCATCAACATTCCCGCTGTGTCTTGCCTGGTCCCAGATCTGTTTGAGTTATCATGTCAACTCCAAATGTTTGGTGATAGCACAAACAGATCTGGGACCAGGCTACTTTGTGGCTAGTTTACCTTGCCAGCAGGCCCCGATAGTGAGCTGCATGCCAATCTTGGAGGAGTGCAGGGGGTAGTCTTCGGTGACCAGGAAGGGCTCGAAGGTGGCCCCATCTACAAAGAGAGCCACGGAGGGGAACTCCACGTTCAGCACGTAGTGGTGCCACTCTTTGTCACACACCTGGAGTGAGAGAGAGAGGAGAAGGGGCAGGAGGTCAAAATCAACTCTATCTAAATTAGTCTTTCCTCACCTCCTTCTCAACCTTATTGTCCTTGGTCCCTCCCTTCTGACTTTCTTCTCCAATACAATTTGAGAATGAGGCAAGGTGAGAGGATGCAAGAAATCAATTAAATATTGACTGGGTTGGAGCCTAGTCGAGGCCATGAGCAGGTAGACATGGCAAAGAGCTCATTCTGCATATGTTCTACTACCCTGCTCTCATTCTACAGTCCTCATAAACATATTTGTTATGGCAATGACAAAACTGATTGTGCTAATGGACAAACCATTTGGAATTTTGCTATGATTTTGAGAGGCAGCTGAAAATCATTGGTTGTTTTGGGGTTCTGGGACATTCTCACTAGTAAAATCTGGGACAATAAAATAACTACTACTACAGTCAAACTGTCTTGAGGTGTGGTGTCGAAAAAGGGGCAGTCTTGGTGTCCTGGTGACCAAGCAGACCACGAAAATAAGTGTTTTAATTAATGCTTTGAAGTGTTATCCTCTGCGATCAAATGCAAATGCATCTTGTTTGATGTATGCATTTGTTTTACCCCAAATTAAATTAAAAGTGTGGTAGCTCACCTGGTCCAGTTTCCAGTGGAACTCAGCTGGTTTGTAGTTCTCCGCCTCTGCGGGGTCCTGACGCAGCAGCAGGATGAGGTGACAGTTATGGACGTAGAGGGAGTAGTGGTGTCTGTTCATTTCTGTGGGATGGGCACCAGATTAGGGTTAAAGGTAGGTTTGCCAAGCTCCGGTAACGTTCCAATATTTCCAAGTTCTCCAAAAATCCCAGATGGTAGATTCACAGAATCAAAATAGAATGAGCTGGAATTCTCCAACCATGATTTCAAGACAACCTGGGAATTTTGGTAAAGTTGCCAGAATTTTGGACTGGGAATATTTTTGGAGTCCTATCACGAGAGGACAAATACTGTCTATTGATGTATGGGGTATCAGACCTGGGTACAAATCATAACCCTAATTATTTTCTTTCACATTCCTAAGCTGTGCTCGATTGAGCTTGCCAGGCACAATGGAATAGTCCCAAAAGTGCAAACCCCATCATACCAGCACTCCAGACAGGCTCAACGGAGTACACATTATGGGGTATGTTTTACAGTGAGTAGAGGGTAGCGTACCGGTCTTGTCCGAGTTACAGAGGATGGTCTCCTTCTCCCTGGCCCCGGGGCCGTGCCTCATCCACACAGAGACGGTGAAGGGCTCCTTCAGGCTGGTGCTCACCACACCCTCGGGCACCTTGATGGCCTGCGTGCCGTTGAACTCAAACACCTGGTCGCTGTCATGCCCATTGTCTGTGGGCAGACCCACCGTCCAGTTGGCAGAGCTGCTTGGTGCAGGCAGTAATTCCACCGTGCCAGCGCTGGCGCCTGAGAGAAACACACACACACACACACCGAATGCCAGGTTTAGACACAAATACACAATGCTACAGATAAGAAAAGCGATGACTCGTTTCCCCCAGCTAACAATTACATCATGTCAACAAATCAAATCCACTTTGTTCACTGAGGGTAGTTTTTTTTTGGAATGGACTGCATTACGAGGAATGGATGTTGTTTGGCACATTGCTTGATTAGCAGAGATACATGCTCTGAGCTACAGTATATCATGGTTGTTTTTGTTCTAGGTTTAGGGTTTCTCACCGCATAGCTTGTGCAGGGACTTCTCAGAGTAGGTGTCTCGGTCGCAGCCCTTTCCGATGTGATTGGTCTCCAGCTCGATGTTGGCTTGGATGGAGGTGATTGGCTCCTCGCAGGTCTCCAAGTGCATGCTGGGGAAAAGGGCCAGACTGCCTGTGCCAGGCTCGTACTCAATCCTCTTGTTGAAACCTGAGAAAGAGAAAGAGAGAGAACGTGAAAGAGAGAAGAGAAATGAGCAACATGTTTAGACGCAAAACCACAAATAATGGTATAAGACATTTGCAGTCGATACTCTGTTCATTCATTAGGCAGTGATTCTGACACTAGCTAAGAGAGGATAAGCCTGCGGGTTGAATGACCTCATTCCAATGGTATACTGTAAACTTTAGCCTTACAGAGTCCCACACACTAACAGATCCTGAAGCCATTTGAGAGTTACTGATAGAGTAGAGCCTTTGCTACCTTGCCAGCCGGGCTTGCAGGTGGGCTTAATGTTGATCTTGACCAGCACATCTTCTGAGGCGCGGTTCTTCCCACAGTCGTAGGCAGTCACCGTCAGTTTGTACATGCGCTCTTTGCTGTAGTTCAGCTTCTCTGTGTTCTTGATGAAGCCTGAGTAAAGAAAAAAAAAAGAAGAATTGAGCTGATTTTGAGCTTTTCATTGATGGAATGCCAACACGCTACAGGTGCGCTAAGAACAAAAGTAAACAGTGCTAATCAAAGCCCAACTTTTAAAATCAGACACGCAAGGGATTATCATAATACAGAGATTGGCATTTCAAGGTGCAAGCCTACACTTCAAAGGCAAAGTGCTAAATAAAAAAAATGACAGACTTAATGTTTGCTGAGATCAATAAAAAAATTGGTCGGGGTCCTTACCGTCCTTGTCAACAGTGAAGGGTACATCTGGGGTGACGATCTCGTAGCTGCAGATCTGGCTAAACTGGAATGAGCAGTCGGCATCCACTGCCTCCACCTTCAGGATGCTGTCATACTTCTTACCCTCGATGACCGTGGCTTTGTAGGACTTCTCCGTGAACACTGGGGAATACTCGTTGATGTCGTTCACTTGGATGTGGACAGTGGCCCTGTTGGGGTCAAAGTTAAACTGGTGACGACAGACTGACCGTCCAAAAAGATACATCCATCACACAAGCTTCTGTGAATTACATTAGTCTCTGCTTAGCTAACTAAGTAATCTGTGCAATAATCAATTTTAGGATGGCTGTATTGCAGCCGATCACAAGTTATCATAATGTTGCATTACAGCTAGATAACTTTGATTATACTAACATAATCAAGGATAGTAAGGAAGGATGGCTCAATGTGGGCACGGGAGAACTCTGAGATTGGAGACAGTACTCATCTTGTCTCAAAAGTAAAAAAGTGTTACACTATTGTATACACCCTTATATTATACTAGGATTATTGTGTTTCCATAGCTAGGGTTGACAGTGAGGACTTGTGAAGAGCAGAATCAACCACCAATTAAATTTCAGTTCAATTTAAGGGGCTTTTTCGGCATGTGAAACATATGTTTACATTGCCAAAGCATTTGAAATACCTCTACATAATCAAAACAGTTGCTCTGTGAGAAGGTGTTAAAGTTCACAGATAGCCACTGGGGAGCCAGGCCCAGCCAATCAGAATGAGTTTTTCCCACAAAAGGGCTTTATTACAGACAGAAATACTCCTCAGTTTCATCATCTGTCCGGATGGCTGGTGTCTGACGATCCCGCGGGTGAAATAGGCGGATGTGGAGGTGCTGGTCTGGTGTGGTTACACGTGATCTGCGGTTGTGAGGGCGGTTGGACGTACTGCCAAATTCTCTAAAACGATGTTGAGGCAGTAGAAATGAACATTCAATTCTCTGGCAACAGCTCTGGTGGACATTCCTGCAGTCAGCATGCCAATTGCACGCTCGCTCAAAACTTGACATCTGTGGCATTGTGTTGTGTGACAAAACTGCACATTTTAGAGTGGCCTTTTATTGTCCCCAACACAAGGTGCACCTGTGTAATGATCATGCTGTTTAATCAGCTTCCTGATATGCCACACCTGTCAGGTGGATAGATTATCTTGGGAAAGGATAAATGCTCACTAACAGAGATATAAATACATTTGTGGACAAAATATGAAAGAAATGTTTGTGCATATGGAAAATTTCTGGGATATTTTATTTCAGCTCATCAAACACGGGACCAACACTTTATATTTATATTTTTGTTCAGTATAAATGCCAGCTGAAGTGTGGCTCTGGCCCCAAGTTCCACCAGGTCTGCCAAAGCCATGCCCAGTGAGACATGGGTGGCGGCCCGCGTAGATGGACACAGAAAAGTCTGAGCCTTTTGGGTTAAACACTGGGATAAATCCTGTATGGAAATGCACCATGATTGTGCACATTTTCCTTCCAACCTTTACTTGATTGAATATGTTGGCAATGATCAAATTCATAGACTGCAAGGTGAATTTTGATTGGACTCATCGCATCAATCTAATTTTAAAAGGACTGCTGGCACCAGCAACAGAATGTCCTACCCACACAATTACACTAAGATCAGGTCATTCGAACAAAATTGAGTCAAGGCGGGAAGAAATTCCACACACTGTGGCACTCAAGTGTTGACTTTGCAAATTGGTCCCAGTACGGGGCCCTGAGACACTACGGAGCAAGAGTCAGACATACTTGTGAGATTTCTTCATGTTGGCTCCGTCGGGGCCCTCTCCACAGTCATAGGCCTGGATGGTGAAGGTGTGCTCCTTCTGGAGTTCACAGTCCAGCTTGTCTTTAGCTCGAATGACTCCCTCACCCGTGGACTTGTCCAGGACCACTGCCTCAAAGGGAACATTCTGCCCATGGATCCTGAAGCCACAAATCTCACCTGAACAGGTCAAGAATCGAAAAAGTGTTTGTTTAGAAGGGGAAAGTTCCTTCTTGAAGTCTACAGTCAAATTAGTAAGAAAACACTATGTATACACAAACTTAAATAAAGAACAGCCAAAGGTTTTGGCAGCCAGGGATTTGTACATTTGGGGGCAGGGGGTGTCTGTGGAGGAAGCCAGAAGCATTGTTGTATGGGTGAGTACTTGAGGGGAGGGGAGGGGGGAGTGGGGACATTTAGCATAATAGTGGGCTGACTGATCACATCGCATCCAGTCATGCATGTTGAAACCAATAAATATGTGGACAGGCATTTCACAGGAGTACTTTACACCACAACAATTAAACTAATCAAACCAAACCAAAATGAAGAGGGAGTGCAAAGCCAATATTGGAGCAAGATATTAAAATCAGTGCATTTCATTGTCAGGCTATAAATTACAGGGCAATTCCAGAAGAAAAGAAGGAGTGAACATAGGAAAAAGAAAGGAAACCTAAATCAAAATATTAAAAGTTTACAGTAGAAGTAATATGAAACGATTACGATAAAGTGGTCCGGTATCAAATGGCACTAAACCTAATACAGTGAAGAAAAACAAAATGAACAAATTAAAATAATCCATTAAAAGTTCATTTTGGAGTGAAGGAAGTCTTCCTGTGCAATTTTGCCTCGCACCCCAAACTATTTAGAAATGAATACAAAATGAAATAATAGAGGATCAAACCAGTACAATAGCAGTAGTCAAACAAAAGTACTGGATGAGAACTGGGGTTAGAAATATCAACTTGCTCGACATCCACATCAAATGACAACTGCAGCCATGCTAATGGTAGAGATTAGTGGTGGAAAAGATGCAACAACAGAAACCTCACAGCAGAGAGAGTTTGCATTAACAACCTCAGTGACTTTGCTTTGAAAAATCGAGAAATTACAAGTTGCCAGTGGTCAAAATCATGGTTTAAATCATCTTTAATATAATTTTTTTAAAGTAATACCGGCACATTTCAAATTTGGTTCTTTTTTGAGAGGCACCAATGATATTGGTGTGCAGTTTATTGTCCATACATAATACTACACTATGACAAAAATGTCATTATCAAATTTAATTTCCCAACATTTAGCATGGGTTTCACCAGGTTGTATTTTCTTAATAAATATTCAACTCAAGGCAGAATTGTTCATTTAAAGTAACTGTCTCAAATTGGCTTTGATATCAGTCTTGGTTGATTGTTCATGATGAATTTGCCAAAATGACAGACAACTTTGGGACCAACTCCTGACTTTAGCACCTTTTCCCTGATCGTGGCTGAAATACTGTTAGGGTCTGCAAACTACAATGGATGTCTCATGCACAGATATTTCTAAGTACACACAGCCCCACATCACACTTTTCATCCAGTTGTTGTATTTTCCAAAAATTTGGGGTGAGAGAAAAGTAAAAGTTAAACAAAAACAAATGGGGAGGAGATTAAAGAGCATGGCAGGAGTTTCTGTCTAAAAGTGCGGATGCTAGTTTGCGTTAGTGGGTTAATAATAAAAAAACTGAGCACAAGACAGGAGAAAGAGCCCATCATCACCTTCTTTGGTGAAGGTCACCTCAAAACTTTCTACAAGAAGGGAGAGAAAATCAACCCAGGTCAGTCAGAAAAGTTGAATTTCAGAGGTTACACAGAGAGGACAAGATAGAGTTGAAGTCAGAAGTTTACATACACCTTAGCCAAATACATTTAAAAACTCAGTTTTTCACAATTCCTGACATTTAATCCTAGTAAGAATTCCCTGTTTTAGGTCAGTTAGGATCACCACTTTATTTTAAGAATGTGAAATGTCAAAATAATAGTAGAGAGAATGATTCATTTCAGCTTTTATTTCTTTCATCACATTCCCAGTTTGGTCAGAAGTTTACATACACTCAATTAGTATTTGGTAGTATTGCCTTTAAATTGTTAAACTTGGGTCAAACGTTTCAGGTAGGGCTTTGTGATGGCCACTCCAATACCTTGACTTTGTTGTTCTTAAGCCATTTTGCCACGTTGTGCAGTTGCAAACCGTAGTCTGGCTTTTTTATGCTGGTTTTGGAGCAGTGGCTTCTTCCTTGCTGACCGGCCTTTCAGGTTATGTCAATATAGGACTCCTTTTACTGTGGATATAGATACTTTTGTACCGGTTTCCTCCAGCATCTTCACAAGGTCCTTTGCTGTTGTTCTGGGATTGATTTGCACTTTTCGCATCAAAGTACGTTCATCTCTAGGAGACAGAACACGTCTCCTTCCTGAGCGGTATGGCGGCTGCGTGGTCCCATGGTGTTTATACCTGCGTACTATTGTTTGTACAGATGAACGTGGTACCTTCAGGCGTTTGGAAATTGCTCCCAAGGATGAACCAGACTTGTGGAGGTCTACAATTTGGAGGTCTACAGACTTGTGGAGGTCTTGTCTGATTTCTTTTGAATTTCCCATGACATCAAGCAAAGAGGCACTGAGTTTGAAGGTAGGCCTTGAAATACATCCACAGGTACACCTCCAATTGACTCAAATTATGTCAATTAGCCTATCAGAAGCTTCTAAAGCCATGACATCATTTTCTGGAATTTTCCAAGCTGTTTAAAGGCACTATCAACTTTGTGTATGTAAACTTGACCCACTGGAATTATAGTGAATTATAAGTGAAATAATCTGTCTGTAAACAATTGTTGGAAAAATTACTTGTGTCATGCACAAAGTAGATGTCCTAACCGACTTGCCAAAACTACAGTTTGTTAATTTTAATGACTCCAACTTAAGTGTATGTAAACTTCTGACTTCAACTGTACATACTTTTGCCATATATGGATACACATTCACATTGAGAGTTTGGATTCAAATTTGACGTGCAAATCAATACACAGCCCAAAAAGCCCTCTTCCTTAGGGGAAAAGTAAGAAGCGGTTACAAAGAAACATTACAGTAAAAGCTTCTACTGCCCAAAGATTTACCATTTTGCACATGACATGCTAAGAGACAACAATAACCAGCAAAATATTTCTGCATTTCTTGGTACACTTGGGCGATATACAGTTTATACCGTTTCTTGAGGTATTTCGAAATATCGACGGTATGATTTTCAATACCGTAAAAAAATGATATGCACATTTTGTACTTTGGTTAGTTAAGTTTAACTAAGGAATCTACGATGAGTCAAATTATATCCAGCTCAGGGCTCCAGCTATGCATTTGGTTAGCTAACTTGCTAACGGACTTTTGTACATCACGCTGTAACGTACAATTGACCTTATTTTAGAGCCCAAAAAACATAATACTTCCAGGTCAACTGTAATATGAATACCATTGTAAAGCACAATTTCTCCCCCTTCCAGCAAAATCAATGACGAGACCTTCATGCTGCCCATCTCTGCATGACTGAAGAAGGCAATGAGCTCTGTAGGGTCTTTTTAAAAATGGGGGAAAGAGGGAGATAAGCTGTGTGGGCAAACAGCTTTTTTCACCCCATCTGTCCAACTTATCACCTCTAAAATGTAAATAAAACACTATAAAGAATTTATATAATGTGTCATTACATACCTATTTGACGGTGTGTGTCAAATTTGAGTCAGGTTTTTACGGCGGCGCTAAAGTTATCTTTACAAGTAAACAGCGGCTGTCGTGGCTTTTGAGAGTCATGATGGCTTGCAATGATGATACAAAAAATGAATGCATTCAGTTGTACAATTGACTAGGTATCCCCCTTACCCTATCCCTGTCTCTTTCTTGTTTTTAATCTGCGAGAGTAGAATTACACCTGGTGGAGACAGGCTGTACGACACAGAATTAGTTGCATTATGCGTGCTGTACGTTATGGCATGACACAATTTAACGTACAGCGTCAGAGGGGTCAGTTTTTTCAACTTTTCTTCAATACTATCGGGCCATTTCCATGTCAATCAGCGCTTGAATAGAAACGTAGTTCACACCCCAGATATTGATGTCAACAGTCGCTACAGTCGTTTGAATGCTGCGGTTGCGCATATTTGTACGGAATGGGGTTAGTCAACAGTAAGTGGCTAGATGCCAAGATCAAGCTTCTTGGTTATAGCAGACATTCAATTTCCTGTTGCCTAAATTTTTTGTTCATCAAAAACAATTATATTATAGATAGAGAGATAGATAAAAAAAAATTAAAAAATAGCACCCCTTGTGTGCACATTTGGTAATACCGTATACCCCGGTATGGTACAGAAACGGTATGAAAATGTGGATACCGCCCAACGCTAGTTCCTGATGAATGCCATAGAAAACAAAATAATTTAGGATGATACTGTAGCTTACTAGCCTACGTCAGAAGGTTTGGACACAGTAATAACAATTCAGCATTCATCTCAGCAGACCTGTTAGGAAGTTATGTTACCTTACTACTTACTCATTACTGTGTAGTCTGAATAAAAACGGAGTTCATCAAAACTCTCTTATGCCATTAGACTGTACTCACAGAAAATGTGCTACTAAACCAAAAGCTAACATACAGTATTTCAAACTGAGCGTTGAGATACAACTTCACAGCATACTCCTGGGTCAGCTAACATTAGGCCGGTTCTGCTTGGTTGATTGTTTACGACCCGTATCCCTGGCCTCTCGTGGGGTGAGCTGTCCGTTTATTTTTCACCTAGACAATTAGAAATAGATTTCCCATTAGGGGCCTCTGTTCAGGACCAACCATGCGGTGGAAGCTTTGGGCCTCCCCCCACCCCATGCTCTCCCCAGCCCTAATGACAACATAGCTGAGACTCGGGAAATTCTACCCACAGCCTACCCTGTGTGCCTTGGCCCTCTGCTCTGGCTACAAGCCCCCAACATTTTCTACAAGACCTCATCCCAGCACAATGTGATTCTAGGCCCCTTGATGCCCTTTGTATTGCCGGTTGATGGCAGATGTCGTAAGAGTGGGCCGAAACCTGAACTGAGGGATACGTGACAATGTGAACTCCACAATGGGGTAGTCAAATGATGTTTAGCAGATCAAATGGTGACTTAATTGGTTCTGTGGTAACCCAAATTCTATGTTTTAGGGATACGTGAGAATATGAAATTCACAATGAATCAAAGGATGTTTCACAAATATCTTTGACTTAGAGGCTCTTACAGCAGCTGTTCTGACTGCACTCCTGTTTGTTATACTACAGCCCCCTTTCCTGATGTAAACACAGATTTTAGAGAGCTAGGCTAGCTCATCCCCCCCTTCAGTAGCAGGAGTTCCTGTCAAGACTAATCACATTTCAAGGAAGATAAATCATACAAAATAATAGGGAGATATTGGTAAATGGTATCAATGGTACACTAAGCAGACACAAACAAGCCAGATCAATTCAACTGTCATAAGCTCATTGTCTTGGACTAAAATTAGGAATTGATCTCATGTTAAGGCAAAATGTCCATACTGCATCATACTCCAATGTCCAGTACAGATGTCCCTACTACTCAGAGTCACATTAGGGAATAAGTAACCCAAATGTTGTTGTGGCTAAATACTACAGGAGTCCTTGACTGTGTCCCTGTAATGTAGTTCAGGGAATGGCTATTTCTATGGCTGCTGTGCTCATTTTCAAGCTTCCCGCAGCTTAAAAACCTACCATCGCTGCACTAGTGAACACACCCACACGTACACATATGGACAGGCTGACACAGCCACGACGATGCATGCACACTAGAGGTCGACCGATTAAATCGGAATGGCCGATTATTTAGGGCCGATTTCATGTTTTCATAACAATCAGTAAATCGGCATTTTTGGTCACCGATTACATTGCACTCCACGAGGAGACTGCGTGGCGGGCTGACTACCTGTTATGCGAGTGCAGCAAGGAGCCAAGGTAAGGTGCTAGCTAGCATTAAACGTATCTTATAAAACACAATAAATCTTAACATAATCACTAGTTAACTATACATGGTTGATGATATTACTCGTTTATCTAGCTTGTCCTGCGTTGCATATAATCGATGCGGTGCCTGTTAATTTATCATTGAATCATGGCCTACTTCGCCAAACGGGTGATTTAACAAGCGCATTCGCGAAAAAAGCACTGTCGTTTCACCAATGTGTACCTAACCATAAACATCAATGCCTTTCTTAAAATCAATACACAAGTATATATTTTTAAGCATAATTTTTAGTTAATATTGCCTGCTAACATGGATTTCTTTTAACTTGCTTTCTGTGCAAGCAGAGTCAGGGTATATGCAGCAGTTTGGGCCGCCTGGCTCGTTGCGAACTCTGAAGACTATTTCTTCCTAACAAAGACAGCCAACTTCGCCAAACGGGGGATGATTTAACAAAAGCGCATTTGCGAAAAAAGCATAATCGTTGCACGAATGTACCTAACCATAAACATCAATGTCTTTCTTAAAATCAATACACAGAAGTATATTTCTTTAAACCTGCATATTTCATTAAAAGAAATCCATGTTAGCAGGCAATATTAAACTAGGGAAATAATGTCACTTAGACTTATGGATGCCACCATTAGATAAAATACGGAACGTTTAATCGTTTAAAACGTTTAAACGTTTAATTTTCGAAATTATAGTTTCCAGATTTGACCATATTAATGTCCTAAGGCTCGTATTTCTGTGTGTTATTATGTTGTAATTAAGTCTATGATTTGATAGAGCAGTCTGAGCGGTGGTAGGCAGCAGCATGCTCGTAAGCATTCATTCAACAGCCCTTTCGTGCATTTTGCCAGCAGCTCTTCGTTGTGCTTCAAGCATTGCACTGTTTATGACTTCAAGCCTATCAACTCCCGAGATTAGGCTGGTGTAACCGATGTGAAATGGCAAGCTAGTTAGCGGGGTGCGCGCTAATAGCGTTTCAAACGTCACTCGCTCTGAGACTTGGACTAGTTGTTCCCCTTGCTCTGCATGGGTAACGCTGCTTCGAGGGTGGCTGTTGTCGTTGTGTTGCTGGTTCGAGCCCAGGTAGGGGCGAGGAGAGGGACGGAAGCTATACCATTACACTGGCAATACTAAAGTGCCTATAAGAACATCCAATAGTCAAAGGTATATGAAATACAAATGGTATAGAGAGAAATAGTCCTATAATTCCTAAAATAACCTCAACCTAAAACGTCTTACCTGGGAATATTGAAGGACTCACGTTAAAAGGAACCACCAGCTTTCATATGTACTCATGTTCTGAGCAAGGAACTTAAACGTTAGCTGTTTTACATGGCACATATTGCACTTTCTTCTCCAACACTTTGTTTTTGCATTATTTAAACCAAATTGAACATGTTTCATTATTTATTTGAGGCTAAATTGATTTTGATTTATGTATTATATGTATTATATTAAAATAAAAGTGTTCATTCAGTATTGTTGTAATTGTCATTATTACAAATAAATAAATACATTAAAAAAAATTAAAGAAGAGGTGGGGGGGGGGGGGGGGAAATCGGCATCGACTTTTTTAAGTCCTCCAATAATCGGTATCGGTGTTGAAAAATCATAGTCGGTCGACCTCTAATGCACACACCAATGATGTATGGCACACACCCACACACCATTCTCACACAGACATTCAAGCCGTGGATTCAGCATCCCTGCTCATCCCATCGAGTACAGTGGCACTGCAGTGAACCTTGTCTGTACTTTGCTGGGACACGCTGTCCACTTTCCCTGCCCTCCTCATCAAATGGGTGAGTGGTGTACAAAGAAGGGCAGCGTGGAGCGCTCCATTGAACTCCAATTTACTACTGTAAGAGGAACCCATCGTTGTGCAATGAATGGGCATTTTGATTCCTCTTCACGTTGAGTTCTCTATTGGGCTGGGTTATGCACCCTTTCGTTCAAATCAAATACATTAACAATCTGGAGTAGACGGACCATTTCATTGTGGTCAAGTTCTAGTCTAGAATATAACAGGAACATAATTTGTGGTATTCTTTAGTTGTTTTCTCTGAGTAAAACTGGCACACCCATCTCAGTTGATTAAGTACAGTAAATTCACTTAATGTGTGATAAAAAATAAAGGGGCAAGGGCACAACAAGGGACATGGGAGAGTTGTGTAGGGAGTACTGAAGATCACAGAATGAATGGGATGGAGGGGAAAAAGCCATTCCCAATACCACGGTGCTTTGAACCTCAGCCAAAGTCAATCTCTTGTATGATTTTTAAAAAAGTGCCCTAATGCTGCCTTGGCACATATCAGTTTAATTGTGCCTCTCCTCGGAGATGAACATTAAAAGGGAAACTTCTGATTGATCTGGATATGAAAGGATCCTTAGGGTGGATATGGGGACCAGCTGCGGACCACTGTGTGGTGAAAACAAATCTAATATGCAATATCTCCCCTGGCAGATTTGGAACATAAACTGGGTGGTGCACTTAACGAAGATTAATGTAGAGTGTATGACTGGACTTTGCAGAAGGAGCACAGATGACATAGCTTGGCCGTAAATTAAAGAGATTAACTTGATGCTTCTTCACATTCTACAGAGGTCAAAGTGGGTTTAAGATCATATAGAGACATCAAGTAAATAGATTCCATATGAATGCTAACATTGTATCATGTGTAGCTACTGCATCCCCGATTCGCTACTGAAAAGTCTCTGAAGAGCAAAGCAGCATGATTAACCAATGAAAACCAATAAATGATAACATTTTTGTGACTGCTCGCTATCAAACCACTGACTTGCAGCATTGTACACCTGGAATTTTGGCAAATGATTCAATCTAATATATCTGTAATGGTTATATTTGTTCTCCTCGCCTTATGGTAAACGAAAGGAGAGAAAAAACAGAATCCATGAATCGAGGGGTTCAGAGAAAATGACCTATCAGGATAGTGTTGAAGAAAAAGCTCATCTCTCACCTGCGTAGCGCAGTGGGGCGTCTTTGTCCAGGGCGATAAGTGGAGGGTCCAGAAGTACTTTGTCGTCATTTTCTGTTACGATGCCATGATACGTCGTCTCGATCCATGGCTTGTGCTTATTAACTATAGAAGAGAGAAAGAGACAAAATTAGCTCCCATGCATTTTCATAAGAAAAACATCCAGGGTTTTGAAGCACCTGATTCTGGGACAGAGGGCAAATTAAAAGTAGAGCGGCCTGACCCGATACTTGAAACTATAGGACTACTGTGGGCCGTTCTCCCAATCATCTATTCCTGAACTGGCACACTTGAAGACATTCCAGCAATCAGCCAGCCTTCAAGCACAGGATTCTCTAAACACCTTCAGCTGGGCAGAGATACTGAGAGAGACCGAGACAGAGATTTCCCTCAGACTACACAGACCCACGAAGAATTTAAAAACAAATCCAATTTTGATATACTCCCACATCTATTAGGTGAAATACCACAGTAGCAAGATTTGTGATCTGTTGCCACAAGAAAAGGGCAACCAGTGAAGCAAACACCATTGTAAATACAAACTATATTTATGTCTATTTATTTTCTCTTTCGTACTTCAACTGTTTGCACATTGTTACAAGACAGTACATAGCCAGTAATATAACATTTAAAATTTCTCCGTTCTTTTGAAACGTTTGCAAATGTAATATTTACTGTTCATTTCTGATTGTTTATGCCACTTTTATTTATTAACAATTCAACTTGCTTTGGAAATGTAAAAAGACCTTTGAATTAAGAGAGCGAGAGCACATAGGGCTCAAACAATGTACCTTAAATTAAAACTTTCACTCAGTCACAAGTTAAAGTCTATAGTTTTAGACTGCACCTTGCCTTCTGGGAGTTTCTACCACCCACCTACACCTCTGTCATGGCCCCGTAAACAAAGTCTGCTCATGCTTGGCTACACAATTCATGTATTTTTCTGAAAGACATCAACGTATTGCGCAAAGGCACTTGCAGCAAATCTAGAGGTGCTGACACAGTTTCTTCCAATTGAAGCCAAATTCTTCAGCAAAGAGCACCAAAGCCAGGTGGGGGTGCACCGCTCATCGCCCGCTTATGCCAAGTAATGGTAGGGGAAACATTGACTCAGCCACACTAAGTGGATGAGGTTTGACAGCATTGTCATCGGGCCAATGACTCCTGCAGCTTGAGTCCCAGCAGAAACTGTGTGGACCAGCAGTCTGGCTCATTAGAGCTTTGTGCTCTAGTCTGTTGGCCCGGGACACGGCCCCAGCTGCAGACAGGATTCACTTTTAGCTGGCGGCTACAGAAAAAGCTGCAGTGACTGACACATTTGGGCTGGATTAGAAACCTGTGTTGATGCGAGCAAGGGATAGTGGAATCGCACTCTCAAAGTAAATATGGAGCCACTCCTGAATCAGCAGATTGACTAGCTCGGTGTTGGTGATGTCAACACTGACACCGATGACTGTGTCTGACTCTGACAGAGACGGGCATGGGGCATGATAAGAAATACGGTAAGCTGACCAGGCATGTGTTGTCTGTTGGGATCCTGAGAGAGCGGTAATAGATGAATTGATCTGACAGGAAGACGGCAAAATAAGGAACTCAAAACAATATACACGGTATATACACGGTACCATTTGTATATAGCCTCGCTACTGTTATTTTACTGCCGCTCTTAAATAAATCAAAAATCTCAATGTTTATTATTTTTTTACTTATCTATTTTTACTTAACACTTATTTTTCTTAAAACTTCATTGTTGGCTAAGGGCTTGTAAGTAAGCATTTCACTAAGGTCTACACCTGTTGTATTCAGCGCATTTGACAAATACAATTTTATGTTAAACTAAAGTTCAAATGTCCTGACCTCAGAATGACCCATTGAGCCAGTCTTGTGGCTACATTCTGCTTATAGTAACAGCTTAATCAAAGGACCAAATCATAGGTTGCCCATAAAAGATAAACAAACCAAACACTATGCTTCTTTTCAAGGTAGTTCAAAGTAGCAGTTTATCTATGCCTCGTGAAAATTTGTCTGTAGAGGACCATGAAAGCCTGCAAGTTACATCTACCTACCTACATTTTGTATGTGGCCTAGACTGGCAAATCCCATTAGCCATCTAAAATTTAACACAATTTTCCTTTTACATTTTCTCCTGTGCCAACATTTGGTTGTGCTTAGTAATTGTGGAATGGGAAACAACCATTACATGTTTCTATTACTAACACTCATTCTCAAGGAAATCATGTTGTAAAGAGACATTACTTGCTGAAAGACAACAAATATATGTCTTCCCTTTATATAAACACATAAAAATATCCAATTACATGACACCCGAGCTCTTGGTGCTGTATATTCTTTACATTCTGCCATACAATTTTAGGGTTATAAATTCCTGTTGTATTTGTTATTTGTTGTTGAGCTATTCAACCTTAGGCACCTGAATGAGACTGCACTGAAATACTGAATGGTTTCCTGTTCAAGAGATACACTACATGGACAAAAGTATGTATGTTGAACATCTCATTCCAAAATCATGGCCATTAATATTGAGTTGGTCCCCCATTTGCTGCTTTAATAGCCTCCTTCGTCTGGGAAGGCTTTCCACTAGATGTTGGAACATTACTGTGGGGACTTGGTTCCCTTCAGCCACAAGAGCATTAGTGAGGTCAGGCACTGATGTTGGGCGATTAGGCCTGTCTCACAGTCAGCGTTCCAATTCATCCCAAAGGTGTTTGATGGGAGGGCTCTGTGCAGATCAGTCAAGTTCTCTGACACTGATCTCGACAAACCATTTCTATATGGACCTCGCTTAGTGCACGGGGGCATTGTCATGCTGAAACTGGAAAGGGCATTCTCTAAACTGTTGCCACAAAGAATAGTTTAGAATGTCATTGTATGTGGTAGCGTTAAGATTTCCCTCATCTGGAGCTAAGGGGCCTAGCCCGAACCATGAAAAACAGCCACAGACCATTATTCCTCCTTCACCAAAATTCACATTTGGCACTATGCATTCGGGCAGGTAGCGTTCTCCTCGCATCTGCCGAAGCCAGATTCGTCCGTCGGACTGCCAGATGGTGAAACGCGATTCATCACCCCAGAGAACACGTTTCCACTGTGCCAGAGTGCAAAGGCGGCGAGCTTTACACCACTCCAGCCGACGCTTGGCATTGCTCATGGTGATCTTCGGCTTGTGTGCGGTTGCTCGATCATGGAAACCCATTTCATGACGTTTTTTAAGCGCTACGCGCTTCAGCGGTCCTGTTCTGTGAGCTTGTGGGGCCTACTACTCCGCGGCTGAGCCGTTGTTGCTCCTAGACATTTCCACTTAACAATAACAGCAGGGCAGCTGTAGCATGGCTGAAATTGGACAAACTGACTTATTGGAATGATGGCATCCTATGACGGTGCCACATTGAAAGTCACTGAGCTATTCAATATTTTTTATTTTTTTTCTCACCTATATTTAACCTGGTTTAACCTGCGACCTGGCCAAGATAAAGCAAAGCAATGTGACACAGACAACAACACAGAGTTACACATGGAGTAAACAATAAACAAGCCAATAACACAATAAACAAGTCAATGACACAGTAGAAAAAAGAAAGTCTATATACAGTGTGTGCAAAAGGCATGAGGAGGTAGGCAATAAATAGGCCATAGGAGCAAATAATTACAATTTAGCAGATTAACACTGGAGTGATAAATGAGCAGATGATGATGTGCAAGTAGAGATACTGGTGTGCAAACGAGCAGAAAAGTAAATCAAATAAAAACAGTATGGGGATGAGGTAGGTAGATTGGGTGGACTATTTACAGGTGGACTATGTACAGCTGCAGCGATCGGTTAGCTGCTCAGATAGTTGATGTTTAAAGTTGGTGAGTGAAATAAAAGTCTCCAACTTCAGCGATTTTTGCAATTCGTTCCAGTCACTGGCAGCAGAGAACTGGAAGGAAAGGTGGCCAAATGAGGTGTTGGCTTTGGGGATTATCAGTGAGATATACCTGCTGGAACGTGTGCTACGGGTGGGTGTTGTTATCATGACCAGTGAACTGAGATAAGGCGGAGCTTTACCTAGCATAGACTTAGATGACCTGGAGCCAGTGGGTCTGGCGACGAGAATGTAGCGAGGGCCAGCAGACTAGAGCATACAGGTCGCAGTGGTGGGTGGTATAAGGTGATTTGGTAACAAAACGGATGGCACTGTGATAGACTGCATCCAGTTTGCTGAGTAGAGTGTTGGAAGCTATTTTGTAGATGACATCGCCGAAGTCGAGGATCGGTAGGATAGTCAGTTTTACTAGGGTAAGTTTGGCAGCGTGAGTGAAGGAGGCTTTGTTGCGAAATAGAAAGCCGATTCTAGATTTGATTTTGGATTGGAGATGTTTAATATGAGTCTGGAAGGAGATTTTACAGTCTAGCCAGACACCTAGGTATTTGTAGTTGTCCACATATTCTAGGTCGGAACTGTCCAGGGTGGTGATGCTAGTCGGGCGGGCGGGTGCGGGCAGCGAACGGTTGAAAAGCATGCATTTGGTTTTACTAGCGTTTAAGAGCAGTTGGAGGCCATGGAAGGAGTGTTGTATGGCATTGAAGCTCGTTTGGAGGTTAGTTAGTCTGTTTGGGCTGCAAGCCCGAAATCGGAACGACAATGACAACAGCTGCAGGGCGCGAAATTCAAAATCTATTTTTTTAAAATATTTAACTTTTACACATTAACAAGTCCAATACAGCATTTGAAAGATAAACATCTTGTCAATCCAGCCAACATGTCCGATTTTTTAAATGTTTTACAGAGAAAACACCACATATATTTATGTTAGCTCACCACCAAATACAAAAGTGGACAGACACGTATGGATATGATTATGAAGTATGAATTATGATTCAAGTAGCATGCACAAGCCAACCGAAATAAACTAAAACCAACCTAAAGAGCCCAGAAAAAACTACCTCAGATGACAGTCATATAACATGTTACACAATAAATCTATGTTTTGTTCATAAAAAGTGCATATTTTAGCTATAAATCAGTTTTACATTGATGCTACCAAAAATGCTAACACATAGCTAGAGTCTGAATCCAGACGGGAGTAGCCAGAGAAAATACATACACCAACGTCGGCTACTAATTACACCTCATAAAACATTTCAGAAAAACATATGGTGGATAGCTAATGAAAGACAGATATCGTGTGAATAAAGCCAACATTTCCGATTTTTGAAGTGTTTTACAGCGAAAACACAATATATCGTTATATTAGCTAACAACATAAGCTAGCATAAGTCAGCACTAGCATTGGTCAAGCGCTAGCCTAGCACAGTTAGCCCAGTTAGCACAGCACAGCTCAACAGATATATGAAAAAGCATCCCAAATTGGGTCTTATCTTTGTTGATATTCCATCAGAATGTTGTAACGGGGTCCAATGTCCAGTAGAGTCTTTAGTTGGGTTCCAGAACGAATTATTTCCCTCTTTGGTTAGCAAGCACAATAGCATTGCGGCGCTACTCAGCGTTTCTTAAAATTGCATAAATTGCAATAATATAATTAAAGTATATTGAAAAAACATACTTTAGGATGATTTTGTGACATGTATCAAATAATATCGTAGTCAGAGATCATATTCAACGTTATCTACCTTCTTCCAGAAGCCGAGACCAAATTCTGCTTCGCGCCCGGAATTTTTTTTTAACTGCGCAGGTCTCACAAGAAGGTGTGTTATTCAGTCCATGGACGAGATATTCGACTCCTTTCAATTCTCACTTCCGCATTACAGCCTGACGAAGGCGTGTGACGTGTTTCTATGGTCCCAAGTCAAATGGCCTTTTATAGAGAAGGTCTTAAAGAGACACATCGCATTTTGGAAATCTCAATTCGGCTGGGAAAATGGCTGTAAAAATATTTCTGTTCGACTTAGAGAAACAATTCAAACCTTTTTAGAAACTATAGACTGTTATCTATCCAACAGTAGTAAATATATGCATATTGGAAAATAAAAAGTTTCTTAGGAGGCCGTTTGAAAATGTGCACACATTTTCCAGTTTTTTCAATATTCAGCTTGCAGCCCAAACAGGTTAACACAGTGTCCAAGGAAGGGCCAGAAGTAAACAGAATGGTGTCGTCTGCGTAAAGGTGGATCAGGGAATCGCCCGCAGCAAGAGCGACATCATTGAAATATACAGAGAAAAGAGTCGGCCCGAGAATTGAACCCTGTGGTACCACCATAGAGACTGCCAGAGGTCCGGACAACATGCCCTCCGATTTGACACACTGAACTCTGTCTGCAAAGTAGTTGGTGAACCAGGCGAGGCAGTCATTAGAAAAACCAAGGCTATTGAGTCTGCCAATAAGAATGCGGTGATTGACAGAGTCGAAAGCCTTGGCCAGGTCGATGAAGACAGCTGCACAGTACTGTCTTTTATCGATGGCGGTTATGATATCGTTTAGTACCTTGAGCGTGGCTGAGGTGCACCTGTGACCGGCTCAGAAGCCGGATTGCACAGCGGAGAAGGTACGGTGGGATTCGAAATGGTCAGTGATATGTTTATTAACTTGGCTTTCGAAGACTTTAGATAGGCAGGGCAGGATGGATATACTGTAGGTCTGTTACAGTTTGGGTCTAGGGTGTCACCCCCTTTGAAGAGGGGGATGACCGCGGCAGCTTTCCAATCTTTGGGGATCTCAGGCGATACGAAAGAGGTTGAACAGGCTGGTAATAGGGGTTGCAACAATGGCGGCGGATAGTTTTAGAAAGAAAGGGTCCAGATTGTCTAGCCCAGCTGATTTGTACGGGTCCAGGTTTTGCAGCTCTTTCAGAACATCTGCTGTCTGGATTTGGGTGAAGGAGAAGCTGGGGAGGCTTGGGCGAGTAGCTACAGGGGAGGCGGAGCTGTTGGCCGGGGTTGGAGTAGCCAGGAGGAAGGCATGGCCAGCCGTTGAGAAATGCTTATTGAAATTTTCGATTATCATGGATTTATCAGTGGTGACCATGTTACCTAGCCTCAGTGCAGTGGGCAGCTGGGAGGTGGTGCTCTTGTTCTCCATGGACTTTACAGTGTCCCAAAACTTTTTGGAGTTAGAGCTACAGGATGCGAATTTCTGCTTGAAAAAGCTACCCTTTGCTTTCCTGACTGACTGCGTGTATTGGTTACTGACTTCCTTGAGCAGTTGCATATCGCAGGGACTATTCGATGCCATTGCAGTCCGCCACAGGATGTTTTTGTGCTGGTCAAGGGCAGTCAGGTCTGGAGTGAACCAAGGGCTATATCTGTTCTTAGTTCTGCATTTTTTTGAACGGGGCATGCTTATCTATGATGGTGAGGAAATTACTTTTAAAGAATGACCAGGCATCCTCAACTGACGGGATTAGGTCGATATCCTTCCAGGATACCCGGGCCAGGTCGATTAGAAAGGCCTGCTCGCAGAAGTGTTTTAGGGAGCGTTTGACAGTGATGAGGGGTGGTCGTTTGACCGCGGACCCATAGCGGATACAGGCAATGAGGCAGTGATCGCTGAGATCCTGATTGAAAACAGCGGAGGTGTATTTGGAGGGCAAGTTGGTCAGGATAATGTCTATGAGGGTGCCCATGTTTACAGATTTAGGGTTGTACCTGGTGGGTTCCTTGATGATTTGTGTGAGATTGAGGGCATCTAGCTTAGATTGTAGGACTGCCGGGGTGTTAAGCATATCCCAGTTTAGGTCACCTAACAGAACGAACTCTAAAGCTAGATGGGGGGCGATCAATTCACAAATGGTGTCCAGGGCACAGCTGGGAGCGGAGGGGGGCCGATAGCAGGCGGCAACAGTAAGAGACTTAGTTCTGGAGAGGTACATTTTTAAAATTAGAAGTTCAAATTGTTTGGGTATTGACCTGGAAAGTATGACAGAACTTTGCAGGCTATCTCTGCAGTAGATTGCAACTCCTCCCCCTTTGGCAGTTCTATCTTGACGGAAAATGTTGTAGCTGGGTATGGAAATCTCAGAATTGTTGGTGGCCTTCCTAAGCCAGGATTCAGACATGGCTAGGACATCAGGGTTGGCGGAGTGTGCTAAAGCAGTGAGTAAAGCAAACTTAGGGAGGAGGCTTCTGATGTTGACATGCGTGAAACCAAGGTTTTTATATCACAGAAGTCAACAAATGAGGGTGCCTGGGGACACGCAGGGCCTGGGTTTACCTCCACATCACCCGAGGAACAGAGGAGGAGTAGGATGAGGGTACGGCTAAAGGCTATCAAAACTGGTCGCCTAGAGCGTTGGGGACAAAGAATAAAAGGAGCTAGATTCATGGCAAAATGTGCAGACAGGAGTATGGTGGGGTGCGGGTACAGCGGAGGTAAGCCCAGGCACTGAGTGATGATAAGAGAATGGGCCGATCTACTGTCAATGTTTGTCTATGGAGATTGCATGGCCATGTGCTCAATAGTATACACCTGTCAGCAACGGGTGTGGCTGAAATAGCCGAATCCACTCATTTGAAGTGGTGTCCACATACTTTTGTCATGTAGTGTACCTCCGGATTACATAAAAGACATGTAGGCTACAACTTTGGAATAACTTGAATAATTAAGTACAACTAAGTAGCCATGATGATATGACAGGATAGACTAAGTAATGTGTTAAATTATATCATGTCACTTTGTAAAATATTATTTTTACTATCACATAATCCATATATACCCTCATTACAGCCCTAATATCTGTTTCATATTTTGATAATACTTTGAGACATTTGATAAGATCAATTTAGCTATTACTTTATATTCACCCTCTCTCTCTAGTCATATGAAAAACCAAATGGAAAATCCCAGAGCATATACACAGAGTATAACTCCCCCACAGCCTCAAATCGTCGGGGAATGGACTCTACAAGGTGTCGAAAGCGTTCCACAGGGATACTGACTGGAAGACAACCGATTAAATCGGCATGGCCGATTAATTAGGGATGATTTCAAGTTGCTAGCTGGCATTAAACTTATCTTATAAAAAACAAATCAATCTTAAATAATCACTAGTTAACTACACATGGTTGATGATATTACTAGTTTAACTAGCTTGTCCTGTGTTGCAAATAATCAATGTGGTGCCTGTTAATTTATCATTGAATAACAGGCTATTTCGCCAAACGGGTGATGATTTAACAAGCTCATTCGCATAAAAAACACTGTCGTTGCACCAATGTACCTAACCATAAACATCAATGCCTTTCTTTAAAATCAATACACAAGTTTATATTTTTAAACCTGCATATTTAGTTAAAAGAAATTCATGTTAGCTGGCAATATTAACTCGGGAAATTGTGTCACTTCTCTTGTGTTCTGTGCAAGCAGAGTCTGGGTATATGCAGCAGTTTGGGCCGCCTGGCTCGTTGCGAACTGTGTGAAGACCATTTCTTCCTAACAAAGACCGTAGTTAATTTGCCAGAATTTTACATAATTATGACATAACATTTAAGGTTGTGCAATGTAACAGCAATATTTAGACTTATGGATGCCACCCGTTCGATAAAATATGGAACGGTTCCGTATTTCACTGAAATAATTAACGTTTTGTTTTCGAAATTATAGTTTCCGGATTTGACCATATTAATAGCCAAAGGCTCATATTTCTGTGTGTTTATTATATTATGATTAAGTCTATGATTTGATATTTGATAGAGCAGTCTGACTGGCAATACTAAAGTGCCTATAAGAACATCCAATAGTCAAAGGTATATGAAACACAAATGGTATAGAGAGAAATAGTCCTATAATAACTACAACCTAAAACTTCTTAACTGGGAATATTGAATACTCCTGTTAAAAGGAACCATCACCTTTCATATGTCCTCATGTTCTGAGCAAGGAAGTAAAACATTAGCTTTTTTACATGGCACTTATTGCACTTTTACTTTCTTCTCCAACACTGTGTTTTTGCATTATTTAAAACAAATTTAACATGTTTCATTATTTATTTGAGACTAAATGTATTTTTATTTATGTATTATATTAAGTTAAAATAAAAGTGTTCATTCAGTATTGATGTAATTGTCATTATTATATATATATAAATAAAAATATATAAAATTAAAAATATATATTTTTTCAATTAAAATCGGCCAATTAATCAATATCGGCTTTTTTTGGTCCTCCATTAAATCAGTATCGGTAAGGGCGTTGAAAAATCATAATCGGTCGACCTCTAATACTGACCCATGTTGACTCCAATACTTCCTACAGTTGTGTCAAGTTGGCTGGATGTCCTTTGTTGAGTGTGAAAAACCCAGCAGCATTGCAGATCTTCATATAAATCAGTACGCCTGGCTCCTTCTACAATACCCAGTTCAAAAAGGCACATACATATTTTGTCTTGCCAATTCACCATCTGAATGGCACACATACACAACTCATGTCGCAATTGTCTTATGGCTTAAAACTATTTTTTAACCCGTCTCCTCCCCTTCATCTACACTAATAAATGAGTGAACATAAATCAATAAGGGAACATAGCTTTCACCTGGATTCACCTGGTCAGTCTGTCATGGAAAGAGTAGGTGTTCTTAATAATCTGTATACACAATGTGTAATCTAAATATATGGCTCTGGGAGACCTAACGGGGTTTTTGAGGGCTTGCAGTGTTGGGCTCTTTCTGTGAATCAGAATGGATGGCGCACCGAAAATGCCTTAACAGCATGTCTCACATGACCTGAAGTGTGGTGGTTGTCTATAGACAGATTGCAAGAGCAGACTACCTCGATAAGCTGCTTTAAGTCTCCACAGAATCTCAACCCAACAGAGGGATAAAGTTAGGTCACATCCTTGGGCAAGCTGCTTTCCAATGATCAACCACACCATAACTTGGAACAGCCTAATGTTTGAGTGTCCTAACTACATGGAATAACCTTATATATCACAGCACTACGCCATTCTTTCTAGTATGTGAAGCACTACTGCTATCAAATGAATTATATATGTCTTGTGTAAACAACTACAGTGTTTCTCCTGGGCACACTTATTTTTCACTTCAACAATATAACATAAGTTCACTTCATCAGCTGGGCCAGAATGTACAAACCAGCAAGCAATCTACCCTATTTGCCAGCCCACTGGTACAGATACAGCAGAACATGGTCATTCACAAGCTAACCATCTCTGGCAGTGTTATTGAACCTTGTATCAAGTTGCTCTGCAATGTGTGAGAGACATGGGTCATACATGTGAAAGGGGCATGTGGTGACTTACAGTGAGATGAGATAGTAATTGCCTGAATAAAGAACAATAAAATACTGAGCATTGCTCACAATCCATCTAACCATCCTACAGCTAAGACTAGAGTAAAAAGAAAAAGAGATTGAGGTTAGGATTTTTTATATTCAGATGAGTTGATAGTTACTATTTCAGCCAAGAATGAGAAAGTCAAAGGAGACTATTTCCCCTCTAAACAAGTGGCAACCTAAAATGTGGAAACGTTCCCTCTCTTTGAAAACGGGCCATGACTCTCCACGCTATGTCATTGAAAACTAGTTTCAATCTCACACACACACACAGCTTCTATCAAATTTGCTGAAGCTAAAACAATCCCATTTAAAGTGAAATTCAACACATCGTTTAGTGCACGCCGTGTGAAATTGATGTTAAGTCCCTTAAATCACCTGATTTACTTAAAAGGCACATCCAGGTATGACATGGCACATGTGGGGGGTGGGCCTTTACTCTTTTCTCCTCCATTGTTTGTACAAGCAAGGGGGAGGTCGATTACATCAAATTAGACTGTCAGAGCAACTCCTCGAATGGCCTATTTCTTGAAGTCAGAATTTTTGTCTAAAAAGGGGTGAACTAATTGATGTAACCTCTGTTTCCTTCCTCCTCATTAGGAAATGCGACTGAGAACGAGATTTGGGTCTTGGGGGTGTGCTTTGATGTGGGTGTCTCTTGAGTGTTCGCACGTGGGAAGCGTTTGCACATTCACTCTGACAAAACAGTACACAGTTACAGTCACTCACCCTCCTAGTTAACTTGAAACAGTCTAACTAGGTAATGTGTCTGGAAGTAGCCTAGGCTAGCTTGCAAGCTAGCCATCTTTTTTCGCAAATTAGCTTCATTCCACTGCTGTGGGACCGTGGCAAAATTGGTTGGACTTCGGATAGCCCATCTGTGGGGCTAGTTAGGGACCGTCAATAAATTATGCAATGTAAATGGAACAATATTTTCATGTTAAACACCTTTTAGTTCATTAAACGCTTTCAATAAATGATAGTTGGTTTGAGGTTAAGTCATTGAAATTTTAAACTATTGAAAATGTAATATATTGTCCATTGAGTAATTTACAGATGTCCATTACTAGCCCCAGAGAGATATCCAAAATCAAACCTAATGTACCACCGGCATTACAATCGTGTTGCGTGCAGCTTCGTGCCAAATTAAAGATTACTTGGGTGCTGCCAGCTGTGGGCAGGATTGAAATAAAACTAACCCAAGGAAAACTGTGGCGTACAGTTTATTCCATGGCATACTATTTTTTATAATCATCTCGCAAATCTCAGTTTTGGACGAGACTGAGTTTATAAACAAAATTATCCCATTTACACTTTGTAGTAAATTTTTACACTATAACACGTTTCAGGCTCATATCGATGCCACATTGGTTGAAAGCGGCCTGAGAAGTTGGCTTTTCGGTTCAGCTGTGCTTTAAGTGTGTGTAAATTACTGTACACTTGGGATATTGTTTTAAAAAAGGAAACATATTAAAATCTCTGGAGTGCGAAATCTGTTGTGCAGTGGCGGTGAAGATCGACACCATGTGACAGCAAGAACAACATCCAAATTGAGCCCCAATTTGCACAAATGAGGCAGTTATTTCACTTCCTGATGTTAGCTACTAATTGGACCATTTCAAATTATTTGTGTCTGTAGCCTGCTAGCGCTAATGGTCTGTTATTACCACAGAGTTTTAATACCCAGTTCCAACAGGCCAATACTTCCGGGAAAGCCTTGCCACGCAGCTTCAAAAGACTAGACTGGGGTTTTGAGTTTGGAAAATCAATGGGAGAAGAGAAAAATTATTCCTTAGTTGTTAAAAAAAGGTTCATCTCAACTTAGATACTTTCTACAGACAGCTAAAATTCGTTTTTTCAACCGCAAGTCGGTTAGGACATCTACTTTGTGCATGACACAAGTCATTTTGCCAACAATTGTTTACAGACAGATTATTTCACTTAGAAGTCACTGTATCACAATTACAGTGGGTCAGAGGTTTACATACTCTAAGATGACTGTGCCCTTAAACAGATTGGAATATTCTAGAAAATTATGTCATGGCTTTAGAAGCTTCTGATGGGCTAATTGACATCATCTGAGTCAATTGGAGGTGTACCTGTGGATGTATTTCAAGGCCTACCTTCAAACTCAGTGCCTCTTTGCTTGACATCATGGGAAATTCAAAAGAAATCAGCCAAGACCTCAGATAAAAAATTGTAGACCTCCACAAGTCTGGTTCTTCCTTAGGAGTAATGTCCAAACTCCTGAAGGTACCACATTAAACTGTACAAACAATAGTACGCAAGTATAAACACCATGGGACCACGCAGCTGTCCGACTGCTCAGAAAGGAGACGTGTTCTGTCTCATAGAGATGAACGTACTTGGGTGCGAAAAGTGCAAATCAATCCCAGAACAATAGCAGGGTGCTGGAGGAAACAGGTACAAAAGTATCTATATCCACAGTAAAACGAGTCCTATATCGACATTCCTGAAAGGCCGCTCAGCAAGGAAAAAGCCACTGCTCCAAAACGGCCATAAAAAGCCAGACTACAGTTTGCAACTGCACATGGGGACAAAGATCATACTTTTTGGAGAAATGTCCTCTGGTCTGATGAAACAAAAATAGAACTGTTTGGCCATAATGACCATTGTTATGTTTGGAGAAAAAGGGGGGAGGCAGGCAAGCCGAAGAACACCATCCCAACCGTTAAGCACAGGGGTGGCAGCATCATGTTGTGGGGGTGCTTTGTTGCAGGAGGGACTGGTGCACTTCACAAAATAGATGGCATCATGAGGATGGACAATTATGTGGATATATTGAAGCAACATCTCAAGACATCAGTCAGGAAGTTAAAGCTTGTTCGCAAATGGGTCTTCCAAATGGAGAATGACCCCAAGCATACTTCCAAAGTTGTGGCAAAATGGCTTGAGGACAACGAAGTCAAGGTATTGGAGTGGCCATCACAAAGTCCTGACCTCAATCCTATAGAAAATTTGTGGGCGGAACTGAAAAAGCATGTGCGAGCAAGGAGGGCTACAAACCCGACTCAGTTACACCAGCTCTGTCAGGAGGAATGGGCCAAATTTCACCCAACTTATTTTGGGAAGCTTGTGGATGTCTAACTTGGGTCAAACGTTTCGGGTAAACAATTTCAAGGCAAGGCTACCAAATACTAATTGAGTGTATGTAAACTTCTGACCCACTGGGAATGTGATGAAAGAAATAAAAGCTGAAATAAATCATTCTCTCTACTATTATTCTGACATTTCACATTCTTAAAATAAAGTGGGGATCCTAACTGACCTAAGACAGGGCATTTTTACTAGGATTAAATGTTAGGAATTGTGTATTTGGCTAAGATGTATGTAAACTTCCGACTTCAACTGTAGATATAGTTAAAGTGACTATGCATAGATGATAAACAGAGTAGCAGCAGCGTAAAGGAGGGGTTGGGGGGGGAGTGGCGGGACACAATACAAATAGTCTGGGTAGCCATTTGATTACCTGTTCAGGAGTCTTATGGCTTGGGAGTAAAAGCTGTTGAGAAGCCTTATGGTTCTAGACCTGGCACTCCGGTACCACTTGCCATGTGGTAGCAGAGAGAACAGTCTATGACTGGGGTGGCTGGGGTCTGACAATTTTTAGGGCCTTCCTCTGATAGCACCTGGTGTAGAGGTCCTGGATGGCAGGCAGCTTAGCCCCAGTGATGTACTGGGCCGTTCGCACTACCCTCTGTAGTGCCTTGTGGTCGGAGGCCGAGCAGTTGCCATAACAGGCAGTGATGCAACCAGTCAGGATGCTCTCAATGTTGCAGCTGTAGAACCTTTTCAGTCTCCTGAGAGGGAATAGATTTTATCGTGTCCTCTTCACGACTCCTTGGTGTGCTTGGACCATGTTAGTTTGTTGGTGATGTGGACACCAAGGAACTTGAAGCTCTCAACCAGCTCCCCTGCAGCCCCGTCGATGAGAATGGGGGCATGCTCAGTCCTCCTTTTCCTGTAGTCCACAATCATCTCCTTTGTCTTGATCACGATGAGGGAGAGGTTGTTATTCTGGCACCACCCGGCCAGGTTTCTGACCTCCTCCCTATAGGCTGTCTCGTCGTTGTCGTGATCAGGCTTACCACTGTTGTGTCGTCTGCAAACTTAATGATGGTGCTGGAGTCGTGCCTGGCCATGCAGTCATGGGTGAACAAGGAGTACAGGATGGGACTGAACACCCACCTCTGAGGGGCTCCAGTGTTGAGGATCAGCGTGGCAGATGTGTTGCTACCTACTCTCACCACCTTCGGGGCTGCCTGTCAGGAAGTCCCGGATCCAGTTGCAGAGGGAGGTGTTTTGTCCCAGGATCCTTAGCTTAGTGATGAGCTTTGAGGGCACTATGTGTTGAATGCTGAGCTGTAGTCAATGAATAGCATTCTCACGTAGGTGTTCCTTTTGTCCAGGTGGGAAAGGGCAGTGTGGAGTGCAATAGAGATTACATCATCCGTGGATCTGTTTGAGCGGTATGCGAATTGGAGTGGGTCTAGGGTTTCTGGGATAATGGTGTTAATGTGGGCCATTGCCAGCCTATCAAAGCACTTCATGGCTACGAACATGAGAATAGTATAATATATTTAACTCAATCATTGAAATGGGTGAGCCTGTCTCTGACACCAACAGGTCAAACCTCGGATAGAAGGAGAAAAGGGACACTCAAGTCATTTTTCTCAGGCAGTCTGCAGCGATATTTAGAATTTGTTGAAGCAAGAGAGGAGAAGCCGGTCTCACATAAGTGGGTAGAATGAAAGGGGATTAACATCTTCACTGCCATCTGGCTGAGTAACGGGTATTGTCCACTGCTGACCAGCCAGAATGTGGAAAGGCGCATCTCATTAAAACGAGCGCGCAAGCCTTGGTCACAGGACAGTTCCAATAGTTTATCCTCAAGAACTGGTGTCAAGATGTGAGTCTCTTCAGTGCTGGTGAATGGATTACACATCCACTGCTTTCCTGGGCGTGGATCACATTGTGAAGGAAAGTAATCCTCGAATTTAAGCAGTTTGAGAGTTTGGCTCAGATATAACCCCATTAATTTACGCATTACCGACATCAGCAAGAGTTGAGAAAAGGGGGAACATATCGAAAATGCCTCTATCCACCAATTTTTTCATGCCGAATCAACTAATTTGAAGGGGTGTCCACATACTTGTGTGTGTGTGTGTGCGTGAGCGCGCGCACACACACACACAGTGCATTCAGAAAGTATTCAGAACCATTGACTTTTTCCACATTTTGTTATGTTACAGCTAGGGATGCACAATATATTGGTGAGCATATCGGAATCGGACGATATTAGCTAAAAATGCCAACGTCGGCCTGATGTCTAGTTTAACGCCGATGTGCAAAACCGATGTCAAAGCTGACGTGCATACCTATATAACGTAAGTAGATGACGTAATATGCCACGGGAAAAAACAGTGCTACACAGAACAAAAGCAGAAAAATACTAAGCGCACACTTTCAACAACTAAACAAGTTCAAGTTGAGCAGTCATTTGAAAGGATAACATTTCAGCGAGACAACTCAAAGGCGAAACCCATTAACGCCAAGATAATGGAATTCATTGCCGTTGACAATCAGCTGTCCTCTGTCATGGATGATGTTGGCTTTCGCCGACCGGTCGAGCCCCCAGTACACGACTGACATTTGGACTAGCGATGTCAACCCCATGAGCATTATGAGCCTGACAACACAGTGGGTCGACGAGGATTTCGTACTGAGGAAAGAGGTATTGCATGCTCAAAAATGTGCTCGTTCTCATACCAATGCTGCCATTTCAACGGCATTTGAGAACATGTTTGAAACATGAACACTCCTAGCGCCATTCGAACAACTGACTCGAGAAATAAGCTAATCAACTGCATCTGCAGCAAACGTGTCATGGCCTTGAAACGCCTGCTCAACAAAACTGCAGACAGACCATGGGGTTAAAACTTACAAAAGTACTCAAGGCTGTGAACAAGCGATTTGGTGGCATTCTCTCTGAGCCGCTTAACAGTGTCGCCACCATGCTCTATGCTAGGTACAAGGACCGCTACTTCGATGCAGACAAGAAACAGGGTTTACATGAAATGTTACAGACACAGCTGGACAAGATGGAAACAGACAATGACAGTGCCCCCCGAGGTAGAGAGGCCACAGACAGACAGAGCTGAAACTTCACTGCTTGACACGTATGATGAAATCCCAGTTGAGAATGAAACGACTGAACAAATGACCAATGTAACAGCACAGCAAGTAAGTGAAAGAAATAGGTTTTGATTATGTTTTACTGGTAATGGGGTTCATATGTAAATGCAAACAAATTAACTTTTCGGGCAGTGTGGTGTGTGTAACCTTTATTTAACTTCTTTGGGATAGGGGGCGGTATTTTGACGTCTGGATGAAAAGCACGCCCAAAGTAAATTGCCTGCTACTCAGGCCCAGAAGCTATGGTATGCATATAATTGGTGGATTTGAATAGAAAACACTCTAAAGTTTCTAAAACTGTTAAAATAATGTCTGTGAGTATAACAGAGCTGAAATGGCAGGCGAAACCAAGAGGACAAACCATAAAATTTAAAAAAAAATCAGCATACCACTGATTTCAATGGCTGGCACTTTTATAATAGGGCGAAATCGTCCCCGGTTGCAGTTTCTAGGGCTTCCACTAGATGTCAACAGTCTTTAGAAAGAGTTTCAGGCTGGTTTTTGGAAAAATGAGGGAGAAGCAGTCGTTTTTCTAAGGGCTCCCATTTTGGCTGTAGTGTTTCCAAGCGCATGGCCGAGATAAACAAAAAGAACATGCTATCTCCGGTAAAGACAACGATTCTCTGTCTTAAATTTTATTGTTTATTTGCGTATTAGGGTACCTAATGTTTGATTATAAACGTTGATTGACTTGTTTGGATAAGTTTATTGGTTACGTTTGGGATTCATTTTGTATGCATTTTGACAGAGGGAAAACGAGTGGATAATTGACTGAAACGCACCAGCTAAACTGAGTTTTTATGGATATAAAGAAGAACATTATCGAACAAAAGGACCATTTGTAATGTAACTGTGACCTTTTGGAGTGCCAACAGAAGAAGATCTTCAAAGGTAAGGCATATATTATATCGCTATTTCTGACTCCCTGGTTGAAAATGATTTGTTATGCTTTTGTATGATGGGGCTCTGTCCTCAGATAATCGCATGGTTTGCTTTCGCCGTAAAGCCTTTTTGAAATCTGACACCTTGGCTGGATTAACAACAATTTAAGCTTTATTTTTTTGTATTGTACTTGTGATTTCATGAAAGTTTAATATTTCTGTAATTTAATTTGAATTTGGCGCTCTGACATTTCACCGGATGTTGGCCAGGTAGGACACTACCGTCGCTCCTATCCCAAAGAAGTTAACTAGGCAAGTCAGTTAAGAACAAATTCTCAGTTTACAATGACGGCCTACCCTGGCCAACGGTGGGCCAATTGTGCGCCGCCCAATCACTGCTGGATGTGATACAGCCTCGATTTGAACCAGGGACTGAAGTGACGGCTCTTGCACTGAGATGCAGTGCCTTAGAACGCTGTGCCACTCGGAAGCCCAAATAACTGTACTAGAATGCTTAAAAGGCCGCAAAAATGTTTAATATCGGTATCGTGTTTTTTTTTAGAAGGAAAATATCGGATATCGGTATTTGTCAAAAATGTAATATCTGTGCATCCCTAAGTACAGCCTTATTCAAAAATGGATTTAATAGTTTTTTTCCCCTTCATCAATCTACACACAATAACCTATAATGACAAACCAAAAACAGTTTTTTATTAACTTTTGCAAATGTATTAAAAATAAAAAACAGAAATATCACATTTACATAAGTATTCAGACCCTTTACTCAGTACTTTGTTGAGGCATCTTTGGCAGCAATTACAGCCTCGACTCTTCTTGCGTATGACGCTACAAGCTTGGCACACCTGTATTTGAGGAGTTTCTCCCATTCTTCTCTGCTGATCCTCTTGGCTGTGTGCTTAGGGTCGTTGTCCTGTTGGAAGATGAACCTTCGCACCAGTCTGAGGTCCTGAGCGCTCTGTTGCAGGTTTTCATCAAGGAGCTCTCTGTACTTAATCTTTCCCTCGATCCGGACTAGTCTCCCAGTCCCTGCTGCCACCACCATGCTTCACCGTAGGGATGGTGCCTGGTTTCCTCCAGACGTGACGCTTGGCATTCAGGTCAAAGAGTTCAATCTTGGTTTCATCAGACCAGAGAATCTTGTTTCTCATGGTCTGACAGTCCTCTAGGTGCCTTTTGGCAAACTCTAAGCAGGCTGTCATGTGCCTTTTACTGAGGGGTGGCGTCCGTCTGGCTACTCTACCATAAAGGCCTGATTGGTGGAGTGCTGCAGAGATGGATGTCCTTTTGGAAGGTTCTCCCTTCTCCACAGAGGTACTCTGGAGCGCTGTCTGAGTGACCATCGGTTTCTTGGTCACCTTCCTGACCAAGGCTCCCTTGATTGCTCAGTTTGGCCGGGCGGCCAGCTCTAGGAAGAATCTTTGTGGTTCCAAACTTCTTCCATTTAAGAATGATGGAGGCCACGGTGTTCTTGGGAATCTTCAATGCTGCAGATATCTTGTGGTAATCTTTACCAGATCGGTGCCTCGACACAATCCTGTCTCGGAGCTCAACGGACAATTCCTTCGACCTCATGGCTTGGTTTTTGCTCTGACATGCACTGTCAACTATGGGACCTTATATAGACAGGTATGTACCTTTCAAATCATGTCCAATCAATTGATTTTACCACAGGTGGACTAATCAAGTTTTAAGAAACATCTCAAGGATGAACAATTGGGCGGCAGGTAGCCGAGTGGTAGAGCATTGGACTAGTAACCGAAAGGTTGCAAGATCGAATCCCCGAGCTGACAAGGTAAAAATCTGTCGTCCTGCCCCGAACAAGGCAGTTAACCCAATGTTCCAAGGCCGTCATTGAAAATAAGAATTTGTTCTTAACTGACTTGCCTAGTTAAATAAATATAAAATAAAAGCAATGGTAACAGGAGGCCCTGGAGCTCAATTTCTAGTTTTTCTAGTCTTATAGCAAAGGGTCAGCATACTAAAAACCTTATGTTCTCCTCGGCATTAGGGGTATTGTGTATAGATTGATGAGGACAGTTGTTTATTTAATCCATTTTAGAATAAGGCTGTAACATAATTATTTTTTTTTAAAGTCAAGGGGTATGAATACTTTCACGAATGCACTGTATGTATGTATATAGTTGTGTGTGTGTGTGTATGTATATATATATATAAATAAAATAAAACACACACACACCTATTTTATATATTGAGAGAGAAAAGGAGTTTCCTCCGAGGAGCCTCCACTGGTATAAAAACTTTAACCCATGATCTACTCAGCATTTTTCTAAATCTGCTATTCCCCCCAAAAACTGAGAACAAGCGGAACCCATGACCAAAGCATATCGTCTTACTGTTAGTCAGACTTCTCTAAGTGCTTGGCAAGACAAAGACAATGCAATTCAGGCTAATTAAGTCAAACTAATGGGTCTAGGCCCTATTCATGGAGCCAGACAGATAAGATAATAAAATGGGGGTAAGGAGATGTGGATGGCTTAGAATCATTTAGATATGTGATGATGTGCATGTGTAGGGGTTAACTAACTCGAAGCCAAGAGCGAGGAGGAATTCAGATCCAAACGGCTTGATGTGGCCTTCTGTGTCACAAAGACAAATCAATTTGCTTGCTTCAGCATTCCAGTGCACACTGGAGCACAACGTATTTGCCCTAGAAAGCATTTCACTGCACCTGCGATAATATGCACAAATCTGTGTACGCAACCAATAAACTTGAATTTGAAATAGCACAGCCACTTCCAGACAAGGCAATAACAGTGGGAAAACAGTCCACTAACCTTAGAGCATTCTGTGAGCCAATGCGGCTTGTCCTTGTGGACATAGAGATCCCTTAGGATGAATCCACTTTAAAGCCACCCCAGCCCACCTGTTATGTGTGATATCAACCATATGTAGAGCCTGCAGTGGACATACACACTTGCATATGCAGTGCACAGGACACTACTGTACCTGGTATGCAATCCTGTTACCCATCATGTACATTAAACCTACAGACATCTAGGCCTAATCCTATAATAGGATGCTCCTGGGCTAATCTCTATTGGTCTTCTTGCATCCTATCTCCTCGCCTCCCTCCCAACAGTATTGGAGGAGAAGGTCCCTCGCCTAATGAGTTCTTCTCCAATGTGTTTTTAGAAGGAGTTGATGAGAGATGAGATTATGCGAGGAATCAAGGTGAGATGAATTGACAAAAGAGCCCTGCTTCATTCGCTCACAAGTTCAGCAACTAGCAAGACCCCTAAACAAAGGAGTGAGGGCTCTATGTTAGATAGCCGAGACATTTCCCTTCCTATGCAGGTTTCATTGCCTGTTCTGACAAGCAACATTACCTCTAAGCTGCACACCTCCTCCAGGACTGCCACACAGAAATGCATGCCGCGCAGTGACACAAGAGATTGAGAACTTCACTGAGATCGCCCCATTAGTTTGCACTATATAGATCAATGTTTTTTCTGTGATCGAATCAACATTATAAAATTAGCCCCTTTTCAATGCAACAAACTGAGTTTGTGATTTTTTTGTAGTGCAGGGACAGCCCACGAGCGGTCTTTCAATCACCTGAGGGAATACGCTTTTCAGAGCTAGCTCGTTAGCCAACATCTTCAACAAGTCAAGATGAACAATTTTGAAAAGATAGGATCTACAAATAGGATCTACAAATCTACAAGTATCTTCTGTTACCATTGCCAACTATGTAAAAATAGCCTACATAAAACCAACAAATAAAAACATTGCAGCCTGATAGTAACCTGATAAAAATAAATATCCTGGGGCCTCCTGAGTGGTGCAGCGTTCTAAAGCACTGCATTATTAGAGGCGTCACTACAGACTCGGGTTCGATCCCAGGCTGTGTTACAGACAGCCGCAACCGGGAGACTCATGAGGCGGCGCACAGTTGGCCGAGTGTCGTCCGGGTTAGGGGAGCGAGATGTCCTTGTCCCATCACGCTCTAGCGACTCCTTGTGGCGTGCCGGGCGCATGCACGCTGACTTCGGTCACCAGCTGTACAGTGTTTCCTCACACATTGGGACAGATTGGAGCGGCTGGCTTCCGGGTTAAGCGAGCAGTGCGGCTTGGCAGGGTCGTGTTTCAGAGGACGCATGGCTCTCGACCTTTGCCTCTCCCGAGTCCGTACGATATCACAAAATTGGGGAGAAAAAAGGGGGTAATTTTTTTTAAATGTATATATTTATATATATATATATATATATATACACACACACACACACAGTTGAAGTCGGAAGTTTACATACACCTTAGCCAAATACATTTAAACTCAGTTTCACAATTCCTGACATTTAATCCTAGTAAAAACTCCCTGTCTTAGGTCAGTTAGGATCACCACTTTATTTTAAGAATGTGAAATGTCAGAATAATAGTATAGAGAATGATTTATTTCAGGTTTTATATCTTTCATTACATTCCCAGTGGGTCAGAAGTTTCCATACACTCAATTAGTATTTGGTAGCATTGCCTTTAAATTGTTGAACTTGGGTCAAAGATTTTGGGTAGCCTTACACAAGCTTCTCAGAATAAGTTGGGTGAATTTTGGCTCATTCCTCCTCACAGAGCTGGTGTAACTGAGTCAGGTTTGTAGGCCTCCTTGCTCGCACACACTTTTTCAGTTCTGCCCACCAATTTTCTATAGGATTGAGGTCAGGGCTTTGTGATGGTCAATCCAATACCTTGACTTTGTTGTCCTCAAGCCATTTTGCCACAACTTTGGAAGTATGCTTGGGGTCATTGTCCATTTGGAAGACCCATTCACGACCAAGCTTTAACTCCCTGACTGATGTCTTGAGATGTTGCTTCAATAAATCAACATAATTGTCCATCCTCATGATGCCATCTATTTTGTGAAGTGCACCAGTCCCTCCTGCAGCAAAGCACCCCACAACATGATGCTGCCACCCCCATGCTTCACTGTTGGGATGATGTTCTTCGGCTTGCAAGCCTCCCCTTTTTCCTCCAAACATAATGATGGTCATTATGGCCAAACAGCTCTATTTTTGTTTCATCAGACCAGAGGACATTTCTCCAAAAAGTACGATCTTTGTCCCCTGGTGCTGTTGCAAACCGTAGTCTGGCTTTTTTATGTCAGTTTTGGAGCAGTGGCTTCTTCCTTGCTGAGCGGCCTTTCAGGTTTACTGTGGAGAAAAAATACCTTTGTACCTGTTTCCTCCAGCATTTTCACAAGGTCCTTTGCTGTTGTTCTGGGATTGATTTGCACTTTTCGCACCAAAGTACGTTCAACTCTAGAAGACAGAACACGTCTCCTTCCTGAGCGGTATGACGGTTGCGTGGTCCCATGGTGTTTATACTTGCATACTATTGTTTGTACAGATGAATACGGTACCTTCAGGCGTTTGGAAATTGCTCCCAAAGATGAACCAGACTTGTGGAGGTCTACAATTTTTTCTGAGGTCTTGGCTGATTTCTTTTGAATTTCCCATGATGTCAAGCAAAGAGGCACTGAGTTTGAAGGTAGGCCTTGAAATACATCCACAGATACACCTCCAATTGACTCAAATGATGTAAATTAGAAGCTTCTAAAGCCATGACATCATTTTCTGGAATTTTCCAAGCTATTTAAAGGCACAGTCAACTTAGTGTATGTAAACTTATGTAAACACTTCATGTAAACACTTATGTAAACACTTAATGGAATGAAATAAAGCAAAACGTGTCTCTCACAGGTGTAGCATAGGTTGTGAGCTCTGCAAACAACTTGTCCACCCCATTGGAGGCTGATGAGGGGAGGACGTTTCTTAATAAATGGCTGGAACAGAGTGAATTAAATGGCAACCATGTGTTTAAAACCATTCCACTCATTCCATTCTAGCCATTACCACGAGCCCATCCTCCCCAATTAAGGTGCCACCAACCTCCTGTGGATCACACAAATAATGAGAACTGTAAACGACTAATAATAGTATATTGAACACACTAACAGATATTGCCATACCCAAACAAACATTGTATATTCGAAATTATGGGAATTAAATGGTAAATGTACTACTGGTGACACACCACATGGCCAAAAGTATGTGGACACTTGCTTGTCAAACATCTCATTCCAAAATCATGGTCTATAATATGGAGTTGGCCCCCGCTTTGCTGCTATAACAGCCTCCACTCTTCTGAGAAGGCTTTCCATTAGATATTGGAAAATTGCTGCAGGGACTTGCTTCCATTCAGCCACAAGAGCAGTACTGAGGTCGGGTACTGATGTTGGGTGATTAGGCCTGGCTCGCAGTTGGCATTCCAATTCATCCTGAAGGTGTTCAATGGGGTTGAGGTCAGGGCTTTGTGCAGGCCAATCAAGTTCTTCCACGCTGATCTCAACAAACTATTTCTGTATGGACCTCGCTTTGTGCACGGACGGGGACATTGTTATACTGAAACGGGAGAGGGCCTTCCCCAGACTGTCGCCACAAAGTTGGAAGCACAGTATTGTCTAGAATGTCATTGTATGTTGCAGCGTTAAGATTTCCCTTCACTGGCACTAAGGGGCCTAGCCCCAGACCATTATTCCTCATCCACCTAACTTTACAGTTGGCACTATGCATTCGGGCAGGTAGCGTTCTCATGGCATCCGCCAAACGAGATTCGTCCGTCAGACTGCCAGATGGTGATGAGTGATTCATCACTCCAGAGAACGCGTTTCCACTGCTCCAGAGTCCAATGGCGGCAAGCTTTACACCACTCCAGCTAACACTTGGCATTGTGATCTTAGCCTTGTGTGCGGCTGCTCGCCCACGGAAACCAATTTCATGAAGCTCCCGCCGAACAGTTATTGTGCTGACGTTGCTTTTGGGGGCAGTTTGGAACTCGGTACTAAGTGTTGCAACCGAGGACAGAAGATTTTTACGCGCTGTGCACTTCAGCTCTCGGCGGTCCCGTTCTGTAGCCTACCACTTCGTGGCTGAGGCGTTGCTGCACTTAGACGTTTCCACTTCACAATAACAGCACTTACAGTTGACCGGGGCTGCTCTAGCATAGCAGATATTTGGAGAACTGACTTCTTGGAAAGGTGGTATCCCATGAGGGTGCCACGTTGAAAGTCACTGAGCTCCTCAGTACCGGCCATTCTATTGCCAATGTCTATAGAAATTGCATGGCGGTGTGCTCAATTTTTTACATCTATCAGCAATTCACACAATGAAGTTATGAAACAATAAATGCGCACGAAATGGTGGAGAGAGAAGTGCCTTGTGAATCATAGCCACACTCCCCTTCTTATTGGACTGTGCCATCCCTGCGGCCTCCGCAATGGATTAGTCCACTGAGACAGGCGCAAATCAGACAGGTGTTTCATGTGCCATCAAGCTATTTGCGACTGCTCGGCAAAAAATATATATATATTGGTCGACCAACAGCCTATCGACCAAACAACCGACCACTCGACTAAATGGGGTCAGCCCTACTGTAGTCTAAACAGAACCAGAGCATTATTCTAGAGCAAGTCTTTGTCAAGCAACATAGTTCTCAGCACATTTGCTACAACCATGCTGACAATCACAGTTTGTTTAGAATGAGTGCTACTGTTTTTACAGTAAAATGATAGCTTCTGATCCTATGAATGATAACATTTGGGAAAATGGCATCAGTTGCTGCTCCAAATGTGTATACATATTAGTAGTTCCCAACACACAAGTGCTGTACAAAAAGAGGCAGGGCAGTAAAAGTTAAGCTATTCAAAAAGCACCACACCAAACCACAGACCTGTTTAGCAGCATTCTCTTTATTGAAAAGATCCCAGTACGGTTTGACCTCTTAACTGTGCTCAAATACTTCCTGTGAGAATTACAGGCCCACTATAGCCCCTGGTAATCCTGCATTACAATGGTACGCCCACACACACTCTACACAAACTAGTATCACCATGCTAGCTACCACCGTGACATCTCTACCTCTAAACAGGGAGCTGATGCACTCCCATTATCTCAGTCACTGCTGAAGCGCTCTGCACGTGTACATTAGCCTATTGTCCATAGCCTTTACTATTGGCCCAACAGAAGGCCTAAGCAGATAAGATAACGCTGGGCCACCACGGCCTAAGAGGAGAAGTACAGCACAGCTCTCCTGACTGCGGCATCACCATATCAGATGATCAATCTGTGATGATCAGATCAACTCATATCAGCTAGAACTTCTGTGGTTGTTGTGTACTAATGAACCAGGCAGGAGTTGAATTAGGCAGTTGTAGTTGTTGGTGAAGCGATTAGTGAATGCTGCAATCCGATGGCCAACAAATTGTATCTTAAAGGAAATGCAGTTCCCTTGCATTCCAGCTCAATTGAAACCAACAGCTATCCCCACAAACTTAGAGCACTCCACAGTATTTGACTCAAGTGGTTCTATAAAAATTGTACGTGTTGAACGCTTATAGGGATGATGCAATCGGGTGCATGTTCAATAAAAACAACCACATTTGCACCAGCCCTGACTCCTATGTGTGTTGCTTCAAAGACAAAATGCGCCTGCATGGTTCTTGGCCAAAACAGTTCGGAAGAGTTTGTGCATATATTATGATGTTTTTGACTTCAACAAGGGTTTTTTCGGCGATTCGGGCACAATACATTTTTTCTTGAGGCAAGCGGAAGTCGGTAGCCGAAGTCTACGCACCCTTGTTGACAACTGGTCAACAGTAGGGATTCTTCAATGAAATGCCTGTGGTCATTCAACGACAAGACGACTTCTCCTCATGCACATTTTTGCACTTGAATACTGCACCAAACATTATAGTCAGATTCAAAATTGCACGACTAAGATCACGACAAAAAAAAAATCTATAATGACATTTGAGTCATAGATTAATTATGACTATTTTTAGGGAGTGTATACTGGCTACAGCGTCTCAAAATGGACAAACAGTACTATTGCTGCTTTTTTCTTGTTTTTCAAGCAAGCAAGCAAGGTCTTTAAAGGGAGTACGGGAGCACACTTGTTCGTTTCGCCAAACTGAAGCATGCTGACGCCTTTAGTGTTATGCCTAAGGTAAAAAAAAATATCTAGTGGAAACACCAGTCAGACAAGGTTGATGAAATGTGATGGTATTCAATTAATCCAAATTCAAGTCGAGGCATGACTTAACCTACAACACGGAGGAGTGGTGGACTTTTGAATTCTATTGACATGGGGTAATCAATGGACTCAATCTGTCCACAGTTCAAAACATTGGGGGCACACTTCTGTGTTTGCTGTGCTTATTGACAGAAGCCGCCTCCGCCACAGAGCGTCAACTGTTCTGGGGAAGCCGTGGTAGTCTTCACTAGAGCCCTCTGGGCAAACCCAGGTCTCATGGCACCACTCCCTAAATATCCCTGCTCACGCAAAACACAGGAGAGCCTCTCATCAAGCGCCCCAACCACGAAACGACGTTTGTTTGTCCACCGAGCAATCAATCACCCCCCCATCCCTCCACCAATCCACCCTCCACCCTTGCAACAAGGCCAGACCATTATTCTCTGAAAAGGTGGGTGGTGGAGAGTGGGGTCATTGAGGGCTTGAATGTAACTCAATCACCTCTCTGAAAGCGACAGAGACACACACAAGAGGCTATGCAGTGAGAGTGAGGGAGGGAGAGTTTGCAGGAGTCCACCCCAGTCCCAGTACAGGACTGCATAGGCCGGTGAGACCTGTGGATGTGTGACTGCAGCAGGTAAATGGGTTCTCTGGTTACCCGTTTCCCAGGACAGCTCCTGGTATTCATGTGTTCAGACATAAAGCTCCAGAGGGCTATATTTCTCCCTACTAACAAATAAGCTCTGGGAAGGGCGAGAGATGCCACACCAGATAAGGCAGTGCCTCTGCTTTATGGCTCAAATTACAACCAAACACCTCTGTTTATGCTACAAGGGCCACAAATGGCAACTTGTTGTGGTTTCACCATTACCAAGCACTGTAAATGTTTCATCATTAGGACACAGTTAAGGATTGTTAGTGACAAGATCAGGAGGCGCCATTTTTTGTTTTCATTACGGTCAATATATTTGACGCATTCAGCAATTCATTCTGAAAATCCATTGATTATATTTTTCAATACCATAGGTTTCATAGGAGTTTCTGTTGGCTTGTTTTATTCCAAAACCCTCCATTTCCTGCACTGTGATCAAATGTCATTCTGAGGTAGCCTAAAAGTGTTGTAACTGAACCCACATTTCTTGAACGCAGCATCTGCAATTTCAACAGCCTGATCCTGTCACTTTGTTTGGAAAGCTGAGGGATGGGAATGGGGAAATGTAAACACTCAAATTCGTAGACAAAGCTACAGATTGTGCCTTTACCATGGCAAATACATCATCTGAATGAAATCAACATTTCAGACATTCCCAGACTGCAATATTTATGTTAATCTATGCATCAGCTGTTCCGCTGTATGTTCTGTGAATGTAGACACAACAACATGGCCAGCTGACCGAGTATGACGAAGAACAATCTAATATTCACAATTGAATGACCCTTTCTTGACAGGTCACTGACTCAATTCAGCTGCCAAAGGGACCAATCGAAAGAAAGTCACCACCAGGCCTACTTAAAGCTGGTTGTCAGTGGTTGTCTTTTCCTCTGGCAAAAAAATGGCACACTGTAGAAAATCGAAACGCTCAAACTATGCACTTTCTGAAGATGAGCTTATCCGCGTATTCTTGGGGGATTTTAACAGTGACCGCATTGTGACGTTCTCATTCCGACTCTGGGCCCAAAAGCTCTTTGTTACACTGTGAATTCTATGAATAAATGAGGCAACGATTCAAGAGTTCACTTTGAGACAGACACCTCATTATAGGGCAAGAATAGTTTTCCAGGGAGGGGGTCACAAATCCATTCAAGGCATTATCATTATCTTATGGGAAAAAGGCTAATGTTTTGTTGTGATCTGAGGGAGATATTCCTGTGATGGAAACCACAGAAAATGGTGAGGTGTGACCATATTCAATACACCATCTGTATAGCTTACATACAATGAACATGCACTTTAAGCTGTAGGCTAATACAGGGATTCTTCCAACAATGTAGTTTGATAATAGATGGCTTTACAAGAAATTGTGTCACAGGGATAGAATTTTGAAGAAAATCACAAAATATACCAAACAAAATCACTTAGTGGTTGGTGGCATTTTCTTGACCATTTCCCAGCTGAAAGCAATGACATTCAACTAAACTTACAGCCTAGGCCTAGTACAGGAACAAAAAGCTGTGCTCATTAATAGAGTAGAATAACAGTAAATCTCTCTCTCCTTTATATTTCACATTTGACCCATAATGCCATCGATACCAGACAGATCTGGTTTGCTAGGAAAACAAGCCTGTAACCGGATCCTGGTTTTAGTGATGAACGCAACAAATGTAACAATATTATCAGGAGGAAAATGTGCCTTTTGTTATTGGTTTACGACAACAGATTCCTGGTGTATCATGCATTCGTTTGTCACTGACGTTTTGCAGTTCTCTTTTAGCTTATCATTTTGTGATAAGAAGACCAATACTATTAGCACTCTTAGACCTAAGGGCTAACCGGCATTTGGTGTTTAAAACAAACTGGCCTCTGAGGTGCACCTGTCCACTGATCTCAAAGACAACTTCAAAAAATATAGGAAATGCATTTATGTGACAAATACAAGGGTTTACATTTGTCACGTTTACAAAACCACAAAACATGGAATTTGTCTTCCCTCTTACCCTTTGTAATCAAACCAACCTTCTGTATCAGTGCAAGGTCTGTAGACTACATTCCGTGGGCATCAATAAGTTAAATCAACATGTGTCTCCCTCATGAACAGCAAGCAAAGCAAGCAGCAGGCCTGGACAGCTAGGGAACACTCACACATGATTTATAATATAATAATGATATGTGCATTTGTTAACTCCACTGAACAGAAAGCTGGGAACCCAATTTGTTAATTGGATGATGAATGAGCTGCCGAGATATTCTAGCAGCCAGCTTTCTTTGTCTGTGTATAGAGGCTGAGGCCCATGCATCATCGTGCAGAGCTCTGCTCAGGCAGGCCAAGCATTTGACTGGGAAGCATAAGGGGAACCATTGGCTGGATACACTTTGTGTTGTAACATCAGAAAGCTAGGAAACATCGCACAGTATGAATGTGCCATTATCAATCATAATCTAAACCCATCCAAGCAGGATTCATTCCAATCATGTAAGTGTAAAAAATCCTTGAATAAACTATTTTGCTGAGTCAAATGATTGAGGAAAGACCAGTCAAGACTCCTGGATTTCCTCAGAAATTTGAACAGAATATGTTTTTGCGGAAGAGGCACTTGTTGTCCCCCAGGCTGACAGACTGGCTATGCTTTGCTTATGCTAACTTAATTTTGGCCACTTAAAATAAGGATGCGCCTAAAATTAGGATAGTCCAAGAGATACTTGCAGATAGAGTAGTGTCTGGGCCCCTATTCAATAACAGCCTGAGTAGGAGTGCTGGTGTAGGATCAGGTTCTCCTTGTCCATATAATCTTATGAATGATGACCTTAAAAGCCAGTACCTTGTGTTCTCTTTGCATACAGTAGTGACACATCTGAATGTGTGAACCTACTTTATTAATAACATAACTGGTTACTTGGGCTCCCGAGTGGCGCAGCAGTCTAAGGCACTGCATCTCAGTGCGAGAGGCGTCACGGCAGACCCTGGTTTGATTCCAGGCTGTATCACAACCGGCCATGATTGGGAGTCCCATAGGGCAGCACACAATTGGCCCAGCGTCATCCGGGTTAGGGTTTGGCCGGGGTAGGCCATCATTGTAAATAAGAATTTGTTTTTAACTGACTTGCCGAGTTAAATAAAGGTTCAATTTTTTTTAAATAATTACCAGGCCTGACATCATTGGATCTCTATGCTTGCCATACCCTGCCAATGCATCATACCCATACAGTGCCTTGCAAAAGTATTCATTCCCTTGGCATTTTCCTATTTTGTTGAATAACAACCTGTAATTTAAAATAGATTTTTATTTGGATTTCATGTAATGGACATACACAAAATAGTCCAAATTGGTTAAGTGAAATTTAAAAAAATATTTGTTACAAAATTTAAAAAAACGGAAAAGTTGTGAGTGCATATGTATTCACCCCCTTTGCTATGAAGCCCCAAAATAAGATCTGGTGCAACCAATTACCTTCAGAAGTCACATAATTAGTTAAAGTCCACCTGTGTGCAATCTAAATGTCACATGATCTGTCATATGCTCTCATTATATATATATATATGCTCTCATTATATATATATATATATATATATATATATATATATATATATATATATATATATATATATATATATATATATATATATATATATATATATATATATATATATATATATATATATATATACACACACACACCTGTTCTGAAAGGCCACAGAGTCTGCCACACCACTAAGCAAGGGGCACCACCAAACAAGCGACATTATGAAGACCAAGGAGCTCTCCAAACAGGTCAGGGACAAAATTGTGGAGAAGTACAGATCAGGGTCGGGTTATAAAAGAATATCCGAAACTTTGAACATCCCACGGAGCACCATTATATCCATGGTTAAAAAATGGTAAGAATATGGCACCACAACAAACCTGCCAAGAGAGGGCCGCCCTCCAAAACTCACAGACCAGGCAAGGAGGGCATTAATCAGAGTGGCAACAAGGAGACAAAGAAACAAACCCTGAAGGAGCTGCAAAGCTCCACAGCGGAGATTGGAGTATCTGTCCATAGGACCACTTTAAGCCGTACACTCCACAGAGCTGGGCTTTACGGAAGAGTGGTCAGAAAAAAGCCATTGCTTAAAGAAAATAAATAAACAAACACGTTTGGTGTTCACCAAACGGCATGTGGGAGACTCCCCAAACATATGGAAGAAGGTACTCTGGTCAGATGAGACTAAAATTTAGCTTTTTGCCCATCAAGGAAAATGCTATGTCTGGCGCAAACCCAACACCTCATCACTACGAGAACACATCAGTGAAGCATGGTGGTGGCAGCATCATGCTGTGGGGATGTTTTTCCATCGGCAGGGACTGGGAAACTGGTCAGAATTGAAGGAATGATGGATGGCGCTAAATGGAGCGAAATTCTTGAGGGAAACCTGTTTGTCAACCAGAGATTTGAGACTGGGACGGAGGTTCACCTTCCAGCAGGACAATGACCCTAAGCATACTGCTAAAGCAACACTCGTGTGGTTTAAGGGGAAACATTTAAATGTCTTGGAATGGCCTAGTCAAAGCCCAGACCTCAATCCAATTGAAAATCTGTGGTATGACTTAAAGATTGCTGTACACCAGCGGAACCCATCCAACTTGAAGGAGCTGGAGCAGTTTTGCCTTGAAGTATGGGCAAAAATCCCAGTGACTAGATGTGCCAAGCTTATAGAGACATACCCCAAGATTATTGCAGCTGTAATTGCTGCAAAAGGTGTCTCTACAAAGTATTGACTTTGGGGGGGGGGGGGGGGGGGGGGTGAATAGGTACGCACACTCAAGTTTATTTTTTTGTCTTATTTCTTGATTGTTTCACAAAAAATATTTTGCATCTTCAAAGTGGTAGGCATGTTGTGGAAATCAAATGATACAAACCCCCCAAAAATCTATTTTAATTCCAGGTTGTAAGGCAACAAACTAGTAAAATGCCAAGAGGGTGAATACTTTCACAAGTCAATGTACATTAAAAAAGTGGCCACACAAAGACTTCTGAGGATATTTCTAAAATTCAAGAAAGGACCTTCAAGTGAACACAATGGAAACACCTTTGAAACGAGTGATCAAAAAACTAATCCATTAATTGAATGAGCAATGTGAATTGTTTCATGGTGTTTTGCAGTGAGAATTGAGCTTGTCATCATCACACAAGCATGCAACAGAACACAATTATTGTTGATGCATTGCATAGAGGCATATGACCTTTAGACAATAAAGATAAGCTCACAGCAAGATGTGGATTTCACAAGTCGCTTTCCTGATAAGATCTGGGAAGTGAGCAGGTGCACTATCCAAACACAATGCCAAAAGAGAGAGTCATACACTGCCTGGAACTGGGCTGAAGGTCCTCTATAGGCTAACGTTATACAGCATAATCCAAAGAAGAAGAAGAAATAAAAAACAGTGTTTACAATGTTTATCATAAGACATAGGCTAATCAATAATCATGGAAGAAAAACATAGACTACTTTTAGTCTTTTCTAATAATAAAATGTGAAGAACAAACTAGCCTTTAGCTTAATGTATCCATTAATGTCTCAAATACTGTATATAGGCAATTATGTTATTTGCATGGTATTCAAATCATGTCTAGACTGAGTAATTAAATGACTTAGTCACCACATGGATAGACTACAATTTGATGTGATCACGGAAAAGGAGGTTATTGCTTTTCAATGGTGGCCTCTTCTCAAGCATCCTCAGCTGCCTGACATGGCAACACAGTTATCACAAAGAACCAGAGTTGCTGGTGGAGCCTTCACTGTTTGACATCTCTGGATCTTAAATCGATATGAACCTTGCTAAAAAAAAAATGAAGACGAATATGAACGTTTTCCTATTACTCGGAGCCTGTCGTTTTGATCTTGAAAATGGGTGTGCCGTGGGGGGGAAAGGATACATTTCAATCTCCAGTGTTGCGCCTAACTGCGCATGTTGAGCACCTGCCTTAACATGAAAAGTAGGCTACATTTGGAGCGTTCACATTGAGAGGTCACTGGATAAAAGGTAGATAGATATGTTCTATACATTGATACTGAGAGGTCTTCATCTTTCAATATTGAACTGCTGGCGCGACGTGGACTGCCCTGCAGCAAAGGCATTCAGTGTTGGCAAACTATTTATTCTTGTGTCTAATCCGTCCATCATATCTTTGGCATTTCAGTGAGGACCGCTGATGCACCTGCAGCATTGTACTATCAGTATAATAGGGTTTTTGCTAAGCATGTGATATCGCATTCATGTTTAAACCCAGATACAAATGGTACTTGTGAGAAGGGTCTGCAATGCGTAGTTAACAGGCGACGATCAGACTTTGTGCGCCCGCAGCGTCGGTAAAACTATTAGGCTACCAAATCAAACATCTGTATTTAAATAAAATTGCCCTTACAATGTGTTTGGGGCATTTAAACATGCACTTAAATCACGGCTTTGGGGTAAAGTAGATTTGTATTATTTTTTAAACATTATCCATGTTACACAAGTGCTACGTAGCCTACTTGGCCCGGTATCCCAAACGCATTTTAAAGCTAAGTTCGATGAATTTAACCTTAATTAAGATGCTTTTGGGAAACCGGGCCCTGAAAAATAAAAACAGGTGAATGAAGCAGACAAGGGAAAGCCTATAGACTAACCATAGTATGGGCTCTAATAAGTTAAGGGCTATATGAAATATATAATGCCAACGTGTATGTTTGCAAATTGAATTGTATTTATGCAGATAGGCCTACAATGGATGGGCACGCAAAATAGCATTGACGTCTGGCAGAGGGGCGAAACAGAAAACAACCTCGTTCATCCATACAGATATAATGGCCCCTCATCATTTCATGATACTAATTAAAAATTACAGTGACGATGCAAAATTGATAGAATTTAAGTTGGGTTTGATTGCATTTTTGATCAAATAGCTACAGTGTCGCGCTATGCACTGACACGGACGAATAGTCTACTTTGTAGTAAGCGACATCCATCCGCTATGGCAATCAGTAGCCTTGTCAGGTTGACCAGATACATCCCTTAGGAATGCCATCATCTGGGTTATTAATTGTAGCCTTTTATAATAAACAATGTGTAGGCAAAACGGAGCATTGGCCTTAATTTTCCTTACATGAAAGGAGTTCGTTCGCACGAACATATAGACAGACAACACAGAGATAAACCCTCGTCTTTGGCTTACCTTTAGCTGCCTCCACCGCACATAATAGTCCGAGGACCAGTCCGACAACGGATGCAAAATGTTTATACCTTCTGATCTGCATCCCAAATTCGAATTACAACACGGGAAAATAAAAACAACCTTCTTATATCCTCGCCTATAATAAAATATATAGCTCTCTCAAGAAAAACAATTTCAGAAGATGTATTCTGCAACCGTGATACTCCTAAAATGGCCGCCCCCAGCGCCGCTTTGCTATTCCCTTCTATCGCCACTCGCTCTCTCGCAGTTTTGCGGACCGATGGCTAGTGACGTCAATACTGTTATTGTGGGAGTGCTTGCAGCTAGTTGAGCACAGACAGTCATACTCAGACAGAGGGCGAGGGCCAAATACTTCTATTGGTAGGATGAGTGACAACCAGGCTGGTGACACAGAGGGGATGTACTGTTGGGTGCAATAAGGCCTACAACAACACTTTCTTATATCCTAGTTCCTAATCAATCAATCAAATGTATTTATAAAGCCCTTTATTAAAGCAGCAGGTCACAAAGTGCTTATACAGAAAACCAGCCTAAACCCCCAAATGGCAAGCAATGCAGATGTAGAAGCAAAATAATAGGAAGCTCTAATGTTTATGATAAATAAAATAAAACTGAATAGGGCAGCTGGTACAATACTATGTCTGCTATCTGTGTAAGTAAAGCAGGCCTAAATAAATACATGCACACACACCTGTCTTCACTAATGATCTACTGAGAGGCCATATTCCTTCTTGTAACCTTTCTTTTACCTTTGTGTTCAACCTTTGATGTTTTGTTCACTCCAGAACAGGTGAACACATCTATCAGCGGGTACCGAGTGGATCTGGCCCAAAATCCTTTGTTCATGTTACTAATAAAGACAAATACACAGATGGTTTTCTATTTGAGTTTCCACCACTACAGAGAGAGAGAGAGAGAGCTGACTCTCACACTGCACAACCTTCATCAAAGACACAACATTGATCCATTTCATCCAGGAGCCAACTAGGGTTGCATCCCAAATGGCCCTCTATTCCCTTGATAGTGCACTACTTTTTGACCAGGTCCCATAGGGCTCTGGTCAAAAGTAGTGCACTATATAGGGAATAGAATGCCATTTAAGACACGAACCAACTCTGATTGCCTGCCCGGCCCTCATCGTCACCACCTCACCCCACATGACTGGTGTAGATTTTTAATTATAACATGCATAACATGGTGTGATAATAGGTTTCAAAATGACAAAGGGGGTTGTGTGTGCTCTATTTAATCAACACGTTTTCTCATATTAAGGTAACACCCTACAGGCAAAGAGGATGTGGTGCAATCAGATAACAATCAGACAAACGACAGCGGAATAAACACTAAGATAAGGCGTCTCAGTTCTCCAATTGCTTTTGCTGACTACGATAAGAATAGAGTAACTTTATTTTTTCCCAGAGGGAACTTCAGTTGTGGCAAGTCAGATAAGATGAACATTTAACAGCAAAATTCACACATAACAGATACAAATGCTATACAAGATATACAAGACACATACACATTTCAACATGTTTTTGTATTATTACAGATTAAATATAAGCCTGTCGTGTAATCCTCACAGGGTTAACAAATTAGAATGGGAGACGAAATGACAGGACACCCTCTGTCACACACATTTGAATTGATATCAGGTGTCAACAGGGCTTGTGGAGCAGGATACTTTTAATAACGTAATGTGTTTGAATTAATATGAGCTTAAATTACTGGGTAATTACCATGCTAGTCATGGTTACTCTGTCAGGGGTAGAGTAGCAGTTTGAGATTGCTGTATCCTAACATATTGTTGCAGGACATCAATAATATCACAATACAATTAGCCTAAATCAAAATGTCAGCTAAGCAAAGATACAACTATGTGTTATGATGGTCCCTTTCTGTGAAAAGTGGCAATCATCTCAACAGAACTCAAGAGAAAGGTCATACTTGTGCAAAACCACAATTAACTGATGGGTCTATAAACAGGGCCTGTCTATAGTCAGCAGCAGAACCTCAGTACAATGGCTGTTTGTTTCCCCTTTGGCAAGACATGAACTGGATGGGAGAAAGTGGAAGCCCCCCATAGAATGGTCATTGTGAACGCTCTGGTTGGACAATGGAAGGCAATCGGAGGATTTGGCCAATATGTGTGAGACAGCAGTGAAACCACATAGAGGTGTCACTTCCTTCAGTTCACCACACCTACTGCTATGATGTCTCCCTTGGGAATTTTTCAAGCTCGTTGGTGCAGATCTGGCACTCTTTGTCTCTTTGGTAGTGATGAAATGACATCTGAAGATGTGGGATTTCCTTTACAGATCTTTTTTTATTTCACCTTTATTTAACCAGGTAGGCCAGTTGAGAACAAGTTCTCATTTACAACTGCGACCTGGCCAAGATCTACAAGTCTCTGCTAGGTAAAGCCCCGCCTTATCTCAGCTCACTGGTCACCATAGCAGCACCCACTCGTAGCACGCGCTCCACCAGGTATATCTCACTGGTCACCCCAAAGCCAATTCCTCCTTTGGTCGTCTTTCCTTCCAGTTCTCTGCTGCCAATGACTGGAACAAACTGCAAAAATCTCTGAAGCTGGAAACACTTATCTCCCTCACTAGCTTTAAGCATCAGCTGTCAGAGCAGCTCACAGATTACTGCACCTGTATATAGCCTATCTATAATTTAGGCCAAACAACTACCTCTTCCCCTACTGTATTTATTTATTTATTTTGCTCCTTTGCACCCCATTATTTCTATTTCTACTTTGCACATTCTTCCACTGCAAATCTACCATTCCAGTGTTTTACTTGCTATATTGTATACCTCGCCACCATTGCTTTTTTTTTGCCTTTACCTCCCTTATCTCACCTCATTTGCTCACATTGTATATAGACTTATTTTTCTACTGTTTTATTGACTGTATGTTTTGTTTATTCCATGTGTAACTCTGTGTTGTTGTATGTGTCGAATTGCTATGCTTTATCTTGGCCAGGTCGCAGTTGCAAATGAGAACTTGTTCTCAACTAACCTACCTGGTTAAATAAAGGTGAAATAAAATAAAATAAAAAAGATAAAGCAAAGCAGTACGGCAAAAACAACAACACAGAGCTACACATGGGATAAACAAATGTACAGTCAAAAACACAATAGAAAAATCTATGTACAGTGTGTGCAAATGTAGTAAGGTTAGGGAGGTAAGGCAATAAATAGGCCATAGTGGCAAAATAATTACAATTTAGCATTAAGTGGTGTGGTGGATGTGCAGATTATGATGTGCAAGTAGAGATACTGGGGTGCATAAAAATAAATAACAATATGGGGATGAGGTAGTTGGGTGTGCTATTTACAGATGGGCTGTGTACAGGTACAGCTGCTCTGACAGCTGATGCTTAAAGTTAGTGAGTGAGATATACGTTTCCAGCTTCAGTGATTTTTTTTGCACTTCGTTCCAGTCATTGGCAGCAGAGAACTGGAAGGAAAGGTGGCCAAAGTAGGTGTTGGCTTTGGGGATGACCAGTGAATATATACCTGCTGGAGCGCGTGCTACAGGTGGGGGTTCCGATGGAGACCAGTGAGCTGAGATAAGGCAGGGCTTTACCTAGAAAAGACTTATAGATGACCTGGAGCCAGTGGTTTGGCGACGAATATGTAGTGAGGGCCAGCCAACGAGAGCATACAGGTTGCAGTGGTGGGTAGTATATGGGGCTTTGGTGACAAAACGGATAGCACTGCGATAGACTACATCCAGTTTGCTGAGTAGAGTGTTGGAGGCTATTTTGTAAATGACATCGCCGAAATCAAGGATCGGTAGGATAGTCAGTTTTACGAGGGTATGTTTGGCAGCATGAGTGAAGGAGGCTTTGTTGAGAAATAGGAAGCCGATTTTAGATTTCATTTTGGATTGGAGATGCTTAATGTGAGTCTGGAAGGAGAGTTTACAGTCTAACCAGACACCTAGGTATTTTTAGTTGTCCACATATTCTACCCATATTAGTCTTGCATTGTAGATATAACACATCGCCAATCTATATCTCTTTAAGAAGTCATGGGGCCCATTTTAGACAGAATTAAATAAAAGGTCAATCTGCGTCTGGTATCTCGATTTTTGTACTTTCAATTCAATGATGTAGACCCATTGATTCTTGAAGAATATAATACCTCATGAGCTTAGTTCAACTGTAGTACCTCATCAGAACCTTAAACAGTGGTGGTGTGCCCGCATTGTTTTTGATTGAACTGCAGATTGCCCTTTTAATTAAGAACAATATTTCTCTATGATTTGGGACTCCTCGTGGTCATGTTTGAGGCAACTATTTTGATGATTGTGTGAAATTCATTGTTGTCATTAGTAGAAGCTCTGTTTTTCAAAGATTAATTATTTCCTAACACAACTCCTCAAATCTGACTTTGGAATACACTCCTCATAGAAGGGAGAGGACTGTGTAAGGCTGCTAGGCCCCACAGACTGCATTAACTTACTAAAGGCCACAGACATGGATTTAAGGATTAGATTTATAAAGTTATTAGGGTGAATGGAGGACATTTACATACCCCTCCTAGCTGCTCCCCTCATTTCTCATGTCAAATGCCACCTCAGTCTATTTGCCTCTACTCTCTCTGCTTCAATTTTCACACCCTGCCATTTGCCAATAATATTCATGTCTGTCAAAAGATTATTGCGATTGACGATCGTACTGTGACTTGGGCTGGGAGAGGAGCGATAATTATGAATGTTATATTTTCACAGAAAGATATTACATATAACAGGATGTTAAAAACATTATATTGTTGCATGTTATCGTCACCATCCCTGAGTCAGCCAGTAATGAGTGTGTTTGAAACATCCCTGCAGGCTGCTGGGCAGCAGTCACAGTGGGTGGTTGGCAACAGACACAGCATGGGAAGCTTTGTGTTATCACAGGAATCAAAGCATTTGTGACCAATAGACAACACTGCCTTTACAATATTTTCTCTGTGGGTTATATTGCTTATGTCTACTCACAACATCCTACATTATAATGAAAATGCGGCATTCAATGGATCTACTGGATGTCTGTGAGGAGCCTAACTATTTGTTCCAGTTCTTTTCTCTATGGTCATTAATGGGGTATGTATAATGAGATTATGAGGCATTGATAACAATCGTTTGAAGCTTGTCTTTGGATTGGGAAAGCTTTACTTCCCTGAGTGCTTGATGGAATATTAATGCCAAAAAGATGAATTGACAATTTGTTTGTCAGCGGCTCTTTACCCTAAGGAATTGCATATTTTTTACTTACATAAAAGTAGCGCAAGAAAAAAACTGGTCATGAGATTATGATTTTGCTTACCAATATATACAGTATATATTTATATAGTTTTTAGTTTTGGTACTTATTTCATATCTAGCTTGAACATACAAAACTATTGATCCTTATAATGGAAATAAGAATTTGTTGCCCGAAAGCATATCTATCTTGATAAATAAAAATGTATCAATGTATTGTCATTATTTCAAAATATCTCAAATGTTGGTCTGGTCAGGATTCCCCTTTAACTTTGGCTCCATGAATACATTTTTTAAATTCTTAAATTTAATTTTAGGAATCCTGGATGTTATTAATTTCCCTCAAATTAAATATTTAAGTCCTTGAGTGAGATGTACGGGAACCTGCCTGGAAACATATCAAACAGACAGTTGAAGCTGAGCGAGTACCTTTCAGTAGCTTTGCTGGCAGTCTTATTCATGCATATCCTACTCTACAGGGAGCATTTAAAACGTATCCCTTGTGATTGACTCCTTTTTCTAAACCTACCTTTCAATTATCTTTCAACCTTTGCTGTCGCTCAAGGTCATTTAACCCAGGGGTTCTCAAACTTTTTGGGGCCGGGGACCCCTTTTTTTCTGATAGCAAATTTGACAGGGACATTTAGAACACAACTCGAGTGAGATAAAATAGCAAACATGGAGTTTTACTTTGACCAACCAACTGAACCAAGTCTCGCGCCCTGTGAAGGCTGCAACAATAAATATTTTAAGTCCCACCTCTTGGCATTGGAGATTAAATTTAGCAGTTTTGCCATTTTACATGTTTTTGCGAGGCAGAGAGAAAGCTTTGCAGCTTTAAAGCTTAAAATTACAGTGCATTTATGTAAAAAAAAAAGAAAAGAATTTTTGGGGAATACAAATACAATACCAATATCCCTGTGAGCCTCCCAGGTCATATGTTGCCCTGGATTAAGAACATACAGATTAATAATACTACTTTGTTTTGTAATTTATTGTATTACATCTAAACTTATTCCATGGATTCCTTTGCCAAAATGTGTTTAATCTGTTGTTGTTAAAATATATATATACTGTATATACATTCTTTTATATTTTGAGATCTGGTTGCGGTACCTCCGTGGACCCCTGACCCCACTTTGAGAACCCCTGATTTAACCATTGAGCTTCCAACTCCTGTAACTTAACTGTACCCTTCTCTTCATCAACCCACTCTGAAAGACCATATGTGTTCACCCCTTTTTCTCCCCAATTTCGTGGTATCCAATTGGTAGTTACAGTCTTGTCTCATCGCTGCAACTCCCGTACGGACTCGGGAGATGCGAAGGTCGAGAGCCGTGCGTCCTCCAAAACACAACCCAAATAAGCCGCACTGCTTCTTGACACAATGCCCGCTTAACCCGGAAGCCAGCCGCACCAATGTGTCGGAGGAAACACCGTACACCTGGCGACCGTGTCAGCGTACACTGCGCCAGGCCCGACACAGGAGTCACTAGTGCACGATGGGACAAGGACATCCCTGTCGGTCAAACCCTCCCCTAAACCGGACGATGCTGGGCCAATTGTGCGCCACCCCATGGGTCTCCCAGTGGCGGCCGGCTGCTACAGAGCCTGGACTCGAACCCAGAATCGCTAGTGGCACAGGTCGCACTGCGATGCAGTGCCTTAGACCACTGCGCCCCTCGGGAGGCTCTGACCCTGTGCGTTTCTATTGAAATTTTCAATGCCAAATACCAATGAATTCTGATGCTTGTTAAAACGAAGACTTTTGCAGTTTGTTTCAAGAGATAGGGAAGCAATGTATTATTGTTGTGCAATGTATTGTGCAATGTTGTGTGGTAGCATGCTTTATACCCATTTGGTTTCATTCTAAATAAAGTGGCCATATTGTCTTTGTTTTAGAATAGTTTAACTTAAACAGAAGTGTGCCTCTTATATGGCGCTGAATATAAAGTATGTTGCTTGGCAGAGAAAAAACCCTTATTCTGAGTGGAACAACTCAATGGCAGCCATCTTGTTTCAGCAGCCTACAGGTCCTTTTGTTACTCAAGGTTCGAGCACTAAAACACATGGCATGAGTGGGAACCAGATAGATGGGGCTGGTTGTGGCTTTCAATCCAATCAATCCATCCAACTACATAAACATTTATGTTTAGCTGTATTTGATCACTCTTCTGATATTAGTGTAAAGGTTACCTCACATATAGGTTTTATACTGTTAAAGCACATATTTCTTCGATTCATTTAGAAATGACATTGGGAGGAGGGGAAACTCGCCTTTGTGTATCTCTCTGTAATCTGGTGGGAATTCCCACAGATGGGCACCATGTTTGTATCAGCTACCACATTTAGTTTTTAAAGCACGGTTAGAGTACATTTCTTTGATTAATTTCCTGTCGAAATTACTTTGGCAGGGGGGGGAACTCGCCTTTGTTTCTCTCTGTAGTACGAAGTGGGAATTCCCGCAGATGGGCACCATGTTGTGTTGGTGCCATGTTTTTGATTGTCCCGTTTAAAGACCTTGAACCATGACCTTCACAGACACCTCTGACACGTAGTGGGGAGAGTACACACTCAAGAGGTCAAATGCTCACCTCCACTTTATTACACTGAGGATGTGGGGATGGGATTTCTGACATCGCTGTCGCCTCGTTTCCCATAATTCATCTGTGATTGGTGGCCTTTCGGGACCCCTTTTCAAACTCCTTTTCCTTTTTAAGATTAAGGCCTGGGGATGGCTGCTCAATGGCTGGAATCGTCACGGAAGAACATGTGTTGAAAAAATAAGGCGACACACAAAAACAATCAAAAATCACATGTCATCCACCCATGTGCACATTTTTATGTATATACACAGACATGTTTACACTACACGCACGTACTCAAGCATGGAAGCACGCACACGCGCACACACACCGAATGAAACAATGAATAGGGGGGCGAAAACTCAAGAGATCTGGCCACCCAAGGCTAACAGTCCCAAAGTTCCGGCATTTCATCTGTGATTGAGATCTGCTTCCATGTGTTGGTGTATTTATGAGGAAAGCTGCTGTCCAGACAGGGGAAGTGAGCAATCTGCTCCCTCATTACCCTTGAACCAAGACTCATATGGCAAGTGGGTGATATTAAAAAGGAGGATAAAAAATAAAAAAGGATTGGAGTGAGGCCAGCTTCCTCCGCCTTCCTGTGTGAGGTGGGTGTGTGGGGAAGAGAGGGAGAGAGAGAGCGCTGACCCCAAACCTCAGGGCTGGTGAGCTGCAAAATGTTTTGCAACGGAAAATGATCATGAGCATTTATTTTTATTTCTTAAGTCCTCCCTGTTTCAGACCATTTTCTCCTGCATGCCTAATGAACAAAACCCAGGGTTTTCTCTGTCCGCCAGGTCAGGATGAAGTGCTGAGTACCTATGTAGTTAATTTCCACTCGGCTAGGCTGAGTCACTGGTCAAACCTGCCCTCGTGATCAGCCAGTCTGGTCAATAACTGGTTATGTAACTTCCACAGGCTATTATAGAAAAAATAAATGTTAAAAAACGATTGTTTACGAAACCTAGTGGAAGTGTACTGTCTACCTGTGCACCTAATCACTGTATATCTCCATTACTAACACAATATTAGAACAAAGCATCCTTACTGGAATAATGGGGCAAAAGATAGTCAGATATTTACAGTGACCAGAAATCTGATTCAACATGATAGAGAGCCATACGTAAAATGAAGTGCTATCTTGCCTCTAACAAAAATGTAAAATACTCATTATCTTACACATTATCATATGAGTCACATACTAAATGACAATGCTCATGCATGTTTTATATCTCAAAAGTTGACTCAACATGCATGGCATTTAGTAGATGTGCTATATCAGTGACTAATATTCACAGAAGAAACGTGACACATTGCTCTAATAATAATAGTCATAATAACACGGACAAACTAACACCTTGGCATAACACATAGCAGTGGCAATGCTCACGGGAGCCCACGAGAGAGAGGCAGCCACATGGCCAACACAGTGAGAAAAAGCTCTAGGCCCGTATTCACAGTTTCTCAGAAACTGGATCAGTTCTGCCTTTTAGATCACAAAGCATGATATTTCATGGACGGTGGGGAACTGATCCTAGATCAGCACTACTACTCTGAGACACTTGATACATATGGTATGGCCTCTATATTGGTGTGGGATAGAGTCTACATACCGTTAACTTTGTAAATCACAGATTATTGCACGACTACAAACATTATCCCAATGCTGCAATATTGCATGTCATGTGCATTGATGTCAAGTGTATTCATATTTAAGTAGATGCTCATGCTCAAGTCTTCTGTGAACTGAGGAATAATATAGGGCAATAACATCCATATTTAATTTGGTCTAGTACACACACACACAGGCATCAAGACGTGCCACAGTTACCCGTTCATCTGCTATAGTAATGCTGGTTGAAGTCGTAACTGTAATTCTATTTCCTTAAATTCTCAAATCTATTTTTGACCAGTTTGGGGTCATCGCTGCACTCGGAGGAACAGTTTTTTTACAACACCATGAAATCTTTACAGACTTTAAAGTTCACTGGCTCTTGGACCCTAAATAACTGATTAGAGTAAAATTGCCACTAGAATGACCTTAGCCGTTAGTGGGGAAAATGCTAAACTGACCTAAGGTTAGGATAGGGAGAGGGGAAGCTGATCCTAGATGTGTACCTAGGGGAAACTTCCCCCTGGACCTTAAACGACACCCATATCCTCAGGCCCTCCACTTAAAATTAGACAGCAGCTGTTCCAGGATTATCTTATTCTGAGACAGATTCCTAAAATACCCGTCCAGAATTATCTGGGGGTCAACACAGAGAGGAGGAACGAATCTGGAAGCATTTTGGGAAGTGGGTGAGTAAATGCCTATTTTGAACTGTGAAGAGCCCCGCATGGTGACATGGTGGTGGTAGTAGTGGTGGGTAAGTATGTGTGGATGCACATGGTAGGCATGTGTTTATGTATGTGTTTGGGTGTGTTATCGCTACGAAGTCCCCTGACATAGAGAGTTATGGCAGGCCTGAACAAACAACCTATTTCTGAGCTGGGTGGAAAACACAGATACACACATACACACTTACCCTTCTATCGATCTGAAAATGACATGGGTATTCTACAAACAACCACTGTCGAACAACTCTGCCACCCATTCCATAGACCTGTATTTAATTTCATGGTTATACATTTCCTTCAATACATTTTGTCATTTTCAAACAATCCCTTCATACTATCCTATCCTATCGAGTCTCTACGCATTGACATCCTCATTCATTTTGATCAAATTTTCAACACTGGGCCAGTGCTGTAAAAATGTGACTGAGCAAAGACTATTTGTGGAACGTCAGTGTGTTTTTAATGAGAGTGAGCTTGTGTTCGGGGAGAGATTGTATTATTGATGTGTGCTAGCTCATTCACTGAGCTCATTTCTCTGTGTCTCCACAGGGGAATGGAAACATTCACCTACAGCCTAGCTGACAGCCTTAGGAGTTGAATATGCACACAGAGAGAGAGAGCGAGACACGGAGAGAGAGACAGAGAGCGAGATAATTAACAAAAAAACAGAGCAAACTAGAATGCTATTTGGCCCTAAACAGAGAGTACACAGTGGCAGAATACCTGACCACTGTGACTGACCCAAAATTAAGGAAAGCTTTGACTATATACAGAATCAATGAGCATAGCCTTGCTATTGAGAGGCCGTCGTAGGCAGACCTGGTTCTCAAGAGAAAACAGGCTGTGCACACTGCCCGAAAAATTAGAAAACTGAGCTGCACTTCCTAACCTCCTGGCAAATGTATGACCATATTAGAGACACATATTTCCTTCAGAATACACAGACCCACAAAGAAATTGAAAACAAATCACATTTTGATAAGTATTGAAACCACTTCACTTTTTCCACATTTTGCTATGTTATACCCTTATTCTAAAATTGATTAAATGTTTTTTTCCCATCATTAATCCTAACTTTTCCTCATCAATCTACACTCAATACATCTTAACAGTGGTCCCGTGTGGCTCAGTTGGTAGAGCATGGCACTTACAATGCCAGAGTTATGGGTTCGATTCCCACAGGGGACCAGTACAAATAAAAATGTATGTACTCACTACTGTAACAGGCTGATTACACTGCTTGTGAGTGTTGCAAAATACATTTAGAAATCTATGTTATTCAATTATTGAACCCACACTGCTCGCGCGCCAAGGGCTAAAAATAGAAATCAATTATATTTCTGATGCAGATCGGGCTGCAAGTCCTGCCTCTCCCATCTCCTCGTTGGTTTATAGAAGGAGGTACCCACGTGCCATTTCCTCATTGGTTATACCCACGTGGGTGACTGAAAGACAAACGAGGTCGGTGGCGGTAATGCACCTAATTGATGAAAGTTGCCAATCGCAATATTAAGTCCAGAGAAGAAAAAGCCTGGAAGGAGGAGAGATGACTAGAACGATTCGGTTGACGGTTTTATGTGTGGATTAATTGTCGGAGTAGAGGACCTTGTGCATTTCAAGTAAAATAACAACTCAATGTTTATATCTCAGGACAAATTAGCAAGCAACAGCAAGCTATCTAAATAGGACAAATTAACTAGCAAGTCAAGCTAGCTAGCTAAATTGCCATACATGTTTAATGCTTTTCGACCTGTCCCCAAATTAATGTAATTGGTTCAGAGTTTGTTTTGATATTTTAACATGCGTGTCGTGTTCACGTTTGGTGTGTGGGGACAAAATGCATTTATGCACGATGGCGCATGCGTGCAGATGGTTTAGGTTCTGTGTAAGTCGCTCTGGCTAAGAGTGTCTGCTAAAATGTGAAAAATTACAAACCAAAAACACATGTGGCAGCGATTACAGCCACGAGTCTTCTTGGGTATGACGCTACAAGCTTGGCACACCAGTATTTGGGGAGTTTCTCCCATTCTTCTCTGCAGATCCTCTCAAGCTCTGTCAGGTTGGATGGGAGCGTCACTACACAGCTATTTTCAGGTCTCTCCAGAGATGTTCGATCGTGGTTCAAGTCTGGGCACTGGCTGGGCCACTCAAAGACATTCAGAGACTTGCCACTCCTGCGTTGTCTTGGCTGTGTGCTTAGGGTCATTGTCCTGTTGGAAGGTGAACCTTTGTCCCAGTCTGAGTTCCTGAGTGCTCTGGAGTAGGTTTTCATCAAGGATCTCTGTACTTTGCTCCATTCATCTTTGCCTTGATCCTGACTAGTCTCCCAGTCCCTGCTGCTGAAAAACATCCCCACAGCATGATGCTGCCACCACCATGCATCACCGTAGGGATGGTATTGGCCAGGTGATGAACAGTGCCTGGTTTCCTCCAGATGTGACATTTTCCATTCAATCTTGGTTTCATCAGATCAGAGCATCTTGTTTCTCATGGTCTGAGAGTCCTTTAGGTGCCTTTTGGAAAACTCCAAGTGGGCTGTCATGAGCCTTTTACTGAGGAGTGGCTTCTGTCTGGCCACTCTACCATAAAGGCCTGATTTGTGGAGTGCTGCAGAGATGGCGGTCCTTCTGGAACGTTCTACCATCTCCACAGCGGAACTCTGGAGCTCTGTCAGAGTGACCATTGGGTTCTTGGTCACCTCCCTGACCTCATAGCAAAGGGAAAACAGAATGTAAAAAAGGTATGTTTTTTATTTGTAATACATATGTAAAAAAAAAAAAACTGTTTTCGCTTTGTCATTATGGAGTATTGTATGTAGATTGATGATTCTTTTTTTTAAATTATATTTTAGGATAAGGCTGTAACGTAACAAAATGTGGAAAAAGTGAAGAGGTCTGAATACTTTCCGAATGCACTGTACGTATTCGGGGAAATAACACGGTGTGCCATCACAGCAGCAAGATTTGTCACCTGGGCCTCCCGGGTGGCGCAGTGGTCTAAGGCACTGCATCGCAGTGCTAGCTGTGCCACCAGAGACTCTGGGTTCGAGCCCAGGCTCTGTCGCAGCCTGCCACGACCGTGAGGCCCAGGTCACAAATCTTGCTGCTGTGATGGCACACCGTGGTATTTCCCCCAATACATACAGTGTATTCAGACCTCTTCACTTTTTCCACATTTTGTTACGTTAACCACGGCCTAGCGTCGTCCGGGTTAGGGAGGGTTTGGCCTGCAGGGATATTGTCTCATTGCGCACTAGCGACTCCTGTGTCGGGCCGGGCGCAGTGCACACAGACCATGTTGCTCCATGTGGCCCTGGGCCAGACCGCGGCTCCTGCAGTAGATGAGTGATTCCGAGGCGCAGCGGAGATGTGGAGCGACGCGCACGTGAGACTCAAGCGTGCCGTCCATCGTCAGAAGGAACAGGCAGACCACCACCGCAGTGAGACCCCTGTGTTCCAAAAAAAAGATTTGTGACCTGTTGCCACAAGGGCAACCAGTGAAGCACAAACACCATTGTAAATACAGCCCATATTTAGGTATATTTATTTTCACTTTTGTACTATTTGCACATCGTTACAGCACATCGTTATAGCCATAATATAACATTTGTTTGTTATAACATACTGTTTATATCACTTTTGTTTATTATCTATTTCACTTGCTTTGGCAATGTAATATTGTTTACCATGCCAATAAAGCCCTTTGAATTGAATTGAATTTTGAGAGAGAGAGAGAGAGAGAGAGAGAGAGAGAGAGAGAGAGAGAGAGAGAGAGAGAGAGAGAGAGAGAGAGAGAGAGAGAGAGAGAGAGAGAGAGAGAGAGAGAGAGAGAGAGAGAGAGAGAGAGAGAGAGAGAGAGAGAGAGAGAGAGAGAGAGAGAGAGTGAGTGCAGGATACAATACAGGGGAGGAAGAGGGAAAGAGAGAGTGGGGGAGATGTACTACAAAAATACAGATAGAGGGGGTGAGAGAGAAAGGGGGGATGGGAGAGAGATACAGAGAGGTGGGGAATGAGGGCGGGAGGGTGGATTAGAACGAGAGGTGAGATAGATACAGAGAGTGGGAGTGAGGGAGAGATGAGCTACCGCTAGCTGAGGATCAATAATTAAAAGGTCCTGTGGAGAGAGAAAGAGTAAGAGAGAGAGAATGATAGAGGGAGAGGCTGCTGTTGCTAACAGGAGCATGCTGGTATGTTGTCCTTAAAGGGGCAAAAATAACAAGAGTTGATAGACGACTTCAACACTAATGCTTTAATCTGCCATTAGAATGTTGTCATCAAAATCCCTTTTTAAATAATCGTTGTCACATCTTCTCCTGCTCCTCCCCTCCGGCGTACGACTTTGCCAGAATACTAACCACCGGTCCTGGGATTCATCATTACGCACACCTGGCACTCATCATTATGCACACCTGTTAATCATTATGTTTCACACCTGGACTTCATTACCTTAATCATTTCCTACCCTTTATATGTCACTCTCTTATGTTTTCTCAACAATTGGTATTATCCTTATGTAACGGCGTTAAGGCACATGGATTTGTCTTGTTCCTGGTTTTATAAAACACTTCACCTGCTTACCAAGTTACAACCTCATTATTACAGAATACCAACTCAAACTATGGAAGGTCAGCAGGAAAGTCGGATATCTCTCAGACAGTTGACGAACAAGGGTACCTTCTACATCAACACCATAACCAGCTGGCTCAACTAGGGATGGCCATGGAAGAGGTTCTCCGCAGTCTGCAGCGTCTTGCAGCCCAGCATCGGAGGATACCATAGAGCCAGTCTACCCAACGCAACGGCCCATTCAGCAACCCGCTCAGGTCAGCGACGCAGTCTATACCTCCCGGAGAAATACGACGGTACACCATCCAAATGCCGTGGCTTCCTCCTTTAGTGCTCCCTTTATTTTTCACACTAGTTGGGAGAGTCCACCACGAGAGGTTTAAGGTTGCCATGGTTATTTCTTTACTGACCGGGCGGGCATTGGAATGGGCTACGGCTGTCTGGGCGAGAGAAGAGGAGATATATTCTTGTGAGGGGTTCATGGCTCTGTTTGAATGCATTTTTGATTATCCCGCGGAGGGCAGAGAGAGAGGTGAACGTCTACTACAGTAGGGGAATCAGACGGCTGCTGAGTATGCACTCAACTTCCAGACAGTAGCAGCTCCAGTGGATGGAATGAGTCGGCACTTCACACGCTATTTCGAACAGGTCTGCGCAAGGAAGCCCAGACAGAACTGGCCTGTCGAGACGATACACTCACCCTGAACGCACTCATTGCGATGGCCATCTGCCTGGATAACCTTCTCCAGGAGCGTCGTCCTCAAAGGTCAGCCTCGTAGGTTGGTGTGGTCTCCAGCAGCTGACAAGGCCTTTTGGCTCCAAGGGGCATTTCACCTCCGCCTTCTTGCTAAAACACCCAGATCCCACGCTACCTTCTGTGGTTGAGGTAGACTCATCTGAGGCGTGGGGGCAGTTGTCACAACCCATTGAAATTATATCCTTGTACTGTTTTTTCTCCAAGAAACTGTCCTCTGCAGAGGAATTACAATGTCGGCGATCGGGAGCTCCTGGTGGTGAAGTTGGCATTAGAGAAGTGGAGACACTGGCTGGAGGGCGCCAAGGAACCATTTGTCATCCTCACTGACCATCGGAACCTAGGGACAGCGAGGAGACTGACTCCGCACCAAGCCAGGTGGGAACTTTTCTTCACCAGGTTTGACTTCACGCTGACCTGTCGCCCAGGTTCTAAGAACATCAAGGCTAATGCTCTGTCCCTTATCTACAATTCGGGAAAGGTTCCTGTCCAGAGGGCACCCATAATCCCATCCTACCGAGTTGTGGGTCCAGTGGTTTGGAATGTAGATGTGGACATCCGCCAGAATCTAGAGAGGGAACCCGCACCCCGGAATTGTCCTCCCGAGTGCATCTACGTTCCCACAGGGATAAGGGACCGGCTGCTGACCTGGGCACACACAGCCGTCGTCGCTGGACATCCAGGTATTTCTCGCACCACCTACTGCATCGCTGAGAAGTACTGGTGGCCTACCTTGGTGCAGGATGTCACTCGGTATGTCCACTCCTGTTCCGTATGTGCTCAAACCAAGTCCCCCCCCCAGAATGCTCCAGCAGGGAAGCTCCTGCCAATTACCGTGCTTGGTCACATCTATCCATTGACTGACTTTAAAAATATATATTTTTAACTTTTCCCTTCCCTCTGTTTCACCACCATTCTGGTGGTAGTGGATAGATTTTCCAAGTCATGTCGCTTAATCTCTCTTCCTGCTCTCCAGGTCGCTGAGGCACTACAGCAGGTCTCCTGGCATTATGGCCTTCCGGAGGACTTGGTCTTCGACCGTGGCCCCCAATTCACATCACGAATTGAGGGCTTTCTTGGAGAAGCTCGGGGTCAAGGTCAGCCTCAATTCCGGGTATCGGCCTCAGTCCAATGGGCAGATTGAGAGGATGAACCAGGAGCTGGGGAAGTTCCTGAGGAGTCACTGTCAGGACCAGTAGGGTGAGTGGGCATGATTCCTTCCCTGGGCAGAGTACGCCCAGAACTGCCTACGTCACTCCTCCACTGGGTTGACCCCTTTCCAGTGTGTTTTGGGTTTCCAGCCGGCCCTGGCCCTGGGCCAGACCGCGGCTCCTGCAGTAGATGAGTGATTCCGAGGCGCAGCGGAGATGTGGAGCGACGCGCGCGTGAGACTCAAGCGTGCCGTCCATCGTCAGAAGGAACAGGCAGACCACCACCGCAGTGAGACCCCTGTGTTACATCCTGGGGTCTGCGACTGGCTCACTACCACGAACCTCCCACTCCACCTGCCCTGCAAGAAACTGAGCCCCCGGTTTGTGGGGCCGTTCAAGGTTATCCGGAGGTTCAACGAGGTGACGTACAGGTTACAACTACCCAGTCACTATTGTATGTCTTCCTTCTCAGGCCGGTGGTTCCTGGTGCCCTCGCTGATACTGTCCCCCACAACCTCCCCCCTCCTGGACTTTGAGGGGGGTCTGTGGGTTCCAGTGGAGGACATTCTGGACCCCAACATCTGTGATTTCCACATTCGCTGCCCAGACCGACCCGCTCCTTATTCTCAGGGTCATCCCTCTGGCTGGCATCGTCCTGCGACTGGAGCCGCGCATCAGTGGGGGTACTGTCATATATTTTCCTGCTCCTCCCCTCCGGCGTATGACGTTGCCAGAATACTGACCACCGGTCCTGGGATTCATTACACACACGTTAATCATTATGATTCACACCTTAGCTTCATTACCTTCATAATTTCCTCCCCTTTATGTCACTCTTATGTTTTCTCACTAGTTGGCATTATCCTTGTGTACCGGCGTTTAGCCACATGGATTTGTCTCGTTCCTGGTTTTGTTTTATTAAACATTTCACCTGCTTCACAACTCCGTTATTACAATCATGTTGGGCCATAATAGGGTATTTCAACAAATGCTAATGCACTGTGCTTTTATTCAGGCAAAACTACAATCCAATACAAATAACAATATTTGCCGCCTCACACTGAATAGTCATTGGATAAATGTAATATTCATGATTTAACACACAACATTGTTTTGAATTGAATTAATCCTTAAATAAACATAGCCTAGTGGTTAAAATTGTTGGGCCAGTAACTGAAAGGTTGCTGGTTTGAATCCTTGACCTGATCAGGTGGGAAATCTGTTTGCCCTTGAGCAAGGCACTTAACCCTAATTGCTCTGGATAACAGCGTCTGTTAAATGTAATCAAACCTTGTAGTTTTACATTTCCTCACTAAATGTTAAGGTAATAATTGGGGAGGAGAAGCTGATCCTATAACTGTACCTTGGAACCTTCACCCCGGAGCTAGGAAGCAGCAATAGTCTTGTACAGTCAATGGCTCTCACTATGATGGATGATCCCCAGCTACGTCAGCCTGAGAATGCTGAGTCATTCAGAGCATTCCCATTATTCAGTAGGAGTCTTCTCAGGCATTACTGCATGCCCAAATTAGTCTACGGTCCACAATTAGCTCTACTCTAATCTTCTCTTGGTCACAGTACCTTATCCTGTTTCAACGGTCTGACACGATTGTAAAATGTGTCTTGCAAGTTTTATCTGAAAGCAAGTCATGGATACGGCTTGGGGTTCTCATGTCCTGGATAAATCGAGTTTGCGGTAATGTCGTAAGTGCCAAGCTGGAAGCTCTTCGGCCTTCACTGAAGTGGCTCTTGGGCTGTTTAGCCTTCATCTCACACAGATTAATAAATGCAGCTTTGAACTCCAACTTAGTCACTTTCACTATTCAATGGCAGTGCATCTTTTCCCCTGCCGATTTCCTCACAGGAGGAATTTGTTAACTTTAAGGTTTTCTTTTTTGAAATCCTATTAAGGTCTTAAAGGCTCCAAGTGCATTACAGTTTGGTACTATTTTCTAAACTCTTACTGGTAACACTTGTAACGCAGCCAGTCTTAGATTCAAAACCTTTAATTCTGCATTCACCACACAACTGTTTACTGTGAAATTAGTACAGTACCAGTCAGAAGTTTGAATACACCTTATTCAATGCTTTTTTACATTGTAGACAAAACTATGAAATAACACATGGAATCATGTAGAAACAGAAGGAGAGTGATGCATCAGATGACCTGGCCTCCACAATCACCCGACCTCAACCCAATTGAGATAGTTTGGGATGAGTGGGACCGCCGAGTGAAAGAATAGCAGCCAACAAGTGCTCAGCATATGTGGGAACTCCTTCAAGACTGTTAGAAAAGCATTGCAGGTCGTTGAGGGAATGCCAAGAGTGTGCAAAACCGCCATCAAGGCTAAGGGTTGCTACTTTGAAGATTCTCAAATTAAAAATATATTTTTATTTGTTTAACACTTTCTTGGTTACTACATGATTCCATATGTTATTTCATAGTTTTGATGTCTTCTCTATTATTCTACAATGTAGAAAATAGTACAAATAAAAACCCTTGAGTAGTGTCCAAACTTTTGACTGGTACTGTACATTGGTTTTATCACTAAAACAATTTAATGATATCTATTCTCAAATTAGCTGTTTTAACAAGCAGTTAATACAATGGCAAAAAATGCAAGATGTATGTTTTGAAATTTCCCTTTGAAGTGCTGAAAGTAATATGCTACAATACTGTACATTACACTGTTCACCAGGGTTGGGGAGTAAAGGGTTACATGTAAGGGATTACAAAAAACGGTATCTGTAATCCGTTACATTACCAGCAAAAATATTGTAATTCGATTAGACACTTTTGAAAAACTAGATGATTACTTCGACGATCACTTTTAAATTCAGAAAGGATATTTGCGGAACAAAATCATTAACACTTCTCTGTTTTCCCAGTGACATTCAAATTTAAGTTTGTTCCACCTGAGCGAGGCTGATCACAAGTCAAAGACCACTATATGACACACAAAATGTGTTTGATGGATCACGGAAAGAAAGCAGGAATAGGTTTTTGTAGGCTACAGTCCAAGCTATGTTTTCCAATGGTGCGACAGCTGTCATCCAAAGATTATACAGCTTGTATAAAGCTTGGAGGTAAGGATGACAGCAGCGGTGTAGTCTACGACAATGCCTATATCACGTAATATTGATATCTACATAGCGCATTGATGTTAATCACACTGCTGCTCTCTCATTTAGCTATTTGCGCCTTACGGATTGTGGTTGTTGTGGATGGATGTTCACAAATCTAGATGTGTATTTGAACCCAATAATGGTTGAATTCAAGAAGTTTAAGATGCCTATAAATTATTTTTAATTTTTTTAAACCTGTGGACAGCCAGTGAAAATGCTCTCTTGCAACAGCTGCATAGTGCGGATCTCAGTTTATGGAATAAAAGTGGGGCTTTTATTGCTCAATCTAATTCATGCTGATAAAAAAAAAATCCATAGGCCTAATGGACACATGCTCAAACTCACACACTTTGGATAGACTTAATGGGGCAATCTGTAGTTGCTACATCAATTTTTAAATGTATAAAATATATATATATATCCATTGATTCTTGAAGAATATAACTTATAAATGCCTCATGAGTTTAGTTCAACTGTCACACTCCATGAGAACCAAAATATAAGCTCCAATGTAAGCTCCAATTTTCTCCAATGTTTGTAAACACTGAAAATGTAAACACACACTGTAAAGACTCATAACATGGTTAAAACAATAATTTTGATATCATGGATGGTCAGTCCTTATATCAAAACTCTGTCTATTAATCTGAGAGTGATTACATTTCTCCAGGCCCATCCCTCAGCTTTTTACCAAAACAGAGGCGGGGCATCTGTTTTGTTATTGTTACTTCTGTGGATTTGCCCTTGAAACAGCTGCATATTATCAAGATATCAAAGTAACACCAACTAAAAGGTAAACAATAAGCCTATTGCAAATGCAGCATACGACATACATTTTTCACATGTAAATAGCACTTTTCAGTAGTGCTCAAAGCATGCCATTCCATGAGCGCAGCATTTATTTTTTAACTCGAATCAATGAGCCCAATCAATCCTCCATGACAACAAAATCCTAAACAACAGAGTAGGGCTGGTTAATAAGTCCCTAGTTTTGGGGTCATGCTCAGGTTAAACAATATGGTTAATCTATACTTTCATCTTTCCAAATCCTATTCTTGAAGATCAAGGGCTACAACATTTATTGGAATGACTGGAATTCTGATAGACTTTGGTTTTTAATGTAAAGATGCAATTTAATCATATTATTATACGTAGTAGAACGCGATGGGTTAGAATAAGCCTACATAACCAACCCATAAAGTAAAATATAACATTCATCAACTCAGCAAAAAAATAAACGTCCTCTCACTGTCAACTGCGTTTATTTTCAGCACACTTAACATGTGTAAATATTTGCATGAACATAACAAGATTCAACAGCTGAGACATAAACTGAACAAGTTCCACAGACATGTGACTAACAGAAATTGAATAATGTGTCCCTGAACAAAGGGGGGGGGGGGGGGGTCAAAATCAAAAGTGACTGTCAGTATCTGGTGTGGCCACCAGCTGCATTAAGTACTGCAATGCATCTCTTCCTCATGGACTGCACCAGATTTGCCAGTTCTGCTGTGAGATGTTACCCCACTCTTCCACCAAGGCACTTGCAAGTTCCCAGACATTTCTGGGGGGAATGGCCCTAGCCCTCACCCTCCGATCCAACAGGTCCCAGATGTACTTAATGGGATTGAGATCCGGGCTCTTCGCTGGCCATGGCAGAACACTGACATTCCTGTCTTACAGGAAGTCACGCACAGAACGAGCAGTATGGCTGGTGGCATTGTCATGCTGGAGGGTCATGTCAGAATGAGCCTGCAGGAAGGGTACCACATGAGGGAGGAGGATGTCTTCCCTGTAACGCACAGCGTTGAGATTGCTTGCAATGACAAAAATCTCAGTCCCATGATGCTGTGACACACCGCCCCAGACCATGACGGACCCTCCACCTCCAAATTGATCCTGCTCCAGAGTACAGGCCTTGGTGTAACGCTCATTCCTTCACGATAAACGTGAATCCGACCATCACCCCTGTGAGAGAAAACCGCAACTCATCAGTGAAGAGCACTTTTTGCCAGTCCTGTCTTGTCCAGCGACTGTGGGTTTGTGCCCATAGGCAACGCTGTTGCTGGTGATGTCTGGTGAGGACCTGCTTTACAACAGGCCTACAAGCCCTCAGTCCAGCCTCTCTCAGCCTATTGAGGACAGTCTGAGCACTGATGGAGGGATTGTGCGTTCCTGGTGTTACTCGGGCAGTTGTTGTTGCCATCCTGTACCTGTACCGCAGGTATGATGTTCGGATGTACCGATCCTGTGCAGTTGTTGTTACACGTGGTCTGCCACTGCGAGGACGATCAGCTGTCCGTCCTGTCTCCCTGTAGCGATGTCTTAGGCGTCTCACAGTATGGACATTGCAATTTATTGCCCTGGCCACATCTGCAGTCCTCATGCCTCCTTGCAGCATGCCTAAGGTACGTTCACGCAGATGAGCAGGGACCCTGGGCATCTTTCTTTTGGTGTTTTCAGAGTCAGTAGAAAGACCTCTTTAGTGTCCTAAGTTTTCATAACTGTGACCTAAATTGCCTACTGTCTGTAGTCTGTGTCTTAATGACCGTTCCACAGGTGCATGTTCATTAATTGTTTATGGATCATTGAACAAGTATGAGAAACAGTGTTTAAACCCTTTACACTGAAGATCTGTGAAGTTATTTGGATTTTTACGAATTATCTTTGAAAAACAGGATCCTGAAAAAGGGACGTTTATTTTTTTACTGAGTTTATATGGCTAGCTATGTCAACTTTAAACTTCTTGAGAATACAGGGGGTGCTGTTTCGCATTAGCATAATTGCCTCTACAGATTAAACTGCCTCTTATTCAATTATTGCTGTTACTATATGCATATAACCATATACCAGTGGATAGAAAACAAGCTATGGTTTCTAAATCCGTTTCAATTTCGTCTCTGAGTGAAACACAGGTCATTTCACAGCACTTTCCCTGAGCCAGAAGAAGATTGCAAGATGTGTATGCTCGCTTCAACGCTCTGCCTATATATGGTCATGCCACCTATGACCCGAAACAGACTTCGTTCTTCTTCCTCTAGGTGTCAGGAAGTTGTCAGAGGAGAAATTTTTTGTTTATCTTGTACTGACGTGAAATAAGACCTATTTCTTTAGCGTGACCGACAACTTCCGGTTTTCTCAGAAGCGCGTCTTAGAGCTGCCATTGTCTTTTGTTATGCTGACGTTACGGATGAAAACTATCTCCGTCTCGAAGTTTGTTTGATACATGTGACCATATCACCGTAATGTATGTTTTTTCAATATAGTTTAATCAGATTATTAGAATTTTTTCGGGAGTTTTGCCGTGTTCCGTTCTTAGAGTTTTTTAACTTTGGACAGGGACCGTGCCAGTCGACCAGTACCCAGGCTAAATGAAGAGGGGAAGTTGCCATTGTGAATGGATTGAACGACTCATCAGGACTAAGGACACCTTGATCAACATTCTGATGAAAGATCAGCAATAGTAAGAACCAATTTACGATGTTATTTCATATATCTGTCGTGCATGTGAACTGGTCGGGCGCGTCCAGCTGGTTCTGGCTGGCCTGGTTATGCTAATTTAGCGCTACATTTTGTTTTCGCTATAAAACATTTAAAAAATCTGAAATATTGTTTGGATTCACCAGATGTTGGGCTTTCAATGTCTGTACGCTGTGTATTTTTTCTGAAATGTTTTAAGACAAGTAATTAGTTATATAACGTTGGTCTCTGTAATTGTTCTAGCTGCATCAGCACTATATCAGATTGCAGCTGCAATGTAGAACTGTGATTTATACCTGAAAAATGCACATTTAAAAAAAAAAAACTATGCTATACCATAAATATGTTATCAGACTGTCATCTTATGAATTTGTTTGTTGGTTTGTGGCTATCAATATCTTAGTTTAGCCGAATTGGTGATAGCACCTGATGGAGTAAGAAACTGTTGGAGTAAGAAAATGGTGTCTTTTGCTAACGTGTTTAGCTAATAGATTTACATATTTTGTCTTCCCTGTAAAACATTTAAAAAATCTGAAATGGTGGTTTTATTCACAAGATCTGTGTCTTTCATTGGGTGTCTTGGACTTGTGATTTAATGATATTTAGATGCTACTATTTAATTGTGACGCTATGCTAGCGATGCTAATCAGTGTGGGGGAGGTGGGGGGTGCTCCCGGATCCGGGTTAGGTACTCTGTAGAGGTTTTAACATTGATTTATCCTGCAATAGATGTCCTTCAATTGGTAAAACATTTTTGTCTTCTAATGTAATCAGATTACATTACTGAGTTTGGATAATCCAAAAGTTATGTTACTGATTAGAATTATGGACAATTAAAAAGTAATTGTAACAGACTACATTTAGAAAGTAACCTACCCAATCCTGCTGTTCAGATTAGGCTACACACTTGCATTACCCATCAAAATTGACTGAAAATATAATTTCCATAATTTCTATCCCATTGTGTTCATTGAAGACATCTTTGACATTCGTTGATGCAAAATAGAAATGTATTGTTCAGATATAATTACACTACAGTTGTACTGTAATTAAATGAATTGAATTAAATAAACATTACGTTTAGCAGGCACTAGTTTGCATCAAGCCTTTCTTGAGCATTTGGACATAGGTTCTCATCGACACAGTAAGTCCGCGCTCGTGAATTATTACCAACACATTGACTGTTCAACTCACGGAAATGCGATGCTTGACTACTGATACACTCCTTTTTTTGAAACGGGTATAAGGCCCTCTCTCACCCTCCTTTGGAAAATCTTACCATGACTCCATTTTGCTTCTCCCCGCCTACAAACAGAATCAAGAGGGAGGTTCCGGTGATCAGGTGTGTACACCGCTGATCCGACCATTCAGAACCCGAAGACTATTTTGATCACAGACTGGAATATGTTCCGGGTCACCTCTGGGGATAACATCAATGTATATGCCGACTCAGTCACCGGACTCATTAAAAAAATGCATAGATGATGTGATACCGATAATGTCTTTCAAAACGTACCCAAATCAAAACAATGTGGATTGATGGCAGTCTTGTAGCGAAGCTGGAGAGAGATGCTGATCATAAACACTGCAAGGTGACCATAGACAGTAGTATGGTTAAACAGCACAAATACGACCTACACAGATCGTTCAAGATGGTGAAACATGGAGGAGCAATTCAGTGGGTCGACACGAGGCGTATGTGGCAGGGGCTCCTAACGATCATGGATTACGCAAAGAAAGACAGCCACGTCGCAGACACCAACGCCGCTCTACTGGACGAGCTAAACACCTTCTCACACTTCAAACACAACGACTACTCTGAGCTGCCGAGGAGAGTCCCTGAGGACAATGAGGATCACGTACTTACGGTCTCCACGTAGGACGTATGTAAGTCATTCAAATGTATTAACCCTCGCAGGGCTGCCGGCCCAGACAGCATTCCTAGCCTCGCCCTCAGAGCATGTGCAGACCAGCTAGCTGTTGTTTTCTGACATTTTTAATCTCTCTCTAGCTCAGGCTACTATCCCCACCTACTTCAAAATGTCCACTATCATCCCAGTGCCCAAGAAAGGGAAAGTAACTGAACTGAATGACTACGACCGTAGCACTCACCTCAGTCATCATGAAGTGCTTCGAGAGGCTAGTCAAAGATCACGCCATCTCCTCCCTCGACCCTCTCCAATTCCCTTACCGCCCTGACCAATCCGCTGACCACACAATCGCCATTGCACTGCACACTGTCATCACCCACCTGTACAAAAGGAATGCATATGTGAGGATGCTGTTCATCGACTATAGCTCGACCTTTAATACCATAGAGCACTTTAAGCTCACCACAAAGCTCTCGGCCCTGGGTCTGAACTCCTCCCTATGCAACTGGGTCCTGGATTTCCTGACAGGCCGCCCCCAGGTGGTGAAGGTAGGCAACATTACCTCCACGACACTGATTCTCAACACGGGGGCCCCACAAGGGTGCATCCTCAGTCCACTTCTGTACTCCCTGTATACCCACGCCTGCGTGGCCTCACACAGGTCCAACTCCATCGTCAAGTTCGCTGATGACATGACAGTAGTAGGTCTGATTACCAACAACAACGAGACGGTCAACGGGGAGGAGGTAAGCACTCTGATGGCATGGTGCCAGATAAACAACCTCTCCCTCAACATCAGCAAAACAAAGGAGCTGATTGTAGACTTAAGGAGGAAACAGGCTGGGCACACTCTCATTCTCATCAACAGTGCCGCCGTGGAGAAGGACAAAAACTTCAAGTTCCTCAGAGTACACATCTCAGAGCAGCTGAAATGGTCAAGCCACACAGCTACCGTGGTAAAGAAGGCATGGCAGTGACTCTTCAACCTTAGGATGCTGAAGAAATTTGGTCTGTCCCAGAGGGCCATCACAGTGTTTTACAGGAGCACCATCGAGAGCATACTGTTGTACTGCATCACAGCCTGGTACGGCAACTCCACCGCTGCAGACCGGAAGGCGCTACAGAGGGGGGTACAAATGCACCATTGGGTGCACACTGACTGTCCTCCAGGACACATACAACACCAGGTGTCACAGGAAGGCCAAGAAGATAATCAGGGACCTCAGCCACCCAAGCAATGGCCTGTTCTCCCTGCATCACTAAGAAGCGGGTAGTACAGGACCATCATGGCAAAAACTGGAAGACTGGCCAAGAGCTTCTACTCCCAGACCATCACGCTTCTGAATAGCCACCACTAGTATATTATGGTATTACAGTACTGTATTAGCCAATGTAATTGTGAAACTCCAGCAACCTAAGTGTATGTAAACCTCCGACTTCAACTGTTTGCAGATGACTCAACACTATACACGTCATACTACAGCGAGTGAAATTACTACAACCCTTAACAAAGAGCTGCAGTCAGTTTCAGAATAGGTTGCAAAAAATACATTTGTCTTAAATATTAAAAAACTAAAATCATTGTATTTGCGACAAATCATTCACTAAACCCTAAACCTCAACTAAATCTTGTAATGAATAATGTGGAAATTTAGCAAGTTGAAGTGACTAACTGTCATGGATAAACCATGACTAACTGTCATGGTTAAAACATGTTGAGCAACACTAGATAAGATGGGGAGAAGTCTGTCCGTAATAAAGCGCTGCTCTGCCTTTATTACAACAGGGCAGGTCCTACAGGCCCTAGCTTTATTGCATTTGGACTACTGTCCAGTCGTGTGGTCAGGTGCCACAAAGAAGGACTTAGGAAAATTACAATTGGCTCAGACCAAGGCAGCATGGCTGGCCCTTAAAAGTACATGGGTAGGCCGGTAGGGATATCCTTGTCTCATCGCGCTCCAGCGACTCCTGTGGCGGGCGGGGCGCAGTGCGGGCCAACCAAGGGGGCCAGGTACACGGTGTTTCCTCCGACACATTGGTGCGGCTGGCTTCCGGGTTGGACGCGCGCTGTGTTAAGAAGCAGTACGGCTGTTTGAGTTGTGCTTCGGAGGACGCATGGCTTTCGACCTTCGTCTCTCCCGAGCCCGTACGGGAGTTGTAGCGATGAGACAAGGTAGTAATTACTAGCGATTGGATACCACGAAAATTGGGGAGAAAATGGGATAAAATTAAAAAAATAAAATAAAATAAAATAAAAAAGTACATGGGTAGCTAACATTAATAATATGCATGTCAATCTCTTTAAAAAACGTTTTTTTACCTTCATTTAACTAGGCAAGTCAGTTAAGAACAAATTCTTATTTTTAATGACGGTCTAGGAACAGTGCCTTGATCAGGGGCAGAATGACAGATTTTTACCTTGTCAGCTTGGGGATTCAATCTTGCAACCTTTCGGTTACTAGTCCAACGCTCTAACCACTAGGCTACCTGCCGCTCTCATGGCTCAAAGTAGAGGAGCGATTGACTTCATCGCTACTTTTTTTGTAAGAAGTGTTGACATGTTGAATGCACTGAGCTGTCTGTTTAAACTACTAGCACACAGCTCAGACACCCATACATACCCCAAAAGACATGTCACCAAAGGTCTCTTCACAATCCCCAAGCCAAGAAAAGACTATGGTAGGCGCACTGCACTACATAGAGCCATGGCTACATGGAACTCTATTCCACATCAGGTAACTGATGCAAGCAGTAGAATCAGATACATTTAAAAAATAAAAATACACCTTATGAAACAGCAGGGACTATGAAGAAACACACAGGCACAGGCACAGACACATACACATGCTTACACACGCACTCTAGAAACACATCGATTTTGTATTGTAGATATGTGGAAGTAGAGTAGTCGACAGTAGAGTAGTTGACCAGTGCCTCCCCTTCTTGGTAAAGCAACAAGGTTAGCAACATTGGAGCGGTTCAGCATCTAAAGCGGTTTCTGTCACCCATTCAGCTCCCATCTGCTTCTCCTGTCCAACACCAAGCGTCTCTGATGCATCCATTTGCAAATCCACTGACACTGATCCTGAGCAGCAGCCCATGCTGACCAACAGACAAGAGTAGGTGGTTTCTTGTAAATAGCCTACCTTTGGATTTAAACAAAGGGTGTATTTATCCCTTGAACGCAATACACATATTAGGATATATATTAATACATACTTTGTCATTCTTCCTCCTTAACCCTCACCCCTCCCCTAGTCACGTCTCATCCCTGCACTAGTCAAACATTACATTTCTACCACTCTTGTTGATCACACATTTCTCAGAGAATTTCTAGGCTTTAGCTCAACAGGCTAACACAGTATTTTGGCACACCGAGTCGCAGGAGACCTGGGTTTGAACCAAGTCAGTTACACTATGGCTGCGTTTGACCAATCAGATCAGCGCTGAAAAAGATCTGATGTTAAAAGATCTGATGTGATTGTTCAAAAGACCAATTAGTGGAAAAAAATACCAGAATCGGGCTGTCTGTGTATTTTAAAAATGTTTTATTTAACTAGGCAAGTCAGTTAAGAACAAATCCTTATTTACAATGACGGCCTACACTGGCCAAATCCAGTTGACGCTGGTCCAATTGTGCGCCGCCCTATTTTTATTTCACCTTTATTTAACCAGGTAGGCTAGTTGAGAACAAGTTCTCATTTGCAACTGCGACCTGGCCAAGATAAAGCACTATGGGACTCCCAAGCACAGCCGGTTGTGATACAGCCTGGATATGAACCAGGGTGTCTGTAGTGACACCGCTAGCACTGAGATGCAGTGCCTTAGACCACTGCGCCACTCGGGAGCCCTAAATGTGTAAACACAGACTGTGCTCACTCAGAAGGTAAAAATGGTTTAAAACATATTCAAATGCATTAAACATGAAAATGAATCAATCTATTTGACAAAGATGCCAAGGAAGACTAGCAAAATAATCTTTCCATCTTAACAGAGAGATGAGATCAACTTGCTAGAATCAGTCTGGAATAATTTCTCATGCCTTTCCTTTACAATTATAAGAAAAGCAGCACCAAATCAACAGATGCTGACCCAGAGGTTCAACTTATGTCTAGATCCTTTCTACAGAGATATCCACCTCCTCACAGTAAGGCAGACTGCTACAGTATGTGAACCACCTAAACTACAGATGACATCTCCATACAGCCTTTCTCCCACACAAAATGTAAGACACCGATGGAAGTGGGAAGACGATAATGGCAATAAATCCAGCTAAAGTGGGAGGCAGTGAGTGGAAAGATTGTAGGTGGACAGGTTTGTTGATCCTCAGCATATTGTGGAAATGATAGTATGTCAAAGCCTGGTAAAATGAGAGTTGTATTGTAAGAGCTTACTGTATGTGGTTAGCCAGATGTCTGTATTCTTCAATAACCTGTAGAAATATTAATCAATCAATCCCATTTATTGTATAAAGCCCTTTTTACATCAGCAGTTGTCACAAAGTGCTAAATAGCATGCTGACATCTCTATAACAGTGATGCTTCTGATACTAGGGGTGAGGTGGTACTCAGAGATAACATAAATTAGAGAACGTTGCCTTTTAGATGGCATGATATCTTTCCATCGAATTATATAACATTACAGCAGCAGAATAAATGTTGTGTGTAAAGGCCCAATGCAGCCATTTTATATGAATAATTTCTGGGTAACAATTAAGTACCTCACTGTAATAGTAAGCCAATCAACATTCAGGGCTCGCACCACCCAGTTTATAATGAAGCTTTAAACATGGTTTATCACTGTTATCGAGGTGTGGATATTGATCATGTGGAATATATTACCTGAATGTGTTTGTATACCTTTTCATACCTTTATTGAAGTTGATTGTCAATTATGAAATTGGTATGGTTTGTGATGCATTCTGGGTAAGGGGTGTCCTATTTAAAGTGCAACAGAACGCAAAACAAATACTTCTCTGGTTGAAAATGGCCTATGTGGCATCGATATTAGACAGAAAATTGACAAAAACAATAAAGTCAAAGTCAGTGTATTCCAAAACAGTTGTGTGAGATGTGTAACTGAGGTTGTGTAATAAATGTAATAAATGTTTGTCTAATATCGATGCCACGTTGCCACAGTGCGCATGGAACAATTCTGGGATTTAATTTTTTTCAGGTCATGGGACCAACACTTTACATGTTGCGTTTATATAGTTTTGTCCTTGTATATCTGTTAAATGGTTATTTAAATTAATGACATATGCATTGATTTTGTATATGTTTCTGAAGTAAATCTACATTTTTTTATGTAGATGGCATGGTATAGAAGGGTCCAGACCCCTTTTTTTTTTTTTGGTTTGTATTTAGTTTTTTAAATTATTATTATTTGGGACGTATTTGGGTGTTTTTAGAGATTTTGTTCATGTATTTTGCGTGCGCTGATACTGCACAATGAGCAATGAGGAAGTGAATCGCGACTGGGTTAAGTTTCTCAAAAACAAGGCAAATCACAAAAACAGTGCCTGGACCTTTCTATAACATGCCACTTACATCAATAGAAATTTACTTCAGAAATATGACAATTCTTCTTTAATAGGTTCAGGTGTAGCTAAATAGGTTTAAACTATCCACAATAACCACATTTGGGGGTGATTCTGTGACAGTGTAAGCCTAGCTTGTTCTGTTCCAAATCAAGTGGCAGGGTTAGGTTAAGGTGGCCATTAGGCTGAAGTACAGACTCTTGATTGTAGCTTACGATGCACAAAAGAGGGTTGTGGCTTAGTGATGTAAAAAGAGGACAAACTTGTCTCAGCAAAAGACCGAGAGAGAAGAGAGTCATCTATAAGCCATGAGGCTCCGGGTGGACTAGAGTGTATCTGCAGTGCTTTGTGAGAGAGGCGTGAGTATAATTTAGCATGTCCTCTACCAATACGCCTCTTCTTTGTCTTTGGTGTATACAGCTATCTAACGCCTGGCTTATTTCAATACATTTTGAGTCATACGTGGGTGGGAGGCTAGCCTCACTCACTTCTTCAAGTGCAGCGCCTCTGCTTTGAGCTACCTCTGCTTTTAAGATGAAAGAGGAGTGAGTCTTTTCCATTTAATCTCTAATTGATATCCAGAGCTTCCTCACAAATTCCAGGGGTGGTGGGATTTCTCTTTGCGGATGTGTCAAGAGTACAAAACTTACAGAATACACAGTAAGAACTGTCATTCCTCCTAAAGAACACACCCCTCTCCTAGACATGTCTCAACCCTGCACTAGTCAAGTGTCGCCAGGATGCAGTGGTGATGCACAGGTGGAAGGGTGGGAGAGATGAGGCAGAGGGGTGATCCTTGAGTAATGCAGGGCTGAGGGATGAATAGGAAGAGTGACGCTTGACTAGTGCAGGATTGAGACATGGCTGGGGTGAGGTCTGAGGAGGAAAGTTCCTAATAATTATTGCGTAGGTGTGACTTTGGCTGTTTAAAGGATAAATAAACCCTTTGTTTAATTCCAAAGGTAGACTACTTAAGCAATAAGGCTCAAGGGGTTGTGTGTGGTATATTGGCCATTATAAACCGGGTAGTTTGGGTCCTGGATGCTGATTGGCTAAAACCCTTTCAACCATGTGTATTTCAGACAATATACCACGGGCCAAAATACTTGTTTACTGTTCTGGTTACAGCCCTTAGTTGTGGTATATTTGCAAAATACCACAAACCCTCAAGGTGCCTTAATGCTATTTCAGATAATCCACTAATGAAAAGCATTTACATTTCCTAGAATTACATTAGAATCCAGTCTACATTCTTGTGAATTATGGTACGTTTCGTCTAACTTTCCATTTTGATGGAACCATCCTTGAATTTGGTTGATCTTCCATGATAATGTAACAACAGGAACTGTGTTCGTTGTAGTTTAGTCCTTGTGACAATCAATATAAAATAAAAGCTTGTACAGTGCATTCGGAAAGTATTCAGACCCCCATTTTGTTACGCTACAGCCTTAATCTAAAATGGATTCAATATTTTTTTCCCTCATCTACACAAAATACCCCATAATGTCAAATCAAAAACAGTTTTTTTTTGCATGTATTAAAAATAAAACTGAAATATCACATTTACATAAGTATTCAGACCCTTTCTTCAGTACTTTGTTGAAGCACCTTTGGCAGTGATTACAGCCTCAAGTTTTCTTGGGTATGACGCTGCAAGCTTGGCATACCTGTATTTGGGGAGTTTCCACTATTCATCTCTGCAAATCCTCTCAACCTCTGCACAGGCTATTTTCAGGTCTCTCCAGAGATGTTTGATCGGGTTCAAGTCCGGGCTCTGGCTAGGCCACTCAAGGACATTCAGAGACTTGTCCCGAAGCCACTCCTGCGTTGTCTTGGCTGTGTGCCTAGGGTCGTTGTCCTGTTGGAAGATGGCATTTAGGCCAAATAGTTCAATCTTGGTTTAATCAGATCAGAGAACCTTGTTTCTCATGGTCTGAGAGTCTTTAGGTGCCTTTTGGCAAACTCCAAGCGGGCTGTCATGTGCCTTTTACAGAGGAGTGGCTTCCTTCTGGCCACTCTACCATAAAGGCGTGATTGGTAGAGTGTTGCAGAGATGGTTGTCCTTCTGGAAGGTTCTCCCATCTCCACAGAGGAACTCTGGAGATGGGACCATCGGGTTCTTCGTCACCTCCCTGAACAAGGCCCTTCTCCCCCGATTGCTCAGTTTGGCCGGACAGGCAGCTCTAGGAAGTTTTGGTGTTTCCGAACTTCTTCCACTTAAGAATGATGGAGGCCACTGTGTTCTTGGGGATGTTCAATGTGCAGAAATGTTTTGGTACCCTTCTCCATATCTGTGCCTCAACACACTCCTGTCTCGGCGCTCTACGGACAATTCCTTCGACCTCATGGCTTGGTTTTTCCTCTGACGTGCACTGTCAATTGTGGGACCATATATAGACTGTTGTGTGCCTTTCAAATCCTGTGCAATCAATTGAATTTACCCCAGGTGGACTCAAATCAAGTTGTAGAAACATAAAGGATGGTCAATGGAAACAGGACGCACCAGAGCTCAATTTCAAATTTCATACAAAGGGTCTCAATACTTATGTAAATAAGGTATTTAATTAAAAAATATATATATTTATACATTTTTTATATATTTGCAAACATTTCTAAAAAACTGTTTTCGCCTTGTCATTATGGGGTATTGTGTGTAGAGTGATGAGGAAAAATATGTATTCAATACATTTTAGAGTAAGGCTGTAACGTAACAAAATGCAGTGTATTTTTGACATGGTCTGATCTATAACAAGTGGTCCATTGTCATAGGTAGAGTTAGGGGTTTGACTTAGTCTCAGCTAGTGGGCCTATTAGAGGTTCTTCACCAATTTTCTACAGTATATATAGTAAACCCTGGATTGCTGATCCCATTTTTTTTTTTTAAATGTTGTAGTGGGTACAGTAACAGTATTTTTTTGCTTGTATGTTTAGCTCACATAATATCATTTAAAAAGTATACATTAAGGTGTCTGTAATAGAACAAACATGGAAAACAAATGTGGACATTAATAAAATTATTTGGGAAGGTATAGAAATTAATTTAACAGTGGGGGTGCCAAGATGGAGTCTTGGTGGCTTCAAAACAGCTACCCCTGTTAGTCATCTAGTGTATATATAAATAATTGTTATTCACAAAAATACCTTTGCCTATACATATTACTGCAATGTAAACTTGCGAACTTGTCACGTCTTCACTGCTACCTCCGGAGGTAGCGCATGCCACTCAAACTCACATAACCCGTCCTCGTTCCCACTCTCAGCTCAGCATTTAATATTCACCAACAGCTGCCGTTTTATTCCCAGAATCAGTTCTGTTGAAATCGCCGGATATTGATACATCTGTGAAAGATAGCACGGGAACAGTGAACAGATGTTCGTCATTAGCAGAGGAAAAACATGCCACCGATCCTCAAACATCTTCGGCAATTACCACCTGATAGCTACCCTTAAGAGGCTGTGACTATTTCGAGAGATAACTCTTGATCGAAGTAGAGGGAAGCTATTACTGTTGTCATTATTCCGGGTGTATTTCACAAAATGGTACCAAAGGAACTTGCTGTCATTCCTGTTTTACATAAAGTGAGTAGACCTAAATTGAGAATGATATTTAATACCTTTTATTTAACTAGGCAAGTCAGTTAAGAACAAATTCATATTTACATTGACGGCCTACCCCGACCAAACACTAACCCGGAGGACTCTGGGCCAAATGTGCGCCGCCCTTGTGGCAAACAGGTGTGCCCTTAACCGATATGGCCTCTTGTGAATAACAATGTATTTAAATAGACTGCCAGACTAAAGGATAAGAAACGACTGCCAAATGTTCATGGTAAGGAAACTGAAGAACAATTTGAGACGGTATTGCATAATTACTTACATACAGCCAGCGAGGGGAACGATTTATATGGTTTATCAAGTATGCATATCTGTATACAAGCCACATTATTGTATGGGGCAGCAGGTAACCTAGTGGTTAAGGGTGTTGGGCCAGTAACCAAAATGTTGTTGGTTCAAGTACCCGAGCCAACTAGGTGAAAATCTGTTGATGTGCCCTTGAGCAAGGCACTTAACCCTAATTGCTCCTGTAAGTCTCTCTGGATAAGAGTGTCTGCTAAATGGCTAAAATGTACAACTGTTTTATGTATCAGATTGAACAGCATCATTCTACTTATCTGACCGCAACTGTAAAGGAAGAGTTCAAAAGACAAGATGTAACCCTTATTATCAAGGTTCTATTGAGTGTGATATGCCGATTGTACTTGTTTTTAAGTGTCCCTTTCTCACTCTGGGGTGTAGTTACCCCTTGGTACAGATCTAGGATCAGCTTCACCTCCCCCAATCCTAACCATAAACATTAGTGAGAAAAATTCAAAACTGACTTAAGATTAGTGTCTAGGGACAACTTCACCCTACTCCCACTTTCTCATCACCGAAAGGAAATAGGTAAATCTCCTGCCTAATTTCATAGACTGAAAGGTGATATGTGGGCAGAGCACTACTAAAGGTAGTGTTCACAAAACAATGTCTGCACTGATGAGATGAAATAAGTCTTTGTTTTTTAAAATTCCTTTAATGGTTCAGTTGGTATAGGATTTGGAAGCATTTAGTCAGCAGCCATACAGCAAGAACCAACTAATCGATGTCGACAGAGAAATACAAAGGCAACACAAAATAACTCAAACGACAACTAGGCAAAGACAGGTCATCACATTGAAAGATACACAGCTCTAGTCATACTGAACAGCATGCTGAAAAATCTGATTTGTAGAATTTTTGAACAGAGGAAATCACATGCATGCACGCACTCACACGCACACACAAAGATTAAAAATGAAGGCTGTTGGTCAACTATGACAGGTATAGTATATACTAAGATACCTTTACATTGTTGTCTTTAAGATGAAAGCAAAACAATGCACAGAGAAATTAGGTTCAAGAAAGTTTTAAAACAAGAGTAAACATTAAAAAGGACAAACTTTTGTCATAGGCGGATACTGTAACTATTTGTTGGCGATGTATGTAGCCATGATCGCTGAGGAAATTTGATCCTGAAATTATTGCCAACAGGATAACATGGATGACACTTTTTTTTTTTTTTTTTTTTTAAATAGCTGACTATTTTTCTAAAATGTTTTTTAAAGAGCTAGTAGCGTCCATAAACTTTGAGAATGTACAAGCAATGGTCATTGTGGCACGGCTTTCAAGACCCTCCCAGATCTACTTAAAATGTACACTGTTAACCACAAGGCAGGCATGCTTGGTTTCAAAACATCAAGTCACAATTGTTTAAGTTAAGCGAGTTAACAAAAAGTACTTACACACATTAAATATAGAGTATGTTACTACAAAAAAAACTGAGTCGGATTGAAAAAAACCTACAAATATTCAATTGAATTGAAAGATTCCAGTTGCAATCAACGAACACAGAAAACAGATGGGTTTTGTTTACAGCGTGTCAATTGCTGAAGGGTATGAGGAGGCAGTAAAAACACTGTAGTTCCTTTTGCGAGTATTCACCATGTTTCTAGTAGCTCCATGGATGTGGTTCAAGTTGATATAATTACATTAGTGTGAGTCAAGAGGAACCTTTGTCCAATCTAAAGAGTGACAAGATTATGCTCTTGGATACATTTGATAAGATTAGGCGTTTCGATCCGTGTAGACTTTCTTCTAATGATGATTTTTTTTCTAAACAATAGTTTGGGAGAGAGTCAATTCTATCAATAATAAATTAGAACTATGCTATGTCCCTCGTCAGTCAACTTTTAAAAATCATAATGTCACATTTATTTTACAGATAAAAAAAATAAAATAATAATTGGCACAATCAATTCATTATTATTGTATTTTCCCTCTAATATCTGTACAATAAAAAAGGTTATATAATTTCACAATAACCCCAAGACCTTGTTTGCTTTGGGAAAGGCCATCTGCACCTATGTATACTGTGTGTGTTTGTGCTAGTGTCATTGATTCTAATGTCCCGAATGGGAAGCCAAGTTGACATCTCAACAGCCTATTGTTCAAATCAACAATAAGCAGGAAGAAGTACAATTGGTTTGAAAGAATATGAAAACCATTAAACACGTTTTTAACCTTTCCACCTACAGGGACCCTGTGTACAGTTAAAAAAAAGAAAAAAAGAAAAAAGAAAGTAATGAATTATCTTCCCGCAAGGTCATTAGTTAAAACACCCACGCTTCTCTTTCATTTGACGGAAAAATTATGTCCTTGGTCAGTTCTACCATTGAGTAGAGCAGATACGAAACAATACTGCCCGTTAAAAAAAAAAAAAAAAAAAAAAAGAGACACAAAAAGACAAGGTTTGCATTCACACAATTTGTAAGTGTTTTCATCGACTTGCTCGACACCAAGACCCTAACCCATGGTAATGCATACCTACTGTGGCTGGGGCAACGGTGTATCCGTTTGAATGGGAAGGAGGCTGGATGAAAGGGAGGGGGAGAGAGAAAGGTAACCAACGCCCAGTGCTCCTTCCCACCCTCCTTCCATCCATCACAGGTGCCCATCCGCTCCCCAGAAACCCAACAGTGTTATGTCGGTCGGTGGAGTTTGGGTTGCCGTAGACGATGAGGGAGTGCCCCAGGGTCACTGCCGCCGGTCTTCGGTTTCTTGTCGTGAAAAAGCCATCACCACATCCTCCGCACCTGGTGACCCACATCCACAAACAGAGGTCAGTAGATATCAACAACAAACTCCATCTAGATATTCCTTCCACCTACACAAGTCCTATTAGATATGTGAATAAAACATTTAGTAATCATAAGCAACATAACTGAATCTACATTACATTTCAATAAACTCTGTTTTTAGGTGGAATTTCTTGAAATCTTTGCTTGTATGAATGAATAGTATACCTATTCTTATTGTTTACTTTCTGACTTTGAGCTCATGTTGGGTGTGCCCTTGACTTAATTGATGTCATCATGAGTGTGGTGAGGTTAAATACGGTGAATCACCAAAGCGACAGCACACACTACACTATATAACCGTGCCATGAGACTTCCACATCGCACATGGAATAGGAAAGTCTCTCGACATCACTTGGTTTAGGGATAGGTAAATGCATCTAGGTATTCCAAACTACTGCCATGTTCCCTACAGTCCAGAGGCACAGTCTTCTCAATCACACAACTCAAAATCAAGGTCTCCCTAGGAGTACCCAGCTGCAGACATAATCCAGTCCTGCATCCTGCCCTGATAGGCAATACATCTGAGGCCTTAAACGACCCTTCCACCCACATCTCTATTCAAACGCAAACTGCAGGAGGCATGGAATACCTGTGGAGAGCTAACGCTAGAGTCCAGCTGGTGTAGCCAATCTCACTAAGCCATGAGAAATCATTGCGAAGAAAGAAAAGCAATGCTGTGCTACAGTATATAGGTACCAAAAGGCAGACAAATGCAGTGATCACTAGTGTACATTGGGAGGTCTGGCTTGTCTTCCCTTTGTATTCTATTTACTTCTATCATGATGAGGGTTAATCAATACCAATCCCAGATTACAAGTTATGCCGTGCCAAAGTTAACAAAGAGAACATGCCAGGGTGTGGAGTTGGGAGAAAACGACTGAAAACCAAATTCTACACCAAAACCTCAGTCTGGGCACCTTCAGACCGCCCTGCCCATTTTCCACGAAGTTACAGAGAAACATTTTTGAGTTCAAGCATGATCTGATTGTAGCGTATTCTGTAACTTTTAACTATTCAAAAATAGACTTTGCTTACATTAGTAACCTTCATCATATTTGCATTTATTTCCAAAAGGTTTAACTTTCCTAGATGTAGGCTGAATAGGTTTGATGGTAACAAAATGAATATTGCCCAGTCATACTTGAATGCCAACATCAGAGGAGGCAGAGCTGCCACACTTGCAACTGATGGATGGTAAGCACTTTTAAATTGATGGTAAATGATTTGAATTGGCAGTAAATGCTGGTCTTATTTCAGGTTTTACCAAACCGATTTGTCAAGCGCTATCAGAATGCAAATATCATCAAAACCCATTTTAACACGTTTTTGAAAGTTAGATTTAATTATTGAATGTTAGATTTAATTATTACAGGGGAAATGAAAGTAGGTCACACAGACTGCTTCCATATCTATTTGGCACATAGGCCGGACCCTTTTCAGAAGATCGTGCGCAGACACAACCAGGCGTAGACTCGGTGTTCAGTTTGTTTGTTTCTAAAGAGCAGATAATTAGGATGTTTTTATGGTGCTCTTGGGTCGGCATAATCTAAATAAGTGAGAGACTGGGGAAGGGGACGGATCTTTTTATTTTTGGACTTGCTCTTCCTTTCAGGTTCCCAGTCCCCTAGAGATCTCATCCAATGAGGATGTGGCAAAGAACAGCCCTAAGCTACAAAATGGCCCTGCCAGGGAAGGAGAACGAGACGCAGCACAGAGGAAATAAATGGCACAAATCCTGACTGAATTTGAATGTGGCACACGCCTGACAAATTTCATGAAAAAAAATATTGAACTGCATTTTCTCCACTTCACATGAAATGGACTTGGCCCATAAAGTGGTCAAATTCAATTGACACAAAATGTTGAAAAGCTCATAAGAATGGCATACACAGTAATCATACAAGGATCAAATAAATGCAACAATACAATAAACATTGTAAGGTGCAGGGAGAAGACAACAGAGAAGGTAATATTCAAGTGTTATTATTCTTCTTATTTTTTTTAATACATTACGGGGAGGAAAATGTGTTGAATTTAGGGCTGACCCCAGGTAGTCAACTGGTCGATTGTTTGGTTGATAGGCTGTTGGTCGACCGATTTTTTGTCAAGAAGTATCAAATATATACTTTTTTTCATGGCACAGGAGACACCCGTCTGATTATCCCGTCCCAGTGGACTAAACCATTGCGGAGGCTGCGGGGATGGCACAGTCCAATAAGAAGGGGAGTGTGGCTAAGATGCACAAGGCACTTCTCTCTCCAAAATGAGCTTTCTCCCGCCACTTTGTGCACATTCATAATCTTTCATAACTTCATTGTGTGAATTGTTTGCCCTTTGATTGTCAGCATCTATCAATTCCCCATTACATATATCACCAGTAGAATACTTACCGTTAATTCACATAATTTCTAATGTACAATGTTTGTTTGGTTAAGTTAATTTTTGTTAATCCATTTAATATATTATTATTCCAGTCATTTACCTTTATTATTGTTGGACTGAACACAGTTTGCAGAGCTCACAACCTATGTTACACGTTTTGGTTTATTTCATTCCATTTACGAGTTGTTAATTTATTCATTGTCTTTTAAGGAAGTAAGGATGTGCACCTGATTACGCGTAGAAGTAGGCCTAGGCTACCTGGCCTGCGCACAAATGTAGGCCGATAAAATGTGCCCATTTGGGGATGTCTGATAGTATTTCTGATTGTCTTAACTCACCACCATTAATGAGCTTTGTAGCTTCTCAAAGTACTTTTTTTCACCTCAAACAGCAAGTAAACAAAGTGTGTCATTCTCAATGGACGTGAAAACAATATATTTAAATATTTTCAGCTCTCTCCCTTTCAATAACCACTTGGCAAGAAAGTGAAAAATGTAATTCTCTGATCCAGTGGAGGGGCGTAGGCATGGGCTGGCCTGGGTGGACACAGGCCCACCCACTGTGGAGCCAGGCCCTGCCAGGCACACCCAAACAGAATGATAATACATCTATTTGTCATAAAATACCTTGATTTTATTTGTTGGCTTTATGTAGGCTATTTTTACATAGTTGTTACTTTTAGATTTGTATCATTTTAAAATGTAGATTTCTATAGTTTACATTAACCAGATAACAATGATTCTGCGATACGAAGACTATGAAACTGTTCCATAGAAATATGCATATGAAAATCATACCTGGCATGCAAATTGGTAGAAATGGTAAGATAAATTAGCACTCGACATGAAAAAGGTTGCCGGCCCCTGGTGTAGCGTATTACCGGCATCTACAAAGGGAAGCGGGAGGTGGTGGTTCGGGAAGAAGTTTTTTTTCTTCTGGTCATCTTGATCTGGCTCCCTTTTGAGTCATTAGTGTATCTTAATTATTTAATCAAACAGTGTGCTTAAAGCATCAGACAAGCTCAGTGCACATAGTTGATTTGATTAAAACACATAGGGTACTTGTATGTCTATATTGAAAAATGCTGGACTTAAAACTTTGATCAATCAATTGGTAAAAAGAACAGACCACTCTTGGTCAACCAATATATTTTTGTTGTCAGGGACAGCCCTAGTAGAATTTCAGGGAATAAGCTAAAATTTCAACATTTTCTCTGACATGGCAAAATGTGTAGAATTGCAGGAAATGTGTTTTGAAACAGCTACAATGTCACTGCGGCCAACAGGAAGGCCTCTAAAATACTTGGTCAGTGACCGCACCATTGGCCACGCCCCCGCTACGCCCATCACCTAAGCCCCATTTTGATACAGAAAAATCCCTGATCTTGTGGTTGCATAAGGGAGCTTGCTCTTGCGTAACGGGCAGCTCAGACTGAGCACGTGTCTAGCACAAGGACTCGAGCAGGCAGACCAGCAGAAAGGCTCAGAATAAACCGACAGAGATACAGGGCCGACGGCAATTAGAGTGGAATACACCACTGGACTACTGATGAACTGAAGCATGATTTATAGGAGCCCTCTGTTTCGCAGTCATAATGTGTGGGCCGCACCCTGCTGCACAGTCAACACACACACTCCCTTGCAGTGTCACACAAGCGCTAGCCGACAGGATAAAAACGTCAGGCCCTAGGAGCCGTTGCCTAGCGACCGAGTCAAATCAGATTGCATCACTGCCCGGCAAGCTGAGCAAACAGCTGCTGGCTAACGTTTGCTCCAATCCTGCTCCCTCCCTCCTCTCTCACTGATCCCCCGCCTCAGCCTGTTCTCTCTCCTCCTCTCTCACTGATCCCCCGCCTCAGCCTGTTCTCTCTCCTCCTCTCTCACTGATCCCCCGCCTCAGCCTGTTCTCCCTCCTCCTCTCTCACTGATCCCCGCCTCAGCCTGTTCTCCCTCCTCCTTTCTCACTGATCCCCGGCCTCAGCCTGTTCTCCCTCCTCCTCTCTCACTGATCCCCCGCCTCAGCCTGTTCTCCCTCCTCCTCCTCTCTCACTGATCCCCCGCCTCAGCCTGTTCTCTCTCCTCCTCTCTCACTGATCCCCCGCCTCAGCCTGTTCTCCCTCCTCCTCTCTCACTGATCCCCCGCCTCAGCCTGTTCTCCCTCCTCCTCCTCTCTCACTGATCCCCCGCCTCAGCCTGTTCTCCCTCCTCCTCCTCTCTCACTGATCCCCCGCCTCTGCCTGTTCTCCCTCCTCCTCCTCTCTCACTGATCCCCCGCCTCTGCCTGTTCTCCCTCCTCCTCTCTCACTGATCCCCCGCATCAGCCTGTTCTCCCTCCTCCTCCTCTCTCACTGATCCCCCGCCTCAGCCTGTTCTCCCTCCTCCTCTCTCACTGATCCCCCGCATCAGCCTGTTCTCCCTCCTACTCCTCTCTCACTGATCCCCCGCCTCAGCCTGTTCTCCCTCCTCCTCCTCTCTCACTGATCCCCCGCATCAGCCTGTTCTCCCTCCTCCTCCTCTCTCACTGATCCCCCGCCTCAGCCTGTTCTCCCTCCTCCTCTCTCACTGATCCCCCGCCTCAGCCTGTTCTCCCTCCTCCTCTCTCACTGATCCCCCGCCTCAGCCTGTTCTCTCTCCTCGTCTCTCGCTGATCCCCCGCCTCAGCCTGTTCTCCCTCCTCCTCTCTCACTGATCCCCCGCCTCAGCCTGTTCTCCCTCCTCCTCTCTCACTGATCCCCCGCCTCAGCCTGTTCTCCCTCCTCCTCTCTCACTGATCCCCCGCCTCAGCCTGTTCTCTCTCCTCCTCTCTCACTGATCCCCCGCCTCAGCCTGTTCTCCCTCCTCCTCTCTCACTGATCCCCCGCCTCAGCCTGTTCTCCCTCCTCCTCTCTCACTGATCCCCCGCCTCTGCCTGTTCTCCCTCCTACTCCTCTCTCACTGATCCCCCGCCTCTGCCTGTTCTCCCTCCTACTCCTCTCTCACTGATCCCCCGCCTCTGCCTGTTCTCCCTCCTCCTCTCTCACTGATCCCCCGCCTCAGCCTGTTCTCCCTCCTCCTCCGCTCTCACTGATCCCCCGCCTCTGCCTGTTCTCCCTCCTCCTCCTCTCTCACTGATCCCCCGCCTCTGCCTGTTCTCCCTCCTCCTCCTCTCTCACTGATCCCCCGCCTCTGCCTGTTCTCCCTCCTCCTCCTCTCTCACTGATCCCCCGCCTCTGCCTGTTCTCCCTCCTCCTCTCTCACTGATCCCCCGGATCAGCCTGTTCTCCCTCCTCATCTGCCAAATAAGCACCGGGGAATAGATCTGTTCATCATATTCTAATACGTGTAAATAACAGCAACCGAGCAATCTGATTTCCCTGTCATAAATACATACAAATGTGTATGGTGGCTAACTGTTCATACACTTGGCCTATATAGTGTTAGGATAGATATACACTATATATATAAACCCCTTCAAATTAGTGGATTCGGCTATTTCAGCCACACCTGTTGCTAACAGGTGTATAAAATCGAGCACACAGCCATGCAATCGCCATAGACAAATATTGGTAATAGAATAGAATAGAACGGAAGCAACGTCAGAACAAGAACTGTTTGTCGGGAGCTTCATGTAATGGGTTTCCTTGGCCGAGCAGACGCACACAAATCTAAGATCACCATGCGCAATGCCAAGCGTCGGCTGGAGTGGTGTAAAGCTCGCCGCCTCGAGAGAAGAATCCCGCTTTACCATCTGGCAGTCCGATGGACAAATCCGGGTTTGGCAGGTGCCAGGAGAACGCTACCTGCCGGGATGCAGAGTGCCAACTGTAAAGTTTGGTGGAGGAGGAATAATGGTCTGGGGCTGTTTTTCATGGTTCGGGCTAGGCCCCTTAGTTCCAGTGAAGTCAAATCTAAACACTACAACATACAATGACATTCTATACGACTCTGCGCTTCCAACTTTGTGGCAACAGTTTGGGGAAAGGCCTTTACTGTTTCAGCATGACAATGCCCCCATACACAAAGTGAGGTCCATACAGAAATGGTTTGTCGAGATTGATGTGAAAGAACGTGACTGGCCTGCATAGAGCCCTGACCACAACCCCATCGAACACCTTTGGGATGAATTGGAACACCGACTGCGAGCCAGGCCTAATCGCACAACATCAGTGCCCAACCTCTGTACTCCATATCAATGCCCATGATTTTGGAATGAGATGTTCAACAAGCAGGTGTCCACATTCTTTTGGTAATGTAGTGTACTTGCTCTGAAGACTATGAAAGAATGGGAAAGGATTGGATAAGGTGTAGGCTAATTCATTTGACATATTTACATACATCTTACATTGATTTATCTAACAAAATAATAAAGATATTACATGTTTCTAAATGTAAAGGTAAATGTAGAGTTATGATCAGCGAATGGAGGGCCAGTGTCCCCTCAGTCTCTCTCCCCCCTACTTTCTCTCTCATAAGATGGCATCTGCCCAGTGTCAGGTGTTCAACGCTAGCTACTAAATGACCATCACCACTGGGTCCGTCCTTGGAAACAGGCCTGTTCTGAAAGCACCTGCAGGCTATGACCTCCTTCCCCTCCCAACATACGTCAACATTTGTCAGATACTAAACAAAGCGTGCCACACATTAAAAGGTTACTACAGCCTAGAGCAAGAATAAATAAAAACATAATTTTTAACTAAATGTACAAACGTAATATCGATTGAAGTCAGAGCTCTTAAGAAACATATTGCAGTTAGAGTGCAGTATGCTGCAATTACTGTGTCCAAAATACCACAGTCGACTGCAGTTACTGCATTTCTACTGCTGTTTCTAAACTGAAATGTTTTTGTAAGGGAGATGGTGCAATGTTTCAGTTGACGTCTTGCTGGTCAGAGTGACAGACAGGGCTCAAACCCAGGTCTCCTGTGCACCACCAGACTGTATTTATTTGGTGCTTATATTTGTCCTATTTTACACAAGTGTGTATTAATAAGCATGTGTGAATTGGAAATTGTATTTTTTTTCTTTCTTCGAACTAGCTAGCTTTCAGTTACTTGCCCAACGCTCTAACCGCTAGGCTACCTCCCGCCCTTATGTATATAGCATGTGAGGAGTGTGGCATGTGAGGAGCCGAAAGCAAAACCGACCAGTCCTGTCCCCACTAAGCAAAGAAATAACTACCTCCTTGCAAATGAAAAGACAAAATGAGCAACACTTTGCCATAGAAACCTCTGTGTACAGTTCTGAGTCGCTCTTCTTGAAGCGGACATTTTGTACAAGTATGACGGAAGAGCTTTGCCAAAAAATGTGCAACATGCTATAGCCTTTGTGACACAAATATTCTACACGACGTACTGCGTCTTTTTAGATAGATATTGGACCCATTTGTTTAGGCCTTCACTAACACATTAACTAATTACATGGTTTCTTCATATTTACAAAATATTAAAAAGCTATTTATTCATCTACACATATGACTTGTTCAAATATCCTCATGCTCTAAAAGAAGAAACATTTTAATATGCGGTCTACGTGTCTGAAACGTAATCTCGTTTCACTCTCCGGACAAGCACACCCCATGTCAGCCCGCTAAGCTCAAGTATTAGCTGAAGGAGTTTCCAGGTCTCAAGCAAGTGTTACTCATCACGCAAGCGTGGTTCACCAAACCACCTTGTTACATGAGGTCGCAGACAAGCTGACCAAATCATGACTGTGTTATTAGTGCAGAGATAACAATCTGTTGAAGCCGAGAGGATAAAGACATGGAATCCCCCGCAGAAACTCCAGTGGGGTTAAGAGGCGTTGAGATAGAGGCTTGCATGTGGTCAGTAGGTAATACACCACACCCACGGTAGCCATTTTCTCATCGCATGCAATAAGGCCCGAGGAGGTATGGTATATTGCCAACATACCACGGCTAAGGGCTGTTCTTACGCATGATGCAGCGCGGAGTGACTGGACACAGCCCTTAGCCGTGGTATGTTGGCCATATATCACAAACCCCCGAGGTGCCTTATTGCTATTATAAACTGGTTACCAACGTAATTAGAGCAGTAAAAATAAATATTTTGTCATATGATATACCACGGCTGTCAGCTAATCAGCATTCAGGGCTTGAACCACCCAGTTTATAAAGTCTGATATACCACAGCTTCCAGCCAATCAGCATCCAAGATGCAAACTACCCAGTTTATAATGGAGTATAGAGTTGTTATTTATTGCAATATTGAATGGGGCAACTCCTTGCAGTAATTTACTTCCCCCAGGCTGGCTATTTTGTGTCAGAATGCTCACCATACTTGATGGAGACTTCTGCTTGCTTCTACACCTGCATTGCTTGCTGTTTGGGGTTTCAGGCTGGGTTTCTGTACAGCACTTTGAGATATCAGCTGATGTAAGAAGGGCTTTATAAATACATTTGATTTGATGGAGACTAGATTTACTGCAATATTGAGGAAACTCCCTTTGTATCATTAAGGGTAGTCATTTGGTGGTGGCTCACAATACGTGAAAATCCTCAATGTTTAAGTCTGAATACCAGCAAAAAGGTGCGATGCGTCCACACAAAAAGATGTTGCATAAAGCTCACTTCCTAAAAAATACAAGAAATTGGTCTGAAGACCAAGATGAAGAATTGCATTCTTGCTATTGGTTACTGGATTACAGTTTATCCTGGTCCATGAACTACAGTCAGGGTAAAGAACTATAACTCTAAGGTCTAAAATAACGTACTAAGCTGCTCATTAAGACTGCATGGGTTGCGTTAAGTAGAGCCAAACGGGAAAACAGTATGGAAACGGAAAAGGTAGTTTTACTACCTTTTTAAAACCTTTATTTAACTAGGCAAGTCAGTTAAGAACAAATTCTTATTTTCAATGATGGGCTAGGAAGAGAACCTATCTAATAAGAATGCTCCTTTCCTGTCCTTTTGCGTCAAATGACCGTGAATCTGACTCCAAATTATTGTTACTTTCTAGGTTAACAGTCATTCAAGATAATTATGCAAAATGAAGGGAGTGTCCAGCAGCAGGGTCCTTTAAGACCTTGGGCCTGATTTAATGAGTTAGCCCTTAAAGCTTTGACTCAGGACAAAATAACTACATATACACAGCACACAGTCTTCATCCACCAGCTTCCGCTCTGAGACAGAATATCATCAGTGTTTCATCTGAAAAAATTCACAGCATCAGCGTCAGGAGCAACATTCCTCTCAGGCCTGATTAAAATAGCATAACATCCTATTTTGCATATATGCTAATCTGCCAATTAAAACCACCTGAAATGCAAATTCATTGACCCAGTCGCTAAAAGAAACATGACTAACAGCATATGCACCAGTTCCCTCTTACCTCTGACAGTGCATGCTCTGAAATAAATGTGATGATTTCTAATCAAGATCTCTCTGTGTTTAGGCAATATTTCCAAACCGAGCATGACAAAGAGTGAAAAGCATTACGATGCCCGAGACACTCGCAAATGCATTCCAGTGCACTTGTCTAGAAAATTCTCACATACAAGCTTGCTTGATGCACATCAAAGGATGAGGGGACAGAGAGAGAAAGAGAGAGGGAGAAAGAGCAAGGGGGGGAGCATAGACTATCAGGTAAACAGAGGCCTCACTCTGTGACAGTGTCCTATTCTGCTGCCACTGGCATCAATTCACAAACAGTTCACTGTTGCCTGTTCAAAACTTGCTTTCTTTTATGCCGTTCTCATTAACGCCAGCAGCAGAACCATTTCAGTCTTTGGGAGAAACACTTCAGAACTGCACGACACCAATCTCACAGTCCCTATGCTGAATCTGTAGTTGTATAGAAACCGAATAGTGCATCTTGTTCATGATACAACTGCTTGGGGTGGTAAGATGAAGACCAGTCGTCACTATAAAATCACACAATATCCAAACAGAAAAAGTGTTTCATGGTGAACACAAAGCTTCACTTTATACATAAAGCTGTCTACAGGCTATGTCAAGCTTGAGCATCTCTTTATAAAGAAGGACCAAGGAGGAACATTTTCCTACCAATAGCCCTTTGTATCACCAAACCCACAATATGATGTACCTACAACAGCAAACTACAGTACTAAATGCTAATAATTCACAAAATGTTTTGATGCTAATTTGCCTCATAAGGTCTCCATTATGTCCTCTGGAGTCTAACTCTACTTTCCGAGCTCTCTTTGGATCAATAAGTCCATGACTGACATATGACACCGTCACTGCAGGACAGTCCTAGACACACCCCTGAGAGTTCATACCAAACCCCCTGCAGTCAGCAGGTTTCAGATCAGCACCAAGGACCTCATCCTTTTTCAGCTTCAGCTTTTAGTAGCTGGGCAGACGGATTCGGTTTCACTATGCAGTCAGTAAGACACCTTTGGCTCTTTGGATGAAGTCCACCTGACCTCTACAAGTAATCTAGTTGTATGTAGTCCTATGCAGTTTCACATTAGCCCAGTGGTACAGAAAAATCTAGGATAATGGATTATACATCATTGTTATGGTAACCTAGTAAGTACTGAAACTATATAGGCCTACATGAGGTGGGATGAAATTAAGATAGCTACAAGATGTACCGTATATATATATATAAAATGGCACTCGTCCACCAAACCAAGCATGCCAAGAAAGAATATTTTAAGTCATACGTTTTGTCTTTTGCCAAAAATGATATAGCTATCCCTCCTTAACCTGTACAAAACCTCTACACTGTTAATGTACGAGGACATTCTCTGCTACTCATCTACCAACGTAGTAATGGGTCCCAGTGGGGCTTTGGCCTGAACTATAACTGGGTGATGAGGCAGACAGAAACAACCTCCCTCTTGGAGATGATGTCACATAAGGCCCGTTTCTGTATTGTACTCTATTGGTAAGTAGGTTAAGAGCTTGGTAGGACAGTTATGACATAGCAGAACCTTCAAAGCATCAGCAGTGCTGGAGGAAAATAGATTTTACAAAGTGCAACCATCTACTAGTTAAAGGAATAGTTCACCCAAAGTACATGTTGGTTCTCTCCTAGGTATAGATAGCAACAAGATTTTCCTTTGAGGAATGATTGGGTGCTTAATTACATTTGTCCATACAACTCTGGACTTCCTTCTTAAAATGATATATTGGAGCCACCACACATGAAAGCAGCCTTGTAGCACTGTAGCGTTTATCTAGTGTGATCTTTGGGCTCTGGGGGATATTCGTAAAAGTGATTAAGCCACTATTCTTAGTTTTTATCGCCGCTCTTCCTAATCCCAGTCCTTAAAACAACTCCTAAATGACTAATAATTCATCATACTGAGTGGGTGGCACGCGGCCAATTGACTAACTCTGAATCCCAAATGGCGTCCTATTCCCTATATAGTGCACTTTTTTTCACCAGAACACTATGGGCCCTGGTCAAAAGTAGTGCACTATGTAGGGAATAGGGTGCCACTGCTGGCTTGCTTCTGAAGCTAAGCAGGGTTGGTCCTGGTCAGTCCCTGGATGGGAGACCAGATGCTGCTGGAAGTGGTGTTGGAGGGCCAGTAGGAGGCACTCTTTCCTCTGGTCTAAAAAATATCCCAATGCCCCAGGGCAGTGATTGGGGACACTGCCCTGTGTAGGGTGCCGTCTTTCGGATGGGACGTTAAACGGGTGTCCTGACTCTCTGAGGTCATTAAAGATCCCATGGCACTTATCGTAAGAGTAGGGGTGTTAACCCCGGTGTCCTGGCTAAATTCCCAATCTGGCCCTCAAACCATCATGGTCACCTAATAATCCCCAGTTTACAATTGGCTCAATCATCCCCCTCCTCTCATCCTCAATCATCCCCCTCCTAAAATAACGGTAAAATAAATAAAATAAATAAATAAAATTGCCTTTAAATTGTTTAACTTGAGTCAAACGTTTCGAGTAGACTTCCACAAGCTTCCCACAATAAGTTGGGTGAATTTTGGCCCATTCCTCCTGACAGAGCTGGTGTAACTGAGTCAGGTTTGTAGGCCTCCTTGCTCGCACACGCTTTTTCAGTTCTTCCCACAAATGTTCTATAGGATTGAGGTCTGGACTTTATGATGGCCACTCCAATACCTTGACTTTGTTGTCCTTAAGCCATTTTGCCACAACCTTGGAAGTATGCTTGGGGTCAATGTCCATTTGGAAGACCCATTTGCGAACAAGCTTTAACTTCCTGACTGATGTCTTGAGATGTTTCTTCTATATATCCACATAATTGTCCATCCTCATGATGCCATCTATTTTGTGAAGTGCACCAGTCCCTCATGCAGCAAAGCACCCCCACAACATGATACTGCCACCCCCATGCTTCACAGTTGGGATGGTGTTCTTCGGCTTGCAAGCCTCCCCCTTTTTCCTCCAAACATAACAATGGTCATTATGGCCAAACAGTTCTACTTTTGTTTCATCAGACCAGAGGACATTTCTCCCAAAAGTACGATCTTTGTCCCCATGTGCAGTTGCAAACCGTAGTTTAGCTTTTTATGGTGGTTTTGGAGCAGTGGCTTCTTCCTTGCCGAGCAGCCTTTCAGGTTATGTCGATATAGGACTCTTTTTACTGTGGATATAGACACTTTTGTACCTGTTTCCTCCAGCATCTTCACAAGGTCCTTTGCTGTTGTTCTGGGACTGATTTGCACTTTTCGCACCATCATCTCTAGGAGACAGAACGCGTCTCCTTCCTGAGTGGTATAACGGATGCGTGGTCCCATGGTGTTTATACTTGCGTACTATTGTTTGTACAGATGAACGTGGTACCTTCAGGCATTTGGAAATTGCTCCCAAGGATGAACCAGACTTGTGGAGGTCTACAATTTTTTTTCTGAGGTCTTGGCTGATTTCTTTTGCTTTTCCCAAGATGTCAAGCAAAGAGACACTGAGTTTGAAGGTAGGCCTTGAAATACATCCACAGGTACACCTCCAATTGACTCAAATTATGTCAATTAGCCTATCAGAAGCTTCTAAAGCCATGACATCATTTTCTGGAATTTTCCAAGCTGTTTAAAGGCACAGTCAGTTGAAATAAATAAATTAGGCCCTAACCTATGGATTTCACATGACTGGGCAGGGGTAAAGCCATGGGTGGGCCTTGGAAGGCACAGGCCCACCTACTTGGCAGCCAGGCCCACCCACTGGGGAGCCAGGCCCAGCCAATCAGAATGAGTTTTCCCCTTAAAAGGGCTTTATTACAGACAGACGATCCTGCAGGTGAAGAAGCCGAATGTGAAGGTCCTGGGCTGGAATGGTTACACGTGGTCTGCGGTTGTGAGGCCGGTTGGATGTACTGCCAAATTCTTTTAAAATGACAATGGAGGCAGCTTATGGTAGAGAAAATAACATTAAATTCTCTGGCAACAACTCTGGTGGACATTCCTGCAGTCAGCATGCCAATTGCGCGCTCCCTCAAAACTTGAGACATCTGTAACATTATGTTGTGTGACAAAACTGCACATTTTAGAGTGGCCTTTTATTGTCCCCAGCACAAGGTGCACCTGTGTAATGACCATGCTGTTTAATCAGCTTCTTGATATGCCACACTTGTCAGGTGGATGGATTATCTTGGCAAAGGAGAAATACTCACTAACAGGGATGTAAAGAAATGTGGGTACAAATGTTGAGAGAAATAAGCTTTTTCTGCATATTTAAAATTTCTGGGATTTATTCAAATAAATTTTTCATGAAACCAACACTTTACATGTTGCTTTTATATTCATGTTGAGTGATGTTGGCCCATGTTGACTCCAATGCTTCCCACAGTTGTGTCAAGTTGGCTGGATGGCCTTTGGGTGGTGAACCATTCTTGATACACACAGGAAACTGTTGAGCATAAAAAAATCCAGCAGCGTTGCAGTTCTTGACACACCCAAACCGGTGCACCTGGCACCTTCTACCATACCCCGCACTTAAATCTTTTGTCTTACCCATTGGCACCCAAATCTTTTGACTTGCCCATTCACCCTCAATGGCACAAATACACAATCCACATCTCAAGGCTTAAAAATACTTATTTAACCCATCTCCTCCTCTTCATCAATAAGGTATCATAGCTTTCACCTGGATTCATCTGGTCAGTTCATGTCATTGAAAGAGCAGGTGTGTCTAATGTTTTGTGCACTCAGTGTATATATTTGTTTAATTTTGGAAACACCACTGCAGTTGACCTCGACTTTGAATACCACTGGTCTAGTACAATGCTGCTTCCCAATAGATCATATAAACCAGCTTGTCTTTCACAATAGTCCAGTCCATAAGATCACTACTCTCCAGCAAACAGCAACCACCCAGACAGAGGGAGGGAGATAAGATTCTATTATTTCAGATACAGTGTCACAGGCAATTTTCTCTGGTTGCCACTGCTGGCCTGAGGCAATAATAAAATATGTGGATAAACTAGGCCCAAGACCCAGCAGGGTCACGGAAGAAGGACAGCAGGGCTTTCAAGGCTCCAGTCACAGCCCGTTTTGAGATTCAGCCTGGAAGGCAACTGATACGTCTGGTCAAATCAAGAGGACCTCATCAATGCATTTGTTTGCTCCTTGTAGTACAGGCACCAGCAGTCAGTGACATCCATCAACCAACCAAGTTCTTATTTCTATTGACTTGGCGCCCTCTTGTGTTGATGTGTGTACCGGCAAGAGCGAGAGAGGCTCCATAACGTCTTGCGCCTTGCTGAGCGACTCATGTACAGTGGATATTACTTTTTTCCACCAATTAAGTGTCTACAAACAATTTCCCCAAATGTGTGCTTGGCAGGGAATAATGACAACTCTGAGTCACTGACAGCTCCACCCAGACAGCCTGTTGGTCTGGTGAGTAATCCATCAAGGTTGGTAGACCAGAGGACACGGGTGTGTTCACTAAGGTTAAACGTTTACAACATTGCAGATAAAAATGTAACCAAACAGAAATTCCAGTTCCACATGACAGACAATAAAATCTGTTCTACATAATGCTTTTCTATCTGCTGTGTGTATGGGTGTGGCTCTTACCCTGGTCTATGTTGTGCTGTGGTAGCTGGCTCATCTGAGCATTGACCACACCTGCGTAATTCCGTAGAAACGCCTCCTCACTCGGCGTCAGCTGAGAAACAATTCATTAATAACGTATTACATTTTTTTTTATTAGTAATTTTTTACCCCCCCTTTCTCCCCAATCTTGTCTCATTGCTGCAATTCCCCAACAGGCTCGGGAGAGAAAAAGGTAGAGTCATGCATCCTCCGAAACATGACACGCCTAACCGTGCTTCTTTACACCCGCTCGCTTAACCCGGAAGCCAGCTGCACCAATGTGTCGGAGGAAACACCGTTCAACTGACGACCAAAGTCATCCTGCAGGCGCCCGGCCCGCCACAAGGAGTCGCTAGAGCGTGATGAGCCAAGTAAAGTTCCCCCGGCCAAACCCTCCCCTAACCCGGATGACGCTGGGCCAATTGTATGTCGCTCTATGGGACTCCCGGTCACGGCCGGTAATGACACAGCCTGAGATTGAACCCCAGGCTGTAGTGACGCCGCACATAAAAATGAATCAATTATTTATAACCACAAGAGCTTTGAAATTGATAATGCACCAAATATCTATGCTACTAATACAATATATGGGTATACGTACATTTGATCCCATCTTCTTCAGCATGAGCAGGACCCGCACCTTTTGCTGGACGTACATCTCTTCAGGAGACTTCCCTGGGGCCTCCTCACGGTTCATCCCCCCTGCTCCTGTAGCTCTGAGACACAAAGTACATTTTTAGAAAGTGAAAGGCATCCTCCAGCTATTGTTTTTACTTTCCTGTTGAAAAGCAATATCCCAAGTATAAATAGAGTAATGTAAACTCATTTAATAGTGTTTTCTTAGAAAGCTGCAAACTACAAGGAGTAGTCCATTCAAGGAGATGGGCAGGTGGTCTGATGTTATGCCGACCCCCCTATTTAAAACCACTGAGAGCGGGTCAATGATGATGCTGAAAGTCAAGGCCTATCCTGGGCTAACGCTGAATCCCAACTGACACTCTATGCCCTACATAGTGCACTATGTAGGGAATAGTATGCATCCTAAATGGAACCCTAAGTCAGTGCAGGTTAGTACGTCACAGTAGAAACAGCTCTCATTAATATTGCATGGGAGTTTTCACAGAGCTCCCTTTCTCGCCTCTGCTTGCTCCCTCCATCTCTCCCTCTGTTACTAATGACCTATTTTCACAGTCAATCTGCGGAGAGATGGGAAGGGAACAGAGGCGATAAAAAGCCCTTCCATTGCTAATGCAAATGACAGGGGGGATAGATTCTTTTGTGACAGGCTGCTGCCGATTACAAGATTTGTTGTTGTCGAATTTGATATTTTTCTCGTGGTGCACCAATAAATATTTCCATATTTTCCCAAAAAAGCCTAAAGCTGTTTTCTACGAAGTAGAATACTGAAAAGGAAAGTAAAAAGTGGGATAACCAAGAAGAGGAAGATTAATCTTTTACAAATAAATTCCCCGGGGCTGGGTATCACAGGAGAATCCTATGGGAGACACTGAGTCTGATAGGGTTTCTTTCACATTTGTTGGGCCTCTTCCTATACAAAGGGCTGCTAACACGTTAACAGGCTGTTTGATTTAATCGAAAAGCTGGATCAGCCCCCTTTTTTAGAAGGATGCTGTGGCTGCCGTTAGCTGGGGTGTCATTGAGGGGGACAGACAGACATTGGCAAAAAAACATTGGTCACCTGACCTTAGTTGTATGTGGATAATTTCTACATGGTGGGTGGATTTTATACTCTCTTAGCTGCATGCTGCAAGCAAGCAAAAGGCCTACATTATTTTTTATTTAACTAGGCAGTGGGTTAACTGCCTTGTTCAGGAGCAGAATGACAGATTTTTACATTGTCAGCTCGGGGATTCGATCTAGCAACCTTTCGGTTACTGGCCCAACGCTCTAACCACTAGGCTACCTACACACTTAAAACCCAAAATATCTATGATGCAGTGCAACATAAACGTAAACAAAAGGTGTCAATAGAAGCTCTTCATATTGACAGAGAGAGATGGATAGACAGAGAGCCTGCTTTTTACAGAACTCAAAGTGAGAAGCACATTAAAGACGTACACGTTTGGGGGAAATGGGGTTGGGATGGTAGCTCAGAGCCTTAGTGGTGACACGTTTGATCAAATGTCCCTCCCTTGTCCCCCCCTCCCCACAAATGGGTCAGCCAGGACTCTGGGAAGGCAAAGGCCTAACAGCCGACGACGCGCAATGCATGATAAAAACACAGACAGCAATATGTCAAATCAAATCAAAGTTTATTGGTCGCATACGCAGATGTTATATACCGGTACAGTAGCTCCAACAGTGCAGTAATACCTAGCAAAAAAACAACACATACATAATTCAGAAAAATAAATAAGTTATATAGAATGAGCCATGAATAGAATACAGTATATACATTGAACAAAAATATAAATGCAACAATTTCAAAAAATGTGTTAGTTAATACAAGGAAATCAGTCAATTTAAATAAATAAATTAGGCCCTAATCTATGGATTTCACATGACTGGGCAGGGGCTTTATTACAGACAGAAATACTCCTCAGCTTGATATGCCACACCTGTCAGGCGGATGGATTATCGTAGCAAAGTAGAAATGCTCACTAACAGGGATGTAAACAAATTTGTGCCATTTTTTTTGGGGGGGGGGGGGGGGGGGGGGGTAAGCTTTCTCTGTGTATGGAAAATGTTGGGGATCTGTTTTTTTGGCTCATGAAACCAACACTTTACATGTTGCATTTATATTTTTTTGTTCAGTATACATATAAAGTGGGTGTAATAGTATGTAAACATTATTACTGACCAGTGTTCAATGACTATGTATACATAGGGCAGTAGTCTAAGGTGCAGGGTAGAGAACCGGGTGGTAGCCGGATAGAACAGTGACTAAGGTTCAGGGCAAGGTACTGGGCGGAGGTCGGTTAGTGGTGACTTTTTAAGTCTGACGGCCTGGAGATAAAAGCTGCTTCTCAGTCTCTTGGTCCCAGCTTTGATGCATATTCATTGTAGCGGGCGGCAGGTAGCCTAAGGGTTAGAGCATTGGACTAGTAACCGAAAGGTTGCAAGATCGAATCCCTGAGCTGACCAGGTAAAAATCTGTCGTTCTGCCCCTGAACAAGGCAGTTCCGAGGATGTTCCTAGGATGTTCCTGTTCCTAGGATGTCATTGAAAATAAGAATTTGTTCTTAACTGACTTGCCTAGTTAAATAAAGGTAAAGTAAAACCTGTACTGTCACTGACTTCTAGATGGTAGCAGGATGAACAGGCCGTGGCTCGGGTGGCTGAGGTACTTGATGATCTTCTTGGCCTTCCTGTGACACTGGGCGCTGTAGATGTCCTGGAGGGCAGAGAGTGGGCTGACCGCACCACCCTCTGGAGAGCCCTGCGGTTGCGGGCAGTGCAGTTGCAGTGATAGACTGACAGGATTCTCTCAATGGTGCATCTGTAGAAGCTTGTGAGGGTTTTGGGGGACAAACCAATTTTTTTCAGACTCTGAGGTTGAAAAGGCACTGTCGCACCTTCTTCACCACGCTGTCTGTGTGAAAGGACCATTTCAGGAAGTCAGTGATGTGCACGCTGAGGAACTTGAAGCTTTTGACCCTCTCCACTGCAGCCCATTATTTTCAATGACGGCCTAGGAACAGTGGGTTAACTGCCTTGTTCAGAGGCAGAACGACAGATTTTTACCTGGTCAGCTCAGGGATTCGATCTTGCAACCTTTTGGTTAATAGTCCAACGCTCTAACCACTAGGCTACGCTGACGCCCCATTGCATTGATAAGCAAATATAATCTCAGGAACTGTCCAAACAATAAACCAAACATTGTAGCCTTGTTAGAATCCCCCCCAAAATGCATTTTGTTTAAAAGTAATAACTAGTGAAGGCTATTGGTAAAAGCAGCTGCGAGATATATGCTTTTTCTCCTTTTTCTCCGTGACCATGACATTCGGCATATTAAACTGGGATAAAGTTGTAGGTTACACTGGCAAGTAAAGAATATTGGCCAGGGTACATTTAATTATAAATCTGATCATTGCACATTGGGGAGATGTGGGAAGCTAAAAGGCAAGCTCTTTTGCTGTTTTTAGCTAGCTAGCAAGCTGCTAGCGGTGTAGCCTACAGCAAACTGGCAGGCACAAAACGAGGTAATATAAAACAAACATTCATTACATGTAACTACACTGAACATATGGAAAATAGAACATTTAAATTAATTCATTAGGCCCTAATCTATGGATTTCACATGACTGGGAATACAGATACGCATCTGTTGGTCACAGAACAGGTAAGGGCGTGGATCAGAAAACCAGTCAGTGCCTGGTGTGACCACCATTTGTCTCATGTAGTGCGACAATCTCCTTAGCATTGAGTTGATCTGGCTGTTGATTGTGGCCTGTGGAATGTTGTCCCACTCCTCTTCAAAGGCTGTGCAAAGTTGCTGGTTATTGTCGGAAACTGGAACACGCTAATCTAGAGCATCCCAAACATGCTCAATGGGTGACATGTCTGGTGAGTACGCAGGCCATGGAAGAACTGGGCCATTTTCTAGAATTGCGTACAGATCCTTGCAACATGAGGCCATGCATTATCATGATGAAACATGAGGCGATGGCGGCGGATGACAACGGGCCTCAGAACGTCATGATATCTCTACGCCTTCAAATTGCCCTCGATACAATGTAACTGCGTTCGTTGTCCGTAGCTTATGCCTGCCCATACCATAACCCCACCATGGGGCACTCTGTTCACAACGTTGACAATAGCAAACCGCTTGCCCACACAACACTATACACTCTGTCTGCTATCTACCCGGTACAGTTGAAACCGGGATTAACCCGGGAAGAGCACACTTCTCCAGCCTGCCAGTGGCCATCGAAGGTCAGCATTTGCCCACTGAAGTCAGTTGCGACTTCTAACTGCAGTCAGGTCAAGACCCTGGTGAGGACAACGAGCACGCAGATGAGCTTCCCCGAGACGGGTTCTGACAGTTTTTGCAGAGATTCTTTGGTTGTGCAAACCCACAGTTTCATCAGCTGTCCTGGTGGCTGGTCTCTGACAATCCCGCTGGTGAAGAAGCCGGCTGTGGAGGTCCTGGGCTGGCATGGTTACATGTGGTCTGCGGTTGTGAGGCAGGTTGGACGTAATGACAAATGATCTAAAATGGAGGCAGCTTATGGTAGAGAAATTAACATTCAATTATCTGGCAACAGCTCTGGTGGACATTCCTGCAGTCAGCATACCAATTGCGCGCTCCCTCAAAACTTGACACATCGGTGGCATTGTGTTGTGACAAAACTGCACATTTTAGAGTGGCCTTTTGTCCCCAGCTCAAGGTGCACCTGTGTAATGATCATGCTGTTTAAATAAGCTTATTGATGTGCTACATGCGTCAAGTGGGTGGATTATCTTGGCAAAGGAGAAATGTTCACTAACAGGGATGTAAACAAATTTGTGCACAAAATCATATGGGAAATTTCAGGGAAGTTTTATTTCAGTTGATGAACCAACACTTTACATGTTGTGTATATATTGTTGTTCAGTATATTATTAAAATATGCAGTTGGTTTTCATTGAAATGAGCTAACAATGGTCCTGTTTTAAATGGGATTCTTCTTTGCTTTTACCACAAACATTAAGAAAACAACAAGAAAATCTCTGCTAGCAGATACCCATAGACTGTTCATCTGACTCTGGGGGAAGTAGATAAAGGGCCTCATTTCAAAAATCCCGAAGCATCCCTTTAATGGACAGGCTAATTCTGTGGTAAATGAAGACTGATCCACAAGGGGTGCTCAGAGCAACGGGGTTAATAACCCAGCCAGACGCAATCAAACGCTGCTTTAGGCCCAAACTAATCCTTGTCTCAGTCTCTGTTTGGGCTCTTGTCAGTGTTGCCATGTTTTGCAGCACAGAGCAGGAAGGCACTCCAGGAGGCTAGCTGTCTGAGACTTACTGGGCAGCGCTGTTAAATCTCAGCTTAATATCAGGCATCCTAACAACAATAACAGTAATTGCGTCTCAAATGACACCTTATTCCCTACATAGTGCACTATGTAGGGAATAGGGTGGCATTTGGGACACAACCAGTGCCATCTGAAGTCTGGACTGTCTAGAGCAGCCTAAATGCGTCATAAACAGAGGAATTGCTTCAAGATCCATTTGCGATTATCCATCAAGCATCTTCTGCATGCATGCGTGACTGAGTTTGTGTGAGAGAGACAAGAACACAGCTACTCAGGAGCTTTCTGACACTGCCTACTCCCCTTACACTCAACCCTTAGCTGCCAGGAACCACAGCCAGGGAAGGGACCACAGCCAGGGATTAGTGTGCAATACGATAGGCCTTCGCATGTGACGGGGTCAGGAAGGCCACAGGAAGGCCACGGTGCACCAACCCAATGATGACAAATAGGAGCCCTTTCCACACATCATGTCTGTCCATTTAACCTGTTATTAAAGTCACTCACAATGTCTGATTGTTTAGAAATAGTATGCTTGTACAGTGGGCCTGGAAAAGAAGCCAAATAGGAGCGATAGAATTTGACTTGGGAATTGGCATTGAGTGAAGTTCGGACTCATTCAATAAACCAAATCATGTTGTAGGCAGGGTTGATGGGCAGAAATGGCTTAGCTTGCATTCTCTGAGTTATCTTAGGCCTAAGTCCATCTCATAAGCAATGTGTCAGAAACCAAAGCCCTGTATACACTCTGGCAGCTTGATTGCCAACAACTAGGCCGTTCTCTGCGGCCGAGCAGGTCCAGGCATGGACCAGTAACACATTCACATAGGGCCTAGGCCCTACGGGCCTCTCTTCCATTTGGGAATTGAACAGAGCTGCAGGTCAATTCCAATTGATCAGACAACTTCTCATGAAAACGTTCTCTTAAAATCAGCACTTGATCACCAACCCCTGCTTGTTGTAACAATTCATTCTATGGTTGTGAAAACAAGCCCTACGTAGCACATCAAGGAAATTGCTTTCATAAAATGCAGGCTTGTTTTGAAAAACGACCTCAACTGGAGGGGGTCATACGATGTAGACCAGGCTGTGGAGGCCTCCATCTAGGCCAGGGATGGGCAACTTTGATGGGGGTGGGGGTGGGGGGGGAAACTGAACTCTTCATGAGGGGCCGCAGTGGCGTGGGTCTGCGTACCCACATCCCCACCTGCGAGCAAATATTTTCGGGCGGCCACCCTCGTGACAGCAAAGAGGAACATTATACGTTTTAAAGTAAATTTCATGCAATTCTGCACATTTTGTCATGTGGCATAGAGAAAATGTGACAGTTTTAAAGCAAGTTTGCTGCAATTGTACACATTTTGCTATGGGGCAGAGAAGATTTAGCAATTTTATAACTCATTTCATGCAATTCTACTCATTTTGTCATGGTGTGGAGAGAAAAATGTGCTGTTCTTAATATAGTAACCAATGATCAGTGGGCCCCACCCCGGTCGATAACTCGACCATGCTACTAGTTTAGATAGTTGGCCCCTAGACTAACTTATCAATCTAAAAAAAAAAATGCTGATTGAGTGACTGCTGATGCACAACCAAATTTCAAAATAGCACCTTGTGTATTCTAACTCTCAACAGTAAGTTGAGACCCTGACTGAGTTCCACGCAAAAAAAGATATACCTATTGTTTATTTGTTTGGTGAAATTGGTCTGCGGCCTACAAAAGGGGGGCCGCATGTGGCCCATGAGCCGCCAATTGCCCATCCCTGATCTAGGCTACTGTATATCTGCAGCAGGCTGCTTTTGTGACTACTGGCTAGGCTACCTCTTCACATTTGCAGTCCAACAACAATGGCCACAGTATTTGAAGACAATGGTGATGAACTGGATTGTGAAAATATGATTGATAAGTAGGTCATGTCTTGTTATCACCATGTGAGGCATAAATTCATATAATTCTACAAAATTATATCATTATGACTAAGTCTGTGTTGATAAGCTAAGTGGAAGGGCCTACAAACAGCAGCAAACTAGAAATATTGTGTGTCAACTTGACTAATTAATGTGACTGTGCCAATTAACCTGAGTAAAAATTTGCCTGCCCTTTTTCCATGATTGCTTTTTGATTTGATTTATTAGGATCCCCATTAGAAGACGCCAATGGCGACAGCTAGTCTTACTGAGGTCTGACACATAACGAAAAATAAATCACAGACAAAATACTTTACAATTTCCATACATGTAAAAACTTTCCATACATGTAAAAACATCAACATGTAGTGTCTGTGCATCTACCAGTTACACATACGTCAGTACATACTGCATACACACAAGTTGGTCTTCATCAAATAAAGAATTTCAGAGACGAAGTAGGACTACTGCATTACGAAATACAATGCAAAGCTTTGTCCTCTTGCTCTAAACAACCTCTAAGGAATTGAGACAGAAGTGGCAGCAGTAATCTGGTCCCACTGGGACAAGGCTGTGAGATCTGAAAGAGCCAAAGATGTCTGGCACCTATTAAACAATGATATAGATAAATAATAAAATAATTTCTGCAAATCAGTGCCAGCTCTACAAAAGGAATGGCATAGACTATTACTGCCATGGTAAGATCTGGGCTGATACTACCAGTATTAGAGAAGACATTTTAGGGGGAAATGACAGCAACAGGACAATTTGAACCAACCACCCAGTTACACTGAAAAGGCATCTGCTGCATACAGTCTACTAGGTCGAAGCATCATCCTCCTAGTTCAGTACTTTCAGCAAGTCCAACACCTTATGGTGGTGGACTGAGGCCACTGTCCATTTTACACTAGGTTTGGTGTTGTATGTAGGAGTAGCCTACTCGTACTTGATAACAGCACCTGCCCTGGCATAATGAGGAGAGGGGGGGTAGGGTCGAGAGGGAGGGTAGGGCAAGGGTCCTAATCTGGTTCCAAACCCCAGACACACAGGGGAATGTGCAGACTAAGAGAGCCATACGGTTCAACCAAGTTCACACATTTCCAGGAGAATCTCAAGCCCCTGTCCGTAGCCTGCCCTAACACCCACTCCCTACACCACTCGTCAATGCTCCACTGGAGGCAATATGCCAGCTTCACAGCTGAATGTGTTGTCAGCCATCTGCCAGTTGGGGAAATAAGACCTTGCAAGGCTGAGCACAATGCTCTCATGGGTGTGGAGAGAGACTAAAATAGCCTACAGAAGTCAATGTGATGAGGTTTTGAAAGTAGAAGAGGTAGCCTAGCTAGGTAGAGCGCTTTATTTTTTAAATGCCCCAACAAAACATTATTACTGTTGGCTATTATATTATTGAAAATAATGTGGAAAAGGGACAATTTCATTTATTACAATAGGGTTGACTGTATATATACAAATAGGTTGAACATTAAAGTCAGTCACTCTTATTATTTTAATTATGTTTCAAATATAACAACTCATACCCAACACATCCCTAGTTTTTGTTCGATTCAAGACCCCTTGTTTGATATCAGGACGTATATCACTGATAACGTTACGTCCGGAATGTTGAAACATGCAAACAATAAGCTCCAACAGACGAGGCGAAGCGAGAGGGTTCGCTCTGCCCAAAATCTGTCCACGAAAAATAGACCACGAAGTGAGTCAACAAAAAATGTAATTGCTAATTTGCTACGTGAGGCTTATTCGATAGAATATATCTCCTCAATATAATATATAATCTTTGGCTATAAGAAATGTCTAGAGGAAATCACAGAAAACTCCTAAGTTCCATTTTCCTGATAGGGATAACGTAAATGTTTTGTACACATGGTATTGGGTGTAAAACGAACACTACAATGGTTATAGCTAGCTATTAGTAACTTGGTTGTTACTGTTGCAGCATACCAAGTGTAACATTGTAGCTTGTTAGCGAGCTAGCCAGCAATCACTCAACGCCGTTTCCTGTCTCCCAGTATAGCTTGGTCGGTTGCTATTAACTGACGAAGTCGTGGATCGTTGCAAATCCCCTCATGTAAACCAGGACTGAAAGCATTGGAAATATATTACGAAACCCACACTACTTACTAACGTGCAAACTTGACATATGTCTGTAAAAACAGAGCTTCCATTTTCCACCAAATAATGCTAATAGCACTAGGCTCGAGACAAAAGCCTTGTGAATGAAGTTCCTATGCTATGGGGGGTGCAATTCCATCCAGGTACCGCTAGCCGATTGTAAGTATTCAACGGAGTAAATGCAATATTTCTAACAATACAACGTCCCCCAAACTCGTAGGAGAAATACCCGACGTCAGAACATTTTACATTTGAGCTTACCCCTCCTGGTCCAGTTTTCCTTTCTTCTGTGTTTTATTTTAATGGTGTGTTGTTTTACGAAGGCGTCCTGTTCCGGGGTCACATCCCTCCAGTTGGGAATCTAGTGTAAACCCTCCAGTTGGAGCTGCGTGGTGGAGCTGGCTCCCGCTGTTGTTTTAGTTCCAGGCGACCACTAGGGGAGCCGTCCGCCCAAAATGTAATTTTGTGACTATGACTTTTTTTATGCATTATTACTTATCATTTAAGTAATACATAGACAGGTTAGCTGACGTCACGAAAACTATGCGCAAGCTTCAATGGGGAAGAAGGCCGTGTGTTGTGATTCTGGATGGCAAGATAGATAGCGACAAGCTGTCATGTAGGGAAGCATAGGTGGCTCATGTCAGCTAGTTGGGGGTTCAACAGCAAAGCTGATGAAACTCTATTGTATTTTTTGGCATTTATTATTATACTAATTCCGTCAATTTAGTTTAAAAAAATCTAATTCCCGTGAATTTTGCATGATGGTAAAGGACCATGGGCCACACCCTCTCATGCGATGCCAATTGGCCACATGGTGGCGCTATAACAAACAATTGAAAATGCAAACTTGGAAAGCGAACGCCCTCATGCTGTGTGTCCTAGAGTCATGAAATTCGGTACATAGGTCCCTCTGCTCACAAGGAACACATTTGCTATAGGACCAATAAGGTCTGCCATGAAGGATTTTTCGCCATTTAGAATTGTGTGAAAAACATTAAAAATGCTATTCCTCTAGCACCGAATGAAGGATCTGCACAAAACGTGATATATAGTATCTATAGACCAAGGTCTCGCAACGCAATATTTTCCAGGCTAACATCTCAAACGACATGACCAATAAACATTCACGTGGGCGTGGTCTGAAACATAAATCCATATAAATCAGATATGGATTTTCGTATTGTAACAAAACTTGGTACAAAAGTTCCAAACACTGAAGACTCAACATAAGAGGGCACATTCAGATGGACCACATGGTGGCGCTATAACAGGCACATGTTTATATCTCTTGGTCAATTTGACTCAGGATGAACTTTTGGCACACATGCTCAGGGATGTGTCTAGCTAACCTGTAAACTATAGTTCAGTTTGGCTGCATGGTGGCGCAGTTGGACAGGAAAAAACATTTGTGCAAGCTCATTGGCTTATAGTGGCCATATTGTTTCAGCTAGTCCTGGAAAATATTGTGTTTTAAGATGTGCATCCATCGATGCGATGCACAAAATGTGTCCATCAGTCCAGCGGTTCTGGAGAAGATGTTTAAAGTAGTCAATATCATACAAAATAGTCAAAAATACATCAAAAGCATATAGCATGATCAGTTTGATTTTGAGTTCTGATATTGGCCAAGTCTGGTTAGCAGCACAGAAGTAGCTCATCCTAGGGTGATGTCCAATTTGTCCTAATGGTGGCACAGTAGGCCCACAGCTGAATACCAGAATTGCTGCTTGCAGCTTTATTTTATATCTTGTTCTTGATTAGATACCATGTCTTGTTTTGATGTGTTTTGATTAATGTCACGTCTATGCTAATATGGCTAAAATTCGCAAACTAGGTAACCAACAACGGTAACGATGTATGGGAGAGACAAGTGCTCAAGTGCAAATGTATTTCTGTTTTCAATAAACCTTGGAGACAAAATATAGTTTTCATGTCAACAATCAAAGCCAACCCTGTCGATTTTGCCCAATGGTTGTACACGCAACGGTTTTGTTTGCTAAACAACCAACCCGTCTATAGGGATGTGGATATTTTTAACGACTGCTTATTTCTGAACAACAGATGAGGATTATTAGTAATAGTAATTGGCCTACACAAGGTACAGTGTCCCCTTTTTATTTCACAAACTTGATTCCACACGGTTTAAACAAATTAGCAAATGCCAAATTAAAAACAAAGGCCCTCCCTCCTTCAAGTCTACAGTGTATTTGTGTTGAGTTGAAAGAGCCATAAAGCGCATTACTCTTGAATAGGTATAACACAGTATGTTTGAGTCTATCACTTGAACTTCATGATGGTAAAACATTGATTAATAGCATTACGCATTCAGATAATTGATTCAGGGAGTTCAAAAGCAGGGATACATTTCCAGACAATCCAGTATACTTGCGAGCACAAGATTCATGGGAAATTAACTATGGTTCTCAAATTCCTATTTTTTTGTTTTCATTGCACATGTTCAGAGCCCTTGTCATAAATACAAATATATTTGATCATAAAAAGATGCTGCAATGAAAAGCACAGAGGCTGTTCACCATAATTTTAAAAAGCTTGAAATGATAATGATGACAATAATATTGATGATAATGATAGTCGTAATAATAATAAAGACACGGTCATGTATTTCACAGCACATAAAGATTAACAATAGCGAAAACCAAAAAGGCACATATGCCTAACAAAGACATCTTGCTCCACACTGGCCTTTAAAAATATATGTCTATTCTGGAAATATGGGTATTCTGGAAGACCCTTCAAGTAGTTATCTCGAACCCTGTTCCTGGAGAGCTACACTCCTGTAGGTATTCAATCCAACCCGTTGCAGTAGATTGGGGTTGGAGAAAAAAACTACAGGACGGTAGCCTTAAAGGATCACTTTACTCAAAAACTATTGGTAATTTATTCATTATTCCACTGTTAAAGGTCCAATGCAGACGTTTTTATCTCAATATCAAATCCTTTCTGGGTAACAATTAAATACCTTACTGTGATTGTTTTCAATTAAAGTAGTCAAAAAGAAACAAAAATTGCTTCTTAGCAAAGTGCAATTTCTCAAGCAAGAATTTTGTTAGGACTGTCTGGGAATGGGGTGGTAAAAACAGAAACCTAGATGTTATTGGCAGAGAAATTTGGACTAATTAACCTGGTGATGTCACCAGGCAGCCAAAACGCCATCCCACCATAACAGGCTGATATTTCAGGTGTTTTTTTCAAACTAGAAGGGCATTTTCATAATTTTCCCAGTATTATTCCAACCTCAGTGTGAAAATATATTTAAAATCTTGTTTTTGACTACACCCCCGCAAATGGTGCATGTCAGCAGTCAAGTTTTCAAGATAAACGCATAATCACAGTTTTTACTCTGTACTGAAAGTGCTCCATCTTGAAAAGTTGACTGCTGACATGCAAATACAAGAGATGGGGATTGTGGACTAATGAACAAAATACTAAAACATAGTAATTTATTAAAATATCATTTTAACTGGCTATATTAACATTCAGTGCAGATATTACTGAGCAGGTTAAGCAATGGAATGCATATAAAAGCTCTTCTTCAATGCATGCTTTTCAGTGTTCCACACAGCAATGCCCTATGTTTTACAATTCACCCTTGTTTGCAAACTGCAACAGAAAATACATGGACATACAAGATAAATCAATTAAATAGGCACCAGTGTCCAATAGCAACTATTTTCCCCCACACACACACATCCTATGGTTAAAACAATTATTAGTGGATTCTGTCCACAGTATACTCTGATCAGGAGAGAATAGATACAGAATGCATAATTCAACGACAAATGTACATTAATACAGTAATATCATGGTTTGTTTTCACAGAACATCAGTCACTCTACACAGTATTGACACAGCATTTTGAGATGAGAGAGATAAAGCCCGCTAGGTATGTACAGTATTCTTTTCAAGAATAATTTTCTCAAGCATAAAAGTAAAAGACATAGATAGGCACATAGGTCAGGACTGCCACTGGGGACAACATACAGTGCATATCTGTAAGCTAAAACATACAGAACCGTCCCTGCATTTTCTTCAAGGTATTGTAGATCAATTCAACTGATCTATCATGAGAATCTACCCTACATCATTTCACAGCATGTAGCATGGTAGCTTATGTATAATGACACCACATAGAGACATTTAAGAGCGACACTTGAGATAAAGAGCTATGGCTTATTATACATTTATTATAGACTCAAACTTGTGGTCTTGGTCTGAAGAACCGCTCAAGATCACTTGGTCTGGGGATCACTGTCCAAGTTTTCGGCTTGAGTCCTGGCACCAGTGTCTGGGTCTCGCGTAATAGTCTCTGACAAGACCGTATGAATTTCAACTCCTGAGTTAAATGGCCAAGTAGCAGTGACTCAAAATCCTGGCTGGCAAAACGTCTTGCTTTACTTATGTAGGAGCAGGGCTGGAATGCAATGTTGTTGAAGGAAATATACTCTTGACTCTATCTCTGTTCCAAACAACAGACTGGGGTATCTCATTCCACAAGATATAAAACATCCCAGATGGCAAAATCTCATACATACACAATAGACAAATAAGGCCGTATTCCATAACATTATCATGGCAAAACCTAAAAAGTACCTTTACAAAGAAAGCTTGATTCTTTGTACAAAAACCTTTAACACACTTTCAAGATTTTAAATACAGTGAGCACCGAAACTATTAAGACAGTGACAAATTGTTTCGTTTTTATCTCTGTCCTCCAGCACATTTGATTTGAAATTATACAGTGACTATGAGGTTAAAGTGCAGACTGTCAGCTTTAATTATTTGAGGGTATTTTCATCCATATTGGGTTAACTGTTTAGAAATTACAGTACTTTCTGTACATAGTCCCCCAATTTTAAGGGACAAAAAGTATTGGGACAAATTCACTTGTGTATTTAAGTAGTAAAAAGTTAAGTATTTGGTCCCATATTCATAGCACACAATGACAACATCAAGCTTGTGACTCTACACATTTGTTGGAGGCCCTTGCTGTTTGTTTCGGTTGTGTTTCAGATTATTTTGTGCCCAATAGAAATTGATGGTAAATAATGTAGAGTCATTTTGGAGTCGCTTTTATTGTAAATAAGAATATAATATGTTTTTAAACACTTCTACATTAATGTGGATTGCTACCATGATTACAGATAATTCTGAATGAGTCATGAATAATGATGAGTGAGAAATTTACAGATGCACAAATATCATCCCCCCAAATACATTATTTCCCATTCATTTCTAATAGGGGCACAAAATAATCTGAAACACAACAAAAACAAACAGCAAATGCATCCAAACAATTTGTAGTCACAGCGCGCTATGAATATGGGACCGACTACTTCACTTTTTATTGCTTAAATACACATAAGTTAATTTGTCCCAATACTTTAGGGTCCCCTAAAATGGGGGGATTATTTACAAAAGTGGTGTAATTTCTAAACGGTTTACCCGATATGGATGAAGATACCCTCAAATTAAAGCTGACAGTATGTACTTTAACCTCAGTGTCATTGTATCATTTCAAATCCAAAGTGCTGGAGTACAGAGCCAAAACAGCAAAACAACGTGTCACTGTATCAATACTTTTGGAGCTCACTGTACAGCAGAGGATATATTTCAATGAAAATAATAAAATTCAAAAGTAAAAAAATAAAAAATAATCCTAGAATGAATGTAAACCGCATGAAACACTTGAGGTCCTACGTACCTCTCTCTGGCCTGGTCATTTAAGTACAATCAATGCAAACAACTTATCAAGAAATTTAATCAATGGCATCATCATCATTAATCAATCTCCTATTACAGTATTTCACATATAATTTAACTCCTCTCTCTTACTACTCTCCTGACAAAATGTTGATACATTGTTTCATTAGGCATCATTATTACGTTGTTTACTCCCAATTTGGTTTGAGATGGTCACTTTCAGGGCACTGTTCATGTGGTGATAGGTCTGGTTGACACGGGGTGTGCCCACGTGCAAATGATTTTCAACGCTGTACTGTCTGTATGATTTAGTAACAATGGAAATTACTCCCGATGAAATGTGACTTTCAACAAGTACTTGCAGTTTTGCATCAGTTCATAAACCATAAGCATGACTGCCAGTCAGGTGTAAACATCTGTAAAACATTGCCAAATGCTCTTATTTTACGACAAAGACTTCAGTGCATTTTCATTCCATTTGGCTCCATAAGCTGAAAACCCTGATTAGATCAACAAATCAGGGGTATTAAGGTTCAGAATGCTTCTCCGGGGCAGTGGCTTTTATTCAAAGTCTGCTATCTTTGGCTAGAGAGTGCATCATCCAGTTCACCTTGGTCTTCCAGCTCTCTCTCAGAGCTTCGTTAAACTTCACTTTGAAATTCTTCAGCGCTTCTTCTTCCGATTTCCCCAAAGCCAATGAGTCCTTAGAAAAGGGTGAGACAAGAACAACAGAAGGATGACAGATGTGCCTTTACCATTTAAAACAACTCACATTACTATATTGGTAATCATCATCAATATTGATATCATGATCATTAGATTATCATCATCATTGTTAGCAAGGTCCCTGCCACCACCACCATCAACATGATCATAATCACCATCATTGAGGTCCTTGCAACCAACATCATCATCACCAATCGCACTAGTGATCGACATCATCACCATCATTAGTAGCTGCAGACGTATCCTTGTAACCATCACCAAATCATAACCATATTTTGAAAAGGACACCGATCTCAAGTGTAGGACCTTGCATAGACATTATCTGACTACTGTGGCTAAAACTAGAGGAACTAACAAGTGTAAAATAGCATAAATCATTGAGTGATGTACTACAGTATACATAATGCTCCGTTCAACATATCCAGCAATAAAAGGAGGCGCTCCTCTGACCTTTAGGTACTGGATGTCCTTGAAGGAGCTCAGCTCAGGCAGTCCGGCTGCTTTCATCATGGCAAACAGGTTAACAAACAGAGTCCCATTGCGACACAAGATCTTATAGGCCTGCTCACAGCACTCTCTGAACCTGTTGGTGGCACAATACGAGAGGTACCACACCATTATCATGGAGCTTCACCGTAAAATAAGTATGCATGGTTATATAAGTACGTACAGGTATAAGTCAAAGTATTCACAGTTGGGTGCTAACAAATCACCAATAATATGAGATTGACAAATACATTAAGATGACTGGATGTGCCCAAGTCTCTGATTTGGAGTAAAAACAAAACAACAAATGGAATTATATGAATACGGTGACAGATTCGTAAAACATCATTATGTTTCTTTCTCTTTTATTTTTTATCTTGGCACAACTCTATATTAACAGAGACAATACAGTGTTGGAAATGAACAATATATAATGCAATATAAATACAATACAATATAATACTATATAACACAATATATGCCATTTAGCACACGGTTTTATCCAAAGACCCTTACAGTCATGCGTGCATACATTTTTCATATGGTTGGCCCCAGCGGGAATTGAACACATGATAGGAGATAGATAGATTTAATGTTTTACCTTTCAAACTTCTCACTGTTGTTAGTCCTCCCTTGTTGGATGACGTGGACAAAGTCGTACGTCAGAATAAAAGGCACACGTTCCCTGTTGATCCCAAATTTGCTCTTGAAGTTTCCCAGAAAGTGCCCAAAGTCAATGTGGAACAGCTAAAAGAGAAAAAAAGAGGGAAGACAAGCAAGAGATTAACAGACGTTTTCCACACCATCCAAACATTATTATGAAACATCATTATTCGAGATTCCCATTGTAGCTGCAGGCAAGTGAGGTCTTAAAAATGGATCAGATTAAATATGTTGGTAACACAAGTATAACTCATGAACAAGCCATTAAATGGAAAATAAACTGGATGATCTCCGCTTGAGACTATCCTACCAACGGGACATAAAAAATAATAATATCTTGTTTCACCGAGTCGTAGCTGAACGACGACGTAGATAATATTCAGTTGGCTGGGTTGTCCGTGCATCGACAGAACACCTACGTCTGGTAAGTCGACGGTTGGTGGTGTGTGTCTATTTGTCAATAACATTTGGTGCGCGATTTCTAATATTAAGGAGGTCTCGAGGTATTGCTCGTCTGAGGTAGAGTACCTCATGATAAACTATAGACCACACTATCTACCAGATTTTTCGTAGCCGTCTATTTACCACCATAAACGGATGCTGGCACTAAGACCGCACTCAACGAGCTGTATAAGTCCATAAGAAAACAATAAAATGCTCATCCAGAAGCGGCACTCCTAGTGGTTGGGGACTTTAAACTTAAATCCGTTTTACCTCATTTCTACCAGCATGTGCAACCAGAGGGAAAAAACTCCACCTTTACTCCACACACAGAGAAGCATACAAAGCTCTCCCTTACCCTCCATTTGGCAAATCTGACCATAATTCTATCCTGATTCCTGCTTACAAGCAAAAACTAAATCAGAAAGTACCAGTGAGATGGTTTGGAATGAGTTGGACCGCAGAGTGAAGGAAAAGCAGCCAAGAAGTGCTCAGCATATGTGGGAACTCCTTCAAGACTGTTGAAAAGGTATTCCAGGTAAAGCTGGTTGAGAGAATGCCAAGAGTGTGCAAAGTTGTCATAAAGGCAAAGGGTGGCTACTTTGAAGAATATAAATATATTTAGATTTGTTCAACACTTTTTTGGTTACTACATGATTCCATATATGTTATTTCATAGTTTTGACATCTTCACTATTATTCTACAACGTAGGAAATAGTATTAAAAAAACTGTAATGAGTAGGTGTGCCCAAACTTTTGATTGGTACTGTATGTTTTGATTTTTAATACATTGTATGGCTGCATGATGCGATTAATTATGAATTGAAAAAAGTAGTTTGAATGGCATAAACTCTGCTCTGTTTTTTGTGCAGCCTGTAGACACTACATCAGTCATTCATTCACAATTTGACAAGGACTTGATAATGCCTAGAATTTCACGGCAGCATCCCCTTTGTGTGGACGTAATGCACCTTAAAAAGAATCTAGGCCTTTTGCGGCCAGTGACCGTTGTGCCCTTCTCCCTGAGGGCTGCGCACTCCATCATGTGATCAGATCTTTCTCACAGGCTACAAGTGCAGAGACACATTGGGGATGCAACTCCGCACGTGCTTATTCCATTCCGAGGTGCATAGAGAAGATCTTGGAAGAACTGTCCACATTTACTTTTCATCAGCCAACAAGATGAGTAGGCCTAACGAACAGCAAAAGCACTAGCCCATGTCAATCTACTATCCCCATAGCACAAAAGTCAAACTATTCTATTCTGTGCAATAAACAAATATTCCAAACAGTCTGGGACAGTTGTGGGATGCGATAGACCCCAAATTAATACAACCACTAGCATCAAAAAAACTGTTTTTATGCAATGTGGATGACGCAACAGATCAGAAAGTTTAGCTTAAAATGTTGATAAACTATTAGGCTATTTCTTCAAATTATAAGCGCAGCAATGCGCACATGGTAGTCAGCTATAAGCGCAAATGTTCCATTAGTGGAAAACGGCATTATCAAAAGTCACTGCAAATGCAATTATTCATGTCATGCTAATATTATAAAGGTGCATTTTTATGGTGAAAATGATCTTCCCCAAACTTGAAACTCAGCGCTGCTTATCTATGCCAGCTAGGCTTGTAAAACAAATTCATGTGCTTAATTTTAAGAAGTTGTGGCCACTTTAGTTGTGATACAAATCTCATTAAAAACACATGAGATGTGCGACAATGATTCCAAAATGTTTTTAAAAAGACATTGTTTCTTATGCTGGGCATTATTCACAAGTGATAATATATAATTCACAATTGATAGGCTAATATTGTCACCCATCAGACTATTGTTGATTTCATCTTGTCTTTACATATACTAAATAATATATGTGTGAAATTTGTTTTGATTTAGAATGCACCATTATCATGCACCTGTATCGAAACATCTGTCATCTATGCACTTAAATAGCGAATGGAGGACGATTTTCCCCGTAGTTTATTTTCATGCCAGCCAGGTAGGCTATACTCCTGTTGTAAATATAAGCAATGTGCTTAATATTAGGAAAGTTGAGAAATAAATATAGTAGGTCTAGCCTATAGAAAGCTGATGGGATTCTCGTCTTTTTATTAGCGGCCATCACTGTTTTCTCCCGCAATTGCATAGCCTATAGAAATGTTGCCCAATGGGCTCTCATGAAGTGTTTGTTTAGATTTTCAAATACATTTGCATTGATGTCAGAGTGATTAGAGGGACAATAGAGTGCTGAGTAACAGGCAGTTAAGCAAGTTTGGTAGGCTACTAATGACCAGCAGCAGCATCAGAGCTAGGAGAAGCCTAATCACTGTGACTATACGGTCATGTGGAATTTGACTGCCTTCGTGACTCGTGACCGCTGGTGTGACGGTAATGTGGTCACCGCAACAGCCCTAGGCATATGTCCCCAGATCCTCAAAAAGTTCTACAGCTGCACCATTGAGAGCATCCTGATCGGTTGCATCACCGCCTGGTATAGCAACTGCTCAGCATCCAAACATAAGGTGCTACAGAGGGTAGTGCGTACGGCTCAGTACATCACTGGGGCCATGCTTCCTGCCATCCAGGACCTATATACTAGGCGGTGTCAGAGGAATTGTCAAAGACTCCAGTCATCCAAGTCATAGACTGTTCTCTCTGTTATCGCACGGCAAGCGGTACCGCAGCGATAAGTCTAGGCTCCTTAACAGCTTCTACCCCCAAGCCATAAGACTGCTGAACAATTAACAAAATGGCCACCTGGACTATTTACATTGACACCCCCTCCCACCCTTTGATTTTACACTGATGTTACTTGCTGTTTATTATCTATGCATTGTCACTTTCCCTAACTACATGTACAAATTACCTCGACTAACCTGTACCTCTGCACATTGACTCGGTACCGGTATATATATATATATAGCCTCGGTACTGTTATTTTATTGTGTTACTTTTTATTTTATTTTTTACTTTAGCTTATTTAGTTAATATTTTCTTAACTCTATTTATTGAACTGCATTGTTGGTTAAGTGCTTGTAAGTAAGCATTTAACAAACACCTGTTGTCTTTGGTGCATGTGAAAAATAACATTTCATTCGATTTTTTAAATGCTTTTCAGATTATTATGAATTATATAAATTCTTATTAAGTGGCTAGTTTGCATCATCTGTTTTCACTAAAACCACTGCAAAGGTTTTGCCTTCAAACTTTGTTTTTAACAGTGGTGTGAAGTACTTATAGTTGAAGTCGTAAGTTTACATACACTTAGGTTAGAGTCATGAAAAAAAAAATTCAAACTATAACAAACTATAGTTTTGGCAAGTCGGTTAGGACATCTACTTTGTGCATGACACAAGTCATTTTCCCAGCAATTGTTTACAGAGAGATTATTTCACATATAATTCACTGTATCACAATTCCAGTGGATCAGAAGTTTACATACACTAAGTTGACTGTGCCTTTAAACAGCTTGGAAAATTCCAGAAAAAGATGTTATGGCTTTAGAAGCTTCTGATAGGCTAATTGACATCATTTGAGTTAATTGGGGGTGTACCTGTGGATGTATTTCAAGGCCTACCTTCAAACTCAGTGTCTCTTTGCTTGACATCATGGGAAAAGCAAAAGAAATCAGCCAAGACCTTAGAAAAAAAATTGTAGACCTCCACAAGTCTGGTTCATCATTGGGAGCTATTTCAAACGCCTGAAGGTACCACGTTCATCTGTACAAACAATAGTACGCACGTATAAACACCATGTACCTGCGCAGCCGCCATACCGCTCAGGAAGGAGACGCGTTCTGTCTCCTACAGATGAACGTACTTTGGTGCGAAAAGTGCAAATCAATCCCAGAACAACAGCAATGGACCTTGTGAAGATGCTGGAGGAAACATGTACAAATGTGTCTATATCCACAGTAAAACGAGTCCTATATCGACATAACCTGAAAGGCCGCTCAGCAAGGAAAAAGTCACTGCTCCAAAACCGCCATAAAAAAGCCAGACTACGATTTGCAACTGCACATGGGGACAAAGATCATACTTTTTGGGAGAAATGTCTTCTGGTCTGATGAAACAAAAATATAACTGTTTGGCCATAATGACCATCGTAATGTTTGGAGGAAAAAGGGGGAGTCTTGTAAGCCGAAGAACACCAGGACGGAGGTCGCAGCATCATGTTGTGGGGGTGCTTTGCTGCAGGAGGGACAAGTGCACTTTACAAAATAGATGGCATCATCAGGATGGACAATTATGTGGATATATTGAAGCAACATCGCAAGACATCAGTCAGGAAGTTAAAGCTTGATCGCAAATGGGTCTTCCAAATGGATAATGACCCCAAGCATACTTCCAAAGTTGTGGCAAAATGGCTTAAGGACAACGAAGTCAAGGTATTGGAGTGGCCATCACAAAGCCCTGACCTCAATCCTATAGAAAATTTGTGGGCAGAACTGAAAAAGCGTGTGCGAGCAAGGAGGCCTACAAACCTGACTCAGTTACACCAGCTCTGTCAGGAGGAACGGGCCAAAATTCACCCAACTTATTTGTGGATGGCTACGCGAAACGTTTGACCCAAGTTAAACAATTTAAAGGCAATGCTACCAAATACTAATTCAGTGTATTTAAATTTCTTGTAACGGACGTCTAAGTCTAAGCAAGGATCGGACCAAAATGCATCAGGTGATGAATACATTATGAATTTATTTAGACAAGACGAAACACGAAGTACACTTGAATAAATTACAAAATAACAAAAATGACGTAGACCGACCTGAACATGAGAACTTACATAAAACGAAGAACGCACGAACAGGAACAGACTAGACAAACGAAACAGTCCCGTGTGGTACAAACACTGACACGGAAGACAATCCCCCACAAACAAACAGTGAGAACAGCCTACCTTAATATGGTTCTCAATCAGAGGAATCGTAAAACACCTGCCCCTGATTGAGAACCATATCAGGCAAATACAATTAACCCAACATAGAAACACATAACATAGAATGCCCACCCAGCTCACGTCCTGACCACTTAAACACATACTAAACAAAGGAAATAAGGTCAGGAACGTGACATTTCTGACTACTGGGAATGTGATGAAAAAAATAAAAGCTGAAATAAATCATTCTCTTTACTATTATACTGACATTTCACATTCTTAAAATAAAGTGGTGATCGTAACTGATCTAAAACAGGGAATTTTAACTAGGATTAAATGTTAGAAATTGTGAAAAACTGAGTTTAAATGTATTTGGCTAAGGTGTATGTAAACTTCCGACTTCAACTGAAAGTAAAAATACTTGAAAGTACTACTTAAGTTGTTTTGGGGGGTATCTGTACTTTACTATTTATATTTTAGACAACCTTTACTTTTACTCCACTATATTCCTTAAGAAAATAATGTACCTTTTACTCCATACATTTTCCCTGACACCTAAAAGTACTTATTACATTTATTATGCTCAACCAGGACAGAATTAGGCCATCTATCAATATAACCCTTTGTCATCCCTACTGCCACTTTGTCATCCCTACTGTGTTTGTAAATTATGTCTGAGTGTTGGACTGTGCCTGTCTGTCCATAAAAAAAAAAGAAGATAATCGTGCCGTCTGGTTTGCTTAATATAAGAAATTTGATGTATAGCATTTACTTTTACTTTGTACTTTTACGCAAGTATGACGATTGAGTACTTTTTCTAACACTGTACTTAAGTACATTTAAAACCAGATACTTTGGGACTTTTACTCAAGTAGTATTTTACTGGGTAACTTTCACTTGGGTCATTTTCTGTTAAGGTATCTTTACTTTTACTCAAGTATGACATTTAGTACTTTTTCCACCACTGGTTTTGAATGATGACGTTCTGGCATGTCTGCCTCGTGATTGATTCCCTTTTCGAAGTTACTAAGAGAGTCTGTCATTGATCCCAGACCATAGTCACTGCTGTTGCCTAGGGTTGTGTTTTCAAGACAATTAGGATTGCTGTGTGTAGTAAGACGTGTCATTTTGTGGTAAGAACTAACTACTACGCATATGTATCTATCCATCCAAAAGTATGTGGACACCCCTTCAAGTGAGTGGATCTGGCTATTTCAGCCACACCCGTTGCAGACAGGTGTATAAAATCAAGCACACAGCCATGCAATCTCCATAGACAAACATTGGCAGTAGAATGGCCTTACTGAAGAGCTCATTGACTTTCAACGTGGCACCGTCATAGGATGCCACCTTTCCAACAAGTCTGTTCGTCTAATGTCTGCCCTGCTAGGGCTGCCCTGGTCAACTGTAAATGTTGTTATTGTGAAGTATAAACGTATTGGAACAACAACGGCTCAGCCGCAAAGTGGTAGGCTACACAAGCTCACAGAACGGGGCCACCGAGTGCTGAAGCACTTAGCACGTAAAAATCGTCTGTCTTCGTTTGCAACACTCACTACAGAGTTCCAAACTTTCTCTGGAAGCAAAGTCAGCACAAGAACTGTTCATCGGGAGCTTCATGAAATGGGTCTCCATGGCCGAGCAGCCGCACACAACCCTAAGATCACCACCCGAAATGCGAAGCGCGGCTGGAGTGGTGTAAAGCTTGCCGCCATTGGACTTTGGAGCAGTGGAAACAGGTTCTCTGGAGTGATGAATCACGCGCTTCACCATCTGGCAGTCCGACGGACGAATCTGGGTTTAGCGGATGCCAGGAGAAGGCTACCTGCCCCAATGCATAGTGCCAACTGTAAAGTTTGGTGGAGGTGGAATAATGGTCTGGGGTTATTTTTCATGGTTCGCGCTAGGCCCCTTAGTTCATGTGAAGGGAAATATTTATGCTACAGCATACAATGACATTATAGACGACTCTGTGCTTCCAACTTTGTGGCAACAGTTTGGGGATGTCCCTTTCATGTTTCAGCATGGCAATACACAAAGCGAGGTCCATACAGAAATGTTTTTTCGAGATCAGTGTTTAACAACTTGACTGGCCTGCACAGAGCCCCGGACCTCAACCCCATCGAACACCTTTGGTACGAATTGGAAGTCCGACTGCGAGCCAGGCCTAATCGGCCAACATTAGTGCCCAACCTCACTAATGCTTGTGGCTGAATGGAAGCAAGTCTTCGCAGCAATGTTCCAACATGTAGTGGAAAGCCTTTCAAGAAGAGGTAGAGGCTGTTATAGCAGCAAAGGGGGGACCAACTCCATTTTAATGCCCATGATTTTGGAATGAGATGTTTGACGAGCATGTGTCCATATACTTTTGCCATCCATCCATCGATCCATCCATCTATCACATGTAGTTGAGTCAGTATCATAGTTTTTGAGAGGTCAAATGTGATTATTCTGACTTACTGGCATTTCCATTGTCTGTCTAAGAATAAGTGTTTATCGGTTTACTTATGAATGATTAATTGTGTAAGATAAAAAAGCAAAACATTTTTGTTTCTTAGGTATAAACAATGAGTTATTTTCCTACTAGGAATACCCACTCTAATCAGACTTATACAAATTATCAAGAATCTACACATTTAAAAAAAAAAAAAATCCTGTGCATCTCACCTGCCCAGTCTCCTTGATCATGATATTGTCGTTGTGGCGATCTCCGATACCCAACACGTAAGTGGCTACACAGTAACCAGCACATGATAGTGTGAACTCCTCAATGGCCTGGTCAAGTTTATCCCTGCTGACAAAATAGATGAGAGAGAGTAGAGACCACATGGGATCAGTTTGCTTTCTCCGCACTTTCTTTTATCCCTTACCTCCATTGAATGATATATTTCTTTACCTTTCTCTCTCTCTTTCTCTCACATTACCAAGTCAAGTGGAAACAGTGGGGTACGCACGCACACACTTGCCCCTCTCTCTCACTCAATATAGTTGAGGCATGAGGCAGGTTTTTCTCACAGCTCTATTAAATATTTGCAGAGAAGATTCGGAGGGTGACAGATGATTGACAGCCATGTTACACGGTCCTGTCTAGGCGTCTATTGGGTTCACTATGTTAAACTATTACAGCTATTCGCCATTCCATTCTAACCAAGAGGCTTTAACACTTTGCAGCTTCTGTGTGATGTGGAGCTGTTTTGCCAGCCCTTGCACTGCACCCACCCAACATTACTTATATAACGCCAATAGTTTATACATTATTTAAAGGTTTAGCTTGTCTGTCGAAACATTGGTTATTAGGTTATTAAATGACTGCATCTGGGCTCCTAGAGTGTGCGGCTCTCCTTTTCTTTTTCAAGTGTTCTACTCCGCTAGCCAGCACCTCGCCTAAACAGGTGTGCGTTTCTTTCGCCTCCAGATTAATCCTGCAAAGCCAGAAATGTAATTTTTTGGCGTAATTGCATCAGATGCTCGATTAGCTTCTTGGGGGAAATGTATGAGAAAAGACACTAATGAGACTCCACCCCACTAAATGGAAACTGTGAGCCAAAGAATTGGGCCAAATGTCCCCTTGCCTTCCAAAATTCAAAAGATGAATACACCTGAATTCACCTGCAAAATCGTGATTTGTCTAAATGATAAGTGACAAACATCTGCGCACTGGAAAAAAAGTTCCTTGTTAGTCGTCGCGTCCCACAGTCTGTTGACAGACGCTACGATACCATCCTATGTTACGTGCGTCTATCCATGAGAGATTAGGATTGAGGTCCCACCATCAAAGGCAGCTGCAAAAACGCTCTCACAACTAGCCAGTATGATTGTCTTGGATTTAGATGTTTAAACAGCTATTAAGCTCAGAGCTGGTGCAATTCACCTCTAAGGTCAAATCATAGGTCCAGTTTAGCATGTTTGAGAGCTACCCTATCTGTAATTTGTTTTTTCTAAGATATACACTACCGGTCAAAAGTTTTAGAACACCGAATCATTCAAGGGTTTTTACTAATTTTTACTATTTTCTACATTGTAGAATAATGAAACTATGAAATAACACATATGGAACCAAAAAAGTGTTAAACAAATCTAAATATATTTTATATTTGAGATTCTTCAAATAGCCACCCTTTGCCTTGATGACAGCTTTGCACACTCTTGGCATTCTCTCAACCAGCTTCACCTGGAATGATTTTCCAACAGTCTTGAAGGAGTTCCCACATAGCCTGAGCACTTGTTGGCTGCTTTTCCTTCACTCTGCGGTCCAACTCATCCCAAACCATCTCAATTTGGTTGAGGTCGGGGGTTTGTAGAGGCCAGGTCAACTGATGCAGCACTCCATCACTATCCTTCTTGGTTAAATAGCCCTTACACAGCCTGGAGTTGTGTTGGGTCAATGGTAGTCCTACTAAGCCCAAACCAGATTGGACGGCGTATCGTTGCAGAATGCTGTGGTAGCCATGCTTGTTCAGTGTGCCTTGAGTTGTAAATAAATCACAGACAGTGTCAACATCATAACACCTCCTCCATGCTTTACGGTGGGAAATACACATGCGGAGATCATCCGTTCACCCACACCGCGTCTCACAAAGACACGGCGGTTGGAACAAAACATCTCCAATTTGGACTCCAGACCAAAGGACAAATTTCCACCGCTTGTGTTTCTTGGCTCAAGCAAGTCTCTTCTTCTTATTGGTGTCCTTAAGTAGTGGTTTCTTTGCAGCAATTGGACCATGAAGGCCTGATTCACACAGTCTCCTCTGAACAGTTGATGTTGTTATGTGTCTGTTACCTGAATTCTGTGAAGCATTTATTTGGGCTGCAATTTCTGATGCTGTTAACTCTAATGAAATTATCCTCTGCAACATAGGTAACTCTGGGTCTTTCATTCCTGTGGCGGTCCCTATCTTCTGCATACCCCCCCTAACTTGTCACAACACAACTGATTGGCTCAAACACATTAAGAAGGAAAGACATTCCACAAATGAACTTTTAAGAAGGCACACCTGTTAATTGAAATGCATTCCAGGTGACTGCCTCATGAAGCTGGTTGAGAGAATGCCAAGAGTGTGCAAAGCTGTTATCAAGGCAAAGGGTGGCTATTTGAATCATTTCAAATATAAAATAGATTAACACTTTTTTGGTTAGTACATGATTCCATATGTGTTATTTCATAGTTTTGATGTCTTCACTATTATTCTACAATGTAGAAATTATTAAAAATAAAGAAAAACCCTTGAATAAGTAGGTGTTCTAAAACTTTTGACCGGTAGTGTAGTTGAAGATATTTTCAGATTACACAAAATTTACCAAACATTAGGAAGACCTTCCTAATAACCCCCCCCCCCCCAAAAAAAACCTTCACCTTCACATGGTCAGTCTGTATAATGGAAATAGCAGGTGGTCCTAATGTTTTGTATACTCAGTGTATATATTTTGCCCTCAGAACAGCCTCAATTCATCGGGGAATGGACACTAAAAATGGACACAAATTCTTGATACACACGGGAAACTGTTGAGTGTGAAAAACCCAGCAGATTTGCAGTTCTTGACACAAACCGGTGCGCCTAGCACCTACTACCATACCCTGTTCAAAGGCACTTAAATCTTTTGTCTTGCCCATTCACCCTCTGAATGCTACACAATTCATGTCTCAATTGTAGTAAGGCTTAAAAATCCTTCTTTAACCTGTCTCCTACCCTTCATTTACAATGATTAAAGTGGATTTAACAAGTGACATCAACAAGGGATCATAGCTTTCACCTGGATTCACCTGGTCAGTCTGTCATGAGAGAGCAGGTGTTCTTAATGTTTTGTATACTCAGTGTATATTGAACAGATAGAGATAGTGGATAACAGTGGGAAAAGATAGAGAGAGGTTGTGTGAAAGGGCAGTAGGCTGGATACAAACCCATGCCGTCACTGTAGACATGACTGCTAGACCAGTGTCTCTGTCACACTTACTCTGGGTTCTTGGATTTAAGCCAGTTGAGCAGGGCGTCTTTGTTGAAGGCTGCAGTCGCGGCACTGTTGCTGTTGTTGCGCTGGATGTTGGCGATGGTGTCTGAGTTTTTCACCACCTCGATGAGGCCTGTCTTGTTCCCGGTGGAGAGGCAGCCGTAGGGGATCATCCTTACAGAGACAGTAGAAAAAGTTAATTCATAAAGCATTATAAGGCCTATTATATGCTCATAAAAATTTATAACGTATAACTGTATGCCCTAAGTACATTGTTACAAAACCATCATATTAATTTTCCCCAAACCTGTTCCCAGTATGTATGTAGGACCGTTTGACTGCAATGTCACCTACTGAATTCAAATCCAGGTTTCCTGCGCGCCACAAGCAAACCCCTAGGTATTAGCTTACGGGGCTAATGCAGGTCTTCAATGGGTCTCAAGCAAGGTTACTCATCCTGTAAGTGTGATTCACTGAACCCAGCTCTGGACCCACAACTAGGTCTACTGCTAAGCAGGGGTTGGAACCAGTTCATGAAACAGAACCGAAAACAGAAATAATAATCCAGTTTTTCAAGGAACAGAATCAGAACCATGAACGAAAGTGGTCTATACTGTTCTGGAACAGAACCGTTATTTTAAAAGGATGGGAACCGGTTAATGACGTTATTTTACATTACAGTATTTTTTTGCAATCCCACAAAAAATGCAACAAAGCACCAATGCAAAGCCCCCCCTCTGTCAATCAGAAACTTTTTCCAGGGTCTGCCTGCCAGCTGAAAATCTTTGCCAGTGTATGTGTGTAGGCTACCTGCCCCTCACCCTCCGAAGCATAGCTGTAGTCTACTTACATTACAAGCATGATTCAGAAAATAGGGAGAGATTTTTTATTAGAGAAGAATGGATTAACTTTTTCAATGCTAGTTCGGGATACTATAATTATCACATTTCACATTGGCTTTATTTTTTTAATTTTTTTTTTTAAATGTTATTTTACCCCCTTTTCTCCCCAATTTTCGTGGTATCCAATCGCTAGTAATTACTATCTTGTCTCATCGCTACAACTCCCGTATGGGCTCGGGACAAGGATATCCCTACCGGCCAAACACTCCCTAACCCGGACGACGCTGGGCCAATTGTGCGTCGCCCCACGGACCTCCCGGTTGCGGCCGGCTGCGACAGAGCCTGGGCGCAAACCCAGAGACTCTGGTGGCGCAGCTTGCGCTGCGATGCAGTGCCCTAGACCCGGGAGGCCCCACATTGGCTTTATTAACTACAAAAAGGTAAGATGTGTTTTTAATTCTGGTACCGCTCTGCACACACAAGCTAGCTAGCTCCAACAATAAGCCAACTCTGAAGTCATTAAAAGTTCCTGCATAGAAGCCACTCCTCTGTAGGTATAATTCTGTGGCCCTAATTTAGATAATGCATGTTATCACAAGATGCCCAGTGCTTCATGCCAAGCCGCCTCCTCCACTCACTCTCGCTTGTCTTTCCATCACAAATGTAAAGAATTCACTGAGCTATAGCTTTCCCGCTCCTTAGCACGCTTTTCTATCCACAAAGTAATTTAATGTCGAGCTAAATGTTAAAAATAAAATTATATATATAAAAGTATTTTAGAGGTTTAAAAAGGAACAGAAAGGAATGATAAAGAACAGTACTTTTTTTGCTTCGAACCAGTTTAGAACTTTATTTTGCAGGTTGGAACAGTGAAATGGAACAAAAAAATAATGGTTCTGTTCAGAACGAAACGATTGGAAAATGGTTCCAAACCCTGCTGCTAACACATACCTTAGATCTAGTCCCTCTTTCTTCCAAAGGATTTCCATCAGCTGGATCATTTGAAGGGTCAACATGTCTTGTCGGAGATCTGAAAGGATAGAGGTTATGTCAGGCTAAAGGTACATTTATATCCAACCGAAATGGGATGATAATCCCAGATGCAGACTCCACAGAATTTTCTCCAGGTGGCCAGACTAGCAATTTAGGCCAGTATGATTAATGCTCTTGATGGCATGCGCGCAAAATTAGCATGATAAAAGGTCGGTCTGAAGATAAATAGTTCATAACTTTTCAATTTACAAGTAACAGTACCTAATATTCCCGCATTGGACCAATATAAATGCGACATAACTCAATACACACAAATCGATGGGCCATGGAGTGGGGGATAATACCGCAAATGATTAATCTATGAACAAGTGTTTATTTGTTGCATCTTTTCTAATAACTGCATGGCCATAAATTAGGTAAATACAGTAGTAAATGGGTATAACTTCTAACATAATAACTTGAATTTCTTGAAGGGATCTTCTTTTTGGAGTTGTTCAGAAAATAAAGAAATAAACATAGTAGCTTGGGGATACACACAGTAGACCTAGCTACTAGGCTGACTGGATGACGATAGCACAACATAAAAAAGCAAACTTAAAAAATAGTGCTACTCTCCATGGTGTTGGCTAACCGGTGTCTCTGATCTTAGATTTTTTTTAAATTTTTTTTTACCTTTATTTAACTAGGCAAGTCAGTTAAGAACAAATTCTTATTTTCAATGACGGCCTAGGAACAGTGGGTTAACTGCCTGTTCAGGGGCAGAACGACAGATTTGTACCTTGTCAGCTCGGGGATTTGAACTTGCAACCTTCCGGTTACTAGTCCAACGCTCTAACCACTAGGCTACGCTGCCGCCCCGATGAGGAAGATATCTGATATACTTTATGGAGCAGCGGGCTGTGCGTAGCCTATGCTACAGACATTGGCTAGCAGATAGGCAGCTAATTAACCTAGCTAGCTACATTGACGGAATTTGGGGATAATCTGGAGGGTCCGGGGTGAGTCTCTTTAGCTCTCCAGTTCTATGGAATTGCCATGAAGCCAGTAGTGGTTCTTCTCCAGCCTCGACATTAGTCCCGACGCTCCTGGTTCTCTCAATCTGGATACTGCTCCATGGATACCACCAAGGATGCACTTCAGATGCGCAAACAAAGCTACCAAACAGCACTTAAACAGTGCTAAAAGTGTGTCCATTAGTTGACTAACACACTCCCACGAAGAGGACAGTCATTCATACAGTACATATAATATGACAATAGTTAAGGCGACATACAGAACCAACACCACCGATCACCATTACAGTGCCCCCCCCCCCCCCCCCCCCAAAAATGCAAATAAAAAATATAACCTAAAAAAAATGTATCATGTGGACCAAGGATGTAATTTGGGTTTCTCACCATCTCCGTTCTTGAAGATGATGCCCACAGCGTCCCCCTGCACCCATGTGTTCTTGTACATGAGCCACAGGGGCTTCATCTTGGAGTCCATGAACTTGCATCTGTCCGCACTGCAACATAAAGCAAATTTGTTGACATTGGGAGAAGACTTCTCCCTATATAATATAATTTTACCCATTTGTAGAAAAAATAAATAAACATAGTAATTTCTAACACATAATTAATTAAAAGATACTGAATGTGGCTATCAGTGCCCTTAAAACATGGAGGTGCATGATGCTTCCGTGTGTGTGTGCATTCCTGGGTGTCTGTCTGTTTGCATCTTTGTGTGCGTCTGTGTGTGCGTGCCTGCATCTGTGTGTGTCAGGTACCCACCAAATCTCTGAGAGCCTGATGCTGGGATTGAGTGGGGACAGCAGGTATGAGAGGGCCTCCATGTAGGCCTCCTGTTTGATACACAGCTTCATGTCGTCTGTCATCTGCTGGCGTGACGTCTTCTGCCAGCCCGACTTCACAAAGTCATTCAGAGCCTTCATCTTGTTCAGAGCCTCGTTCTGCACAGAGAGAAGAGGAGGAGGGAATATTGATAAAGTTTTGGGATAGTACAGTCGTGGCCAAAAGTTTTGGGAATGACACAAATATAAATTTTCACAATGTCTGCTGCCTCAGTTTGTATGATGGCAATTTGCATATACTCCAGAGTGATCAGATGAATTGCAATTAATTACAAAGTCCCTCTTTGCCATGCAAATGAACTGAATCTCAACTAAAAATAATTCACTGCATTTCAGCCCTGCCACAAGAGGACCAGCTGACATCATGTCAGTGATTCTCTCGTTAACACAGGTGTGAGTGTTGACGAGGACAAGGCTGGAGATCACTCTGTCATGCTGATTGAGTTCGGATAACAAACTGGAAGCTTCAAAAGGAGGGTGGTGCTTGGAATCATTGTTCTTCCTCTGTCAAACATGGTACCTGCAAGGAAACACGTGCCGTCATCATTGCTTTGCACAAAAAGGGCTTCACAGGCTAGGATATTGCTGCCAGTAAGATTGCACCTAAATCAACCATTTATTGGATCATCAAGAACTTCAAGGAGAGCGGTTTAATTGTTGTGAAGAAGGCTTCAGGGCACCCAAGAAAGTCCAGCAAGCTCCAGGACCGTCTCCTAAAGTTGATTCAGCTGCGGGATCGGGGCACCACCAGTACAGAGCTTGCTCAGGAATGGCAGCAGGCAGGTGGAAGTGCATCTGCACGCACAGTGAAGCGAAGACTTTTGGAGGATGGGCTGGTGTCAAGAAGGGCAGCAAAGAAGCCACTTCTCGCCAGGAAAAACATCAGGGACATACTGATATTCTGCAAAAGGTACAGGGATTGGACTTCTGAGGACTGGGGTAAAGTAATTGTCTCTGATGAATCCCCTTTCTGATTGTTTGGGGCATCCGGAAAAAAAGCTTGTCCGGAGAAGACAAGGTGAGCGCTACCATCAGTCCTGTGTCATGCCAACAGTAAAGTATCCTGAGACCATTCATGTGTGGGGTTGCTTCTCAGCCAAGGGAGTGGGCTCACTCACAATTTTGCACAAGAACACAGCCATGAATAAAGAATGGTACCAACACATCCTCCGAGAGCAACTTCTCCCAACCATCCAGGTACAGTTTGGTGACGAACAATGCCTTTTCCAGCATGACGGAGCACCTTGCCATAAGGCAAGGATAACTAAGTGGCTCGGAGAACAAAACTTCGATATTGTGGGTCCATGGCCAGGAAACTCCCCAGACCTTAATCCCATTCAGAACTTGTGGTCAATCCTCAAGAGACGGGTGGACAAACAAAAAACCCCAAATTCTGACAAACTCCAAACATTGATTATGCAAGAATGGGATGCCATCAGTCAGGATGTGGCCCAGAAGTTAATTGACAGCATGCCAGGGCGGATTGCAGAGGTCTTGAAAAAGAAAGGTCAAAACTGCAAATATTGACTCTTTGCATCAACTTCATGTAATTGTCAATAAAAGCCTTTGACACTTATGAAATGCTTGTAACTATACTTCAGTATTCCATAGTAACATCTGACAAAAATATCTAAAGGCACTGAAGCAGTAAACTTTGTGGAAATTAATATTTGTGTCATTCTCAAAACTTGCTAACCACATCATTCTTTGTGTTCTGGGCTCAAAACTGTATTGTTTAATTTTTGCACCTACTAGTTGGTCATTTCAAATGGGAAGAAACCCAGTAGGGGAGACCGGGCAATTGTAACATCTTGACTTTCTTCAAACATAAACAAGCTAGAGATGAAACTCACACAGTACATGCCCATTTAGGTTATTGCTCTGCTCGAAAAGTTTCAGCAAAACATCTCACTATTTGCACATTTCATGAGCAAATGTTTGTTTTTTTAGGGGTGAATGTAGTTTTTTAGGTGTGAATGTAGTTTTTTCCACCGGTCGTATTGTTCTTATACTGTCCTGAGCATTAATGTCCAAGAATTCAAACTAGCAACATTTTCATCACTATATGTTGGCTAAACATTGGCATGATTGACATGTGTCACTATTGTTGTCTATTGCTAGGCACATGAGGTTTTGTCATGGCTGCTGGGTTGGGAGTAATTGTAACACAGTGTTAAAATGATCTGGAGCCAAGCAGCAACATTATGAAAAAAAAAAGGTTGTATGAATTATACATTAACTATACATTTACTAAGTTTAAATAGCCTTGGGGTCCTGTACAGTGCCAAATAAGTTGTAAACAGATATATTCTGGACACCATCAGACATTTCAGATGTTTTGAGAGCTACCGAATGGCCCTGTAAATGTTGGTTACGTACATAGAAATACTTATATTTGTTGCAAAATTATTACATACAGTAGGTCTATAATATGATAATTCATAAACATTAATTTTATACAAGTTAAGTGCATTTATTTTGTTTATTTTTTAGGTGTTACATTTGACCCCACCTACTATCACAATTGCCCCTGGCACGGCGGCAAATGTAACATCCGGACTTTTCAGATTAAAATCAATATTGTGATCAGACCTTCTTACATAGATCTATAAATGGTATGAATGATTAGCAGACAGATGTACGTTTCTCATATAAAAACATTAGTGGCCTAGTTCGAGTGGTCTCTGAGCAATAAAGTCAAATACAAAACATGTTACAATTGCCCCCAGTCTCCCCTAGTCCTCTACACATGCTATTTCTAAGGAATCTGGCCATTGTACAAAAGACATGGTAAAATATCATGGCCAGATGTCTAAGAATTAACAAGTATATAGTCTCGAGGTGTGCTCACCTGTTTCCATAAGCTCTTGATGTGATAGATGTTGCCCCTGCAGTAAGCCTCTAAAATCAGGCCGAAACGCAGACTGACCGAGGATACGTGCATTTCTGACCTGGAGTGTGAACAAAAGCTTCTGTCACAACTTCTACCAACACCACCTTAGTGTTCAATTCATATACAGGGTTATAGTGCTTGTTCCACACGTGTGCCCACAGCCAGGTGCGCACACACATGAATAAGTAAGCTTACAATAAGTAGGTAAGCAAGCATACTATATAAAGTGTCAATTCCAATACTATATTTACAATGTGCATGGATACTGGAGTGATGGAGGTAGATATGTATAGGGGTAAGGTAACTAGGCAACAGGATATAAGATAAACAGAGTAGCAGCAGCTTGTACGTGAGTGGGTGTGCATAAATGTATGTGCATATTATGTGTGAGTGAGCAGTGTGAGTGTGTTTGTGTGTGTAGAGCCCTGTGAGTGTGCATAGAGATGTAAATAAAAGGTCAATAAAGATACAATGTTAACTCAGATAGCTAACAAAATAGCTACACAGACTATTTATCAGTCTTATTGCTTGGGGATAGAAGCTGTTGAAGAGCATGTTGGTGTCAGACTTGATGCACCGGTACTGCTTGACATGCGGAAGCAGAGAAAATAGTCTATAGCTTGGGTAGTCTACCGATTTTCCGGGCCTTCCTTCCACACCGCCTGATATAGATGTCCTGGATGGCAGGGAGCTCGGCCCCAGTGATGTACTGGGCTGTCCACATCACCCTCTGTAGTGCCATGGGATCGAGGGTGGTACTATTGCCATACCAGGCAGTGATGCAGCCAGTCAAGATGCTCTCAATGGTACAGCTGTATAACTTTTTGAAGATTTGAGGGACCCATGACACACTTTTTCAACCTCCTGAAGGGGAAGAACCGCTGTCGCTCTTTCTTCACGATGTGCATGTGTGAGGACCATTTTAAGTCTTTAGTGATCTGGACACCGAGGAACTTGAAGTTCTCGACCTGTTCCACTGCAGCCTCGTTAATGTGGATGGGAGCGTGCTCGCCCCTTCGTTTCCTGTAGTCTACGATCAGCTCCTTGGTCTTACTGACGTTGAGGGAGAGGTTGTTGCTCTGGCACCACACTGCCATGTCACTGAACTCCTCCCTGTAGGACCGCTGGTGATCATGCCTAGCATCGTCATGCTGTCAGCCAACTTGATGATGGTGTTGGAGTCGGGCGTGGCCACACAGTCGTGGGTGAACAGGGAGTACAGGAGGGCACTAAGCACACACCCCTGTGGGGCTCCAGTGTTGAGGGTCAGCGTGGCGGAGGTAATGTTGCCACCCTCACCACCTGGGGTCAGCCCGTCAGAAAGTCCAGGATCTAGTTGCAGAGGGATGTGTTCAGACCCAGCGTCCTCCTTAGCTTGGTGACGAGCTTGGAGGGGGCAATCTCCTGTTGAATGCTGAGCTGTAGTCAATGAACAGCATTCTCACATAGGTATTCTTATCTAGGTGGGTGAGGGCAGTGTGGAGAGCAATTGAGATTGCACCATCTATGGATCTTTTGGGGCGGTATGCAAATTGGGGTGTCTGGGATGGTGAAGTTAATGTGTGCAATAACCAGCCATTCATGATTACAGAAGTGAATGCTATAGGGCTCTAGTCAATATGGCATGTTCTTGGGGACAGGAATGATGGTGGTCATCTTAAAACATGTGGAGATTACAGACTGGGACAATAAGAGGTTGAAAACTACGGTGAATATGCCTGCCAGCTATTCTGCGCATGCTCTGAGAACGCACCCTGCTTGCTATACAGTCGGGCTCCACGGCCTTGACATGATTAAAGACCTTTTTCACGTCGGCCTCGGAGAGCGAGATCACCCAATCCTCTGGGTCTGTGACGACACTCCCACCTGGCACGATGTTGTTGTTATCATGTATAAATGCATTGAGTTCGTCTGGTAGAGAAGCATTGTTGGGCAGATCAAGGTTGGGTTCTTTTGTAAACCGTAATGAACTGTAGCCCCTGTCACATTCGCAGGTGCCGAAGCCTGTGTAATATGATTTCAACTTACTCCTATAATGTCCTTTGCTCGTTAGATGACTCTGTGGAGGTCATTGCGGGACTTATAGTACTTGTTCCTGTCCTCGGCCGTAGCCTCATGGTTGTCTACTATAGCTCTATGTGCGGTAGCCCTGTCTTTTAGTTTAGCGCCAACCTCAGTGCTAATCCAGGGCTTTTGATTGGGGAAGCAGCGAACCCTCACCGTGTGTACAACGTCGCCGATACATTTTCTAATGAAGCCAGTGACGGAGGTGGTTAGCTCGTCAATGTTAACGGCGGAGTATCTAAACAAATTCCAATAAGCGCTAGCAAAGCAGTCCTGTAGCATAATCTGTGATTCTGGTGACCATTTCTCAACAGAGTGATTCACGGGTACTTCCTGTTTAAGTTTCGGCATGTAAACAGGAAGCAGGAGTACGGAGTTATGATCTGATTTGCCGAATGTCAGACGAGGGAGGGTCTTTAATGCTAGTGGCGTTGGAGACGTGTTCATGGAAGTTGGGCATCACGTGTCTTAGTGACATGAAATTAAAATGGGTTGACACTTCCTGTAACTAATCAATTTGGCTATTTAAGCTCTGAATATCAGCTACCCAACTTTATCAGGAGGCTTTCTCCTGAGCCTGTTTGCAATGTGTTTACACAGCGGGAAATGCAGAAGTGTTTTCTTTTTCGCTATGATCAGCTCGTCAAAAATTGACAGATACAAACTTGAAACCACTGATCATAACAATTAGCCCACAGGATTTAACTCATAGACAGCAGTTGTGAGTAGCCTGATTACATTGCATACTGTCCATTTTACATTGATCTGTCCTGTTTTTAGGATATCTCTCTCTCACTCTCACTCTCAGTCTTACACTCTCACTCTCACTCTCTCACACTCTCTCTCACCTGAGATGCCAGAAGAGGAAGTGACCTATCCTCTTGTTGGAGAGGGCTCTCTCTAGCAGGAAAGTAGCAAGGTCACAGTCCAGGTAAGACTCATACTTCAGAACCTGAACCAACTGCAGCAAGTACTGGAGCAGCTCCTCATCTCTGTTGGGAGGGAGATTAAACAGAGTCGTTTACAGCAACATTTTCACAATGTTGTAAAAACAATTATTTTTTGCCAGCTGTATATAGTCTTTGAGCAACCAAATCATTGACGGGCATCCAGTATGGTTGGAACTTGTTGACACTTCTAAAAACCAATTCTTAACATTGATTTCTCACCATTGTTAAAGTGGTACCACTTGTTTTGATTTTTGATTTGTACCACTTGTTTGTATTTCAGGAGAAAAAAACCTATACATCCCTACATAATCATGTCACTATTTTTCTGGAGTTTGAGTACCTATCAAAATGGAAAGCAGAAAAGAGGCCATGGCGAACGCCAAAGGATAGTTCTCTAGTCACCTAGGGCTGGTCTCCCAGACATGGATTGAGCTTAGTCCTGGAATAAAAAGCACTTTCAATGAGAATTCTCCATTGAACATGCTTTTTAGTCAAGGACTAGGCTTAAAGCTGCAATATGTAACTTTTTGGGGTCCCAACCAAATTCACATAAAAATGTATGTTATAGATCTGTCATTCTCATTAAAAGCAAATGTAAGAAGCGGTAGATCTGTTCTGTGTGTGGTATTTCTATACTTCTTACGTTTAGTTTTTGTGTTTTTTACTATTGGATTTGTACACCAGCTTCAAACAGATGAAAATACAATATTTTTGGTTATGGAAAATATATTTCACAGCGGTTTAGATTCTCTACACTATGCTTGTTTTGTCACATAAACTGAAATTAGGTGATCTATTCACATGTTTTTTAAACCAGGAAATGGCGGAGTGATTTCTGCATAGTGCATCTTTAATCTGTGTCTGGGAAACTACCCCTAAGGTTACACTACCTCAGCTTCCTTAGGCATCTGATGGTGAAGGAGCGGACCATTGGGTCAGGGAAACTGTAGTCCAGCAGCTCCAGGGCATGGAGAGCAGGGAGGTCTGGCCATTTCTGCAGAAACGCCACCATCTGGACACAATGGCACAGGTCAGGTTTTTTGACATCGAACCTACTGGAACTTTAAATTCATTTTCAGCATACATGAGCATTGCTAATGCATACTGAAAGCATGAATCAATTTGAACATGATAATGGAAAAGAATGACATATTTAATAATTGCAAAAACAGATGCACATGATAATGCATGTGCATCTGATGCACTGCATATGTATCGCAAGGTAACTAAATCTCTGGTTCAACCAAAGTTCCTCTCACAGAAATGTTTTAAGAAAAGTTACAACATACTGGTAACTGCCAAAATAATGGAAACAGTTTAGTAGATGAGGGATACAAAGTATATTGAAAGCAGGTTCTTCCACACGGGTTTGGTTCTTGAGTTAATGAAGTAATCAACATCACTTTATGCTTAGGGTCATGTAAAAAGAATGCTGGGCAGGCCTTCATTTTGGTTACCATGGCTATGCCCCAATAGGATGACAATGCCCAAAACCACAGGGCACGAGTGGTCACTGAATGGTTTGATGAGCATGAAAACAATGTAAACAATATGCCATGGCTGTCTCAGTCACTAGTTCTCAAATCAATTGAGCACATATGGGAGATTCTCGAGCGGCGCCTGAGACAACATTTTCCACCACCATCAATAAATGGTGGAAGAATGGTGTCGCATTCCTGCAAGAGTTGTATAATCTATGCCAAGGTGCAGTGATGCTGTTCTGGCTCGTGTTGGCCCAACGACCTATTTAGACACTTTATGTTGGTGTCTCCCTTATTTTGGAAGTTACCTTTTAAGTCAAGATGCAGATGATAATTTCACTTGCATTGCGTTAACTCACACCTCAGTTGTCTTTGCGAGAGGAAAGTGTCCTACCTGTGCTACATCCTCGTGCTTATTCCATTTTGTGATGAGGAGAAGTTTGGACAGACTCTCTGGGTAGCGCTCCCGCACCACACCGCGTAGCTTCCACAGAAGCTCTTTCTCGTCCTCAAAGAACTCTGTGTAGTTCTTATTGTCTACTATTTCCTTTAGCTTCATATGCTGGGCAGCACAATACAAAGACAACAGGGAAGGGGTTGAGTGAACATACTGTAGATCTGTAGCTACTAGAATGGTATTTTCTTAGCAATGAATCTATACTTTGATGTAAAAGTAATTGGAAAAAACACTGGTAATTGTGAGGAACATAATTGATACGTAATGGTATTGATAATGAATTCAAAGTTCAAACATACAATAAGGTAATACAAATAATAAATGGTTCATGCGTTTTAAAAGTTGAATGTGGTTTTCAAAGGATTACTTTAATGTAATCTAATACATTTCAAACAAACAATAGAGAGTCCCTTACCTCCACCTTGGTGGCTATAACCTTCCCTCCATTTTTTTCTAGGTCCCTCAACTGAAAATAGGGGCATACAAATGTGTAGATATCTTAATATAGCTCTAAAAATACTTTTTCTAATGTCTAACTTCATAAAATCTATAGTGAGATCTTTTTTTTTTTTTTTTTTACACGTACAGTACAAGATGGTTACAAGTGTAATGGTTACAAATGTACGAGGTTGGTTACAAATGTACAATGTCAACTATTGAAACGTGTGTGCAATATAAGGTGTACCTTGTCGAAATGGGGGTAGTAGAGAGGGTGAGGTCGGATATTGGGGAAGCGAATGAGGAGTCCTGCTGCACTATCAACGTTGGGATTTTTCTCCACTGTGCCCATTGGATTCAAGAGGTCGCCTTTATCATCTGTGAGGCCAGATTAAACCGAAATAAACATCTTCAGCTATTAGCTAAATCAATGTGTTAAAGCTGCAATCAGCAGTAGAAACAATACAGCTGTGGGATGGGGCTGGAGAAATGTAACCATTCTCAAAAACAGAGGGATCATATCTAGTATTATTATTGTAGGTTGTCTTAGTTGTGTACTGTGAACAAAAGTGAAACAGATTTAGACCAGCCTCACTCCTTTTTTAGTATAGCAGTAACTACATTTTTTTAACACGTAAAAAAGGTTGTTTAAAAATCTTTATTTTTGCAGTATTTAAATGTCACTCCTTATCCCAGATATATACAAAAACAAGTTCCAAATTTGTTGTAATTCAAATTTTAAAAATGTTTTTGCTGTTTTTTACATTTATTATTACTACCCATTACCCATTTATTTGCAGCAATTTAATGACATTTTAAACAACTGTAGGTAAATAGTACAATGATTAAAATTGTATCAGAGAGAGAGAGAGAAGAGAGAGAGAAGAGAGAGAGAAGAGAGAGAGAAGAGAGAGAGAGAGAGAGAGAGAGAGAGAGAGAGAGAGAGAGAGAGAGAGTGTGTGTGTGTGTGTGTGTGTGTGTGTGTGTGTGTGTGTGTGTGTGTGTGTGTGTGTGTGTGTGTGTGTGGTCTTCTACTGTACCAGGGACTGAAGGCCAGGTGGAGAGAAGGAACTCCCCAGTCTTCAGCTGATCCTTATAGTCAAACACCATGGTGTTTACCCAGGCTAGTGGACAGTCCTGGTGGGAGAAACCATAGAATGAGGTGACTGTTAATAAAGCACAAATTGATAGCCGAACTTCCATGCTTTTACTTTCTGCTTTGCGCCTAGGTTGAGGATAACAAAAGTTAAGACAAGAGGATTATAATATCCCATAACTCTTTGCATTCATGCGGAAAAATTCTAAAACTACGGCACCAGCGATGCTAGTTAGCAATAGCGCTGGTCGCATGAATCTGTTTATTTTTGAACGCTTCCGCATGTGAACGATGTTGGACGTTGTCCTAACCTGGATATCTTCAACCTAGCTTTGCTCCAATCGGGACCCTCAAAATGGCCCCAGTCCATCCATTATAGCATCATGACTTGAATGGGAAGGTCCATTCTAATTCTATGGGAGAAACACCATGGTCATGTTCAGTAAAGGAGAAAAAAAAAGTGGAACGGGAGGTACTACCATAACTAGTCCAATAAGAACAATATTGTTTTTCTCGTCGCGAAACGTTTTGCTACGGTGTGCCCTACTGAACACGACCAAGGTTGATAGTCATTAGCACACTATTTACAAATTAAAACTTTCTAACCTGTTTTTGTTTACATCTGTTTAGAAGAACCCAAATGTGTGTGAGTACATCTTGGGCGTCATTCAATCAAAATCAGTATGTGGTCCACAGTGTCACTAAGTTGAAGTTTGGATTCTTTCAATCAATAACACACGTTGTGAAATCAAAATAAATACAACTTGATATTCAATTCAAACTGGATACCTAGCTGCATGGGAGGAATGATGTGTTGCCATAAACTGGAAACTTCCAGATTGATTAAATGGAGCCTCCAGTCTTGAAATGAATGACTGAGAATGGCAATAGTGCAATGAACAACTGACTTATTCTTGCACCACCAAAAAGCACAGTCACTTTGCGAAAGAGTTTCCACTGTGGTTAACAAACAGGTCTTCGTTTGTATAATAACTGATATCATTATGTCTCACACGCCATTTGTGTTGTAGGCCTCTATGGCTACATTAAATTGCTTGAAATGCATTTCAATATACAGTACAGTATACATAAAACAATACAAGCCACAATATCTAATTGGCCATTATAAGGATTTCAATTAACCTCAGAAACTGTTAAACACTTGATATTAGAGTTATAAAATAAAGGTTAATTGAGTTGTCATTGTATTGTATCTCATTGTATTGTATCTCATTGTATTGTAAGTATTGAATGATTGTAATGAATGATAAATGTCTAAATCTCCCTTCCTGGCACAAGGTTTAATGAGAATGACTTGTAAATTACTTATGGTAAATGGTCAGGGGAAAGCGCTTCTCAAGCTATGGCGGGAAAACCAATATAGTGCATCGCTCAGCTGCGAACTTGTTAAAAAAACAAGCTAAATTAAAATAAGCCGATGCGAGTGGCCATGGCTAGCCAAAATAACTTCTCGCTTCCTGTTTTGTGTTCCAAATGGCACAGTGCACCACTTTTGACCATGGCCCTATGGACCCTGGTCAAAAGTATGCATTATACAGGGAATAGGGTGCCATATGGGATGCGGGCCCGCTGTCTGGCCTGCTGAGAGGACTTCTCCTCTGGGTGACGGAAGGGAGAAGTGGCCCAGAAAGCAGAAGTGGAGTCGCTGAGGCCGAGCTCCCCACAGCACACATGTGGCCTCTCCTCGCACCTTGCCGCTTTTAAACCAGGGCGTATTCACTAGGAAGCAAACAGGGCAAAACGGGGAGGGAGTAGCCTTGTTTTTGTAGCAAAACATTTTCCATTGCAAAAGGTTATTTCTACGGTGTGCACTAATGAATACACCCAGGACTGTGACAAGAGCCACGGTGAAAAGGGGAAATTGGGCCCAGGCCTCAGTGTACTGTACTATTATACACAACTACATACACGCTCCACTTCCTGAAAGCAATGGAAAACAAGTCCATAGTAACCAATGGCATGGGGATTCAAAGAGGTGGTGTCTCTAACTGTGTGTTCATGTCTAGAAGTGAAACCATTATGAGATTTCGCAGAAAAGGGGAACATAAGAGATATCCTTGACTTGATCGAAACAAAAAAAACTACACAGAACACAGACATTACTTTTTTCTGTATGTCCTTATAATAGCCATATGACAAATGCAAACTGCTTAGTAGGTACATTTTCAAATAAACTGGCAATGGGGTCAGAAGGATGAAAAGATAAGTGAACAAACATTTGGGAAATGTTTCTAAGCAGATATACATTGTTACATGCTTTGGTTTTTCCATTTATGTTTTGAGGTTGGACTTTAGCGTGGATAGCTCATTAGCACATAGGGGCACCGATTGGTGTCACCTCGTTGGTCAGTATGTGTTACACCTGTGCTGGTTGCCGTCTTGTTATTGGGAAGGTGTTTCACCTGTGCTGGCCCAGGTGCTATTTCAGAGTGGTTGGCCCAGTGCTCCAGTTGTCTTGAGAGATGTGGAGGGTCAACACCTTTAGTTGGCGCTCCCTATTTGATTTCTAGAAAAACATTCCTTTGTCTGATTTCCCTGATTTTAATTTTGCTCCACCTTTTTAGTTTGCTTGTTGAGTGTGTTTTTTTCTCCCCAATATCGTGGTATCCAATTGGTAGTTACAGTCTTGTCTCATCGCTGCAACTCCCGTACGGACTTGGGAGAGGCGAAGGTCGAGAGCCGTGCGTCCTCCAAAACACAACTCAGCCAAGCTGCACTGCTTCTTGACACAATGCCCGCTTAACCCGGAAGCCAGCCGCACCAATGTGTCAGAGGAATCACCGTACACCTGACAACCGTGACAGCGTGCACTGCGCCCGGCACGCCACAGGAGTCGCTAGTGCGCGATGGAACAAGGACATCCCTGCTGGCCAAACCCTCCCCTAACCCGGACGACGCTGGGCCAATTGTGCGCCGCCCCATGGGTCTCCCGGTCGCGGCCGGCTGCGACAGAGGCTGGACTCGAACACAGAATCTCTAGTGGCACAGGTAGCACTGTGCCACTCGGGGGGCTGATGTGGGTTTGTCTAATTGTTTGCCTCTTCTTGGGCAAATTTAGTGGGCACTCATGGTGGGTGTCTTTTAGGTTCCAGTTGTTCTCGCTAGTCAACTTTCAGTGGATGCCCCCATGAGTGTCTTTCAGAATCCCTCCTAAAATCCCACCTGTTTTCGTTTTAGTTGTTGATCAGTGACTCTTTGTTAGTTCCCCCTTCTGTTTGAGTGACATTTGTTTTTCTTGCTGGTGAACATAACATACACCTCCATTTAAAGTTTCCACAGCTCTAAATGTAATGTGAAACACAGTAGTAATAGCCATTTAAAGTGGAACTGACAGCCTTTTAGCAACATTACATTTGACTAAAATCTGTTCATATATACCCCTAGGAAGAATGACACTTTTTAAAAACATTTTCTGACAAGCGAGCACTTAGACATGGTCATTTTCACGTTTTCACCAATTCATAGAATGTTTGAGAATGACGTAAAGTAAGGCATTTGTGAAAATAATACAGCAATTTAGAGTGCGAACCCGGTCGTGCATTTGGACTATTAATAGAAACTGCAGTAAATAAAAACATCTGCCTGGCCCAGGACCGGAGTCTACGCCATAGCCAATCAGAGCTACAGTAGGTCTTTATGCAAATATGCCAATAAGCCTGCCATCATTCACTTTCAACTGGACAGTGTGATCACAGGCAGTAAATAAGACCAGCACGACTTTACATTATTAGTACGCATTCGCCATATGCCACAAAATACACCTGAATGGACTTCTGCAAATGTGACCGACTGACTCGATTCGGTCTTATGTCGCAAACTTTGATGTTTATTTATTTTACATCGGATAAAAGTAGAGACTCAAAGCTAGAAACTGGTATATCATACACTACAGCTGAGGAACAATGGGAAAGTAATTCTGCTTTGAAAGTTGATGAACTTGTAACCTTACTTTTGAGAAAATGGCCCTTGAATGTTTTGGTACCTAATGGAAAGCCTACTAGAAAGATTGGACTTCAGTAAATTCAGAGCGTTTCACTCTCGACCGTTCAGAGCGCACACCGGACGCTCTGGCCTAAAAGTAGGTTTAATCTGAGCGTTCTGAACTAACAGCAGCAGTCAAGCACCCAAGCTAACTGGCTAACGTTGGCTAGCTTGCTAACTACTTCCAGTCACAAATGAGAGAACAGCTTACTGACCATTTTACTCGCCCTAGCAGGCTGTTTTTATGTTATCCAGATCGTTGGTGACTGCAACTGTGCTGAATGGCAACAATTTAATTACGTTATTTTGCCTAAGTTTACTGACACCGGCCATATTCAATGGGTGTTGAGCGTTCGTAAATTCATCAGTTATTCTGCGCTCTGGCACACTCAGACGAGAGTGCTCTGAAATCGGAATAGAGAGCCAGAGCGAATTTACTGTCTATCGACAGTTGTCGCAGGGAAATAGTTACTTGCATAGTGGAGTCTTTTGTTTAGACAGCTAGCTAGATAAACAATTAACCATAATGCCAATTTATAACATTACTACCCTGCATGAATCTGCAGGTAGCTAACCAACCAATCAACCAGGATCAAAATTAGCTAGCTAACATTAGGCTATAACTAGCAATGCAAATGGCTCTGAGATACGAATAATATTACTATACAGATCACACGCAACGTTAGCATCAGTACACTTTAACTTGAAATAAATGACTTTCTGACAAAATTAGAAATGTGTAATATCTGAAAATGTAGCTAGCTAGACTCTCTTACCTGGATGGACGCTTCTCCCTCTCTGTCACGGATGCCATGGTTGCCCTTAGTTTGAAAATGTAATCCGGAGACAGGTGTTTTATACAACAGCCTTCTGTGTATTCTCTTTTCTACTCCGTCTGCATATTTGCAATCAAACGGCAGAATTTCCTTAGCTAATCTCCTTAGCTATCATACTCTAATTCCACTGATTTCATAACTCGATCCACTAGAAAGTGGAGAGCAACACTTATGCAGTTCTACTATGTGATATCTTTCAAAAAAGCTGCGTTATAAAGGATTACCTACACATACTGACCAGCTCATATTATAGACAGAAATGTGCTACATGGCAGTCCAATCCGAACTCATCTGTCGGCATGTCCAGCCAACTCATTATCTCAGCCAATCATGGCTAGCAGGAGGTTGCTTAGTTTTCCGTGGCTAAACCAACTAGGCTCATAATTTAACAATTTTATTTGTATTTACAGATGGCATACACGTTTGTTATTAAGGCACATGAAAGGTCACATGTTCCAGAAGGCATTTCTGCCAAAAACGCTCCTGTGAAGTAGTGACGCGCGACATACACCTTGTTTCCTGAAACGACTCACAAATACGTACAGGTGAAGTTGGACGTTTACATACACCTTAGCCAAATATAATTAAACTCAGTTTTTCACAATTCCTGACATTTAGTCCTAGTAAAAATGTCCTGTTTAAGGCCAGTTAGAATCACCACTTTATTTTTGAGAATGTGAAATGTCAGAATAATAGTAGAGAGAATTATTTATTTCAGCTTTTATTTCTTTCATCACATTCCCAGTGGGTCAGAAGTTTGCATACACTGAATTAGTATTTGGTAGCTTTGCCTTTTAAATTGTTTAACTTGGGTCAAACGTTTTGCGTAGCCTTCCACAAGCTTCCCACAATAAGTTGGGTGGATTCTGGCCCATTCCTCCTGACAGAGTTGGTGTAACTGAGTCAGGTTTGTAGGCCTCCTTGCCCGCACACGCTTTTTCAGTTATTCCCACAAATGTTGTCCTTAAACCATTTTGCCACAACTTTGGAAGTATGCTTGGGGTCATTGTCCGTTTGGAAGACTCATTTGCGACCAAGCTTTAACTTCCTGACTGATGTCTTGAGATGTTGCTTCAATATATCCACATAATTGTCCATCCTCATGATGCCATCTATTTTGTGAAGTGCACCAGTCCCTCCTGCAGCAAAGCACCCCCACAACATGATGCTGCCACCCCTGTGCTTCACAGTTGGGATGGAGTTCTTCGGCTTGCAAGCCTCCCCCTTTTTCCTCCAAAGATAACGATGGTCATTGTGGCCAAACAGTTTGATGAAACTATTTTTGTTTCATCAGACCAGAGGACATTTCTCCAAAAAGTACGATCTTTGTCCCCATGTGCAGTTACAAACCGTAGTCTGGCTTTTTTATGGCGTTTTGGAGCAGTGGCTTCTTCCTTGCTGAGCGGCCTTTCAGGTTGTGTCGATATAGGACTTGCTTTACTGTGGATATAGATACTTTGTACCCGTTTCCTCCAGCATCTTCACAAGGTCCTTTGCTGTTGTTCTGGGATTGATTTGCACTTTTCGCACCAAAGTACGTTCATCTGTAGGAGACAGAACGCGTCTCCTTCCTGAGCGGTATGACGGCTGCGTGGGTCCATGGTGTTTATACTTGCATACTATTGTTTGTACAGATGAACGTGGTACCTTCAGGCATTTGGAAATTGCTCCCAAGGATAAACCAGACTTGTAGAGGTCAACAATTTTCTTTCTGAGGTCTTGGCTGATTTCTTTTGACTTTCCCATGATGTCAAGCAAAGAGGCACTGACTTTGAAGGTAGGCCTTGAAATACATCCACAGGTACACCTCCAACTGACTCATGATGTTAATTAGCCTATCAGAAGCTTCTAAAACCATGACATAATTTTCTGGAATTTTCCACGCTGTTTAAAGGAAGAGTCAACTTAGTGTAACTGTAAATACCATGGGAGTCATCTTACATTTGGGAACTTTACAGTCCCCACATCAACAACAAGATGAACAACTACATGCTAGCCAGAGCTATATGAGCTGAAATCTAATGAGGGAATATTAGTTAAACGCTCTCAAACTTTTTAAGCTAGTTGGCCGTCAAAATTGCACTGATAAACAATGCGGAATAGTAGCCTGCTCGTCCTTCTGCAGCTTGCCTGCCAATGCATGCTTGTCCCAACCCACATTTTGACAACTGAATGGGAACTTGCATGCCCGCCCATTTGATCGACAACTAAGTGTGCGTTCGTAAATTGCCTCCATTGTGTCAGAGTGAGCTCCGTGTCGTTCATAAATTCAAAGCGTTGTCAGATTGTAAATTTACAAACAGTAAATTACAAACAGATTTACTGTTTGTAAATTCAGTGTGTTTCGCTCTCTGCGCGTTCAGTGGATGCTCTGGCCTAGGAGTAGGGTTGATCTGAGAGCATTCTGACCTCAAAACTGCAGTAAGCTCCCAAGCTCTGTCTAACTTCCAGACACAAATGAGCAGGGGCGCAACTTTCACTGAGGACATGTCCTCCCCACATTCTGAAATTGCATTTCTTGCTAGCTAACCAAATGATACCTGCATCTCTGGCTGTGTAACCAATGAAAAACAAGATAAGGGGTAAAAGTTGGTCACCCACTCACCAAATTACATTACATCCTTCCAGCAGCTAGCCAGCTAGCTTACGTTAGGCTTCGTGTTTTTAGCTTGCTACATAAATAGATACGCTAGCCTATTAGCCACGCTGACTGCCTTGTGACTTGACCTTGCTAGTTTGATTATATTGATATTCCCAGGCTTAGTTACATTCGTCCGTTTTTGTCCAAAATATTGAGTCATTGAAACTGAAACAGTGCATCCCGAATGGGTGGAGGCAGCAAACAATGTACCAGACAAGCTGTGATTTACAACCTGATAACAATATATTTTGGACTACCAAGAAATGTATTGGTGAATTATATTAACCATGCATTGAACTGCATCCATCTATTCTGCCAACAATGCCTTACTGTACATGATGGAATTTTCAGTCAAGTATAATCTAGTTTTAAAACCCCTTATAAAGTTTGATATTTTTGTACTGATATGATTGTTTCATATCTGTAAAGTAGTTAACACACTGTCAGTTCCACTTTAAGGAAGTTGTCTTTGCAATGAAAGTGGAAGTACTTAAGAGAAGAGGTAAATACAACAAATATCTGTGGGTTGGCTTAGAAACTTCCTTGAAATTGACGCTCTACTCTTCCTTCCTTGGAGTGATAGTGTAGCAGATAAGAGTAGAAGCGAATAAAACGCTTGCACAATCCGACAACAGCAAAACATACACCCCCTCCTACACACACACACACACACACACACACACACACACACACACACACACAAAAAGAAACATGTTTTGTTCAGGCAAACAAATTCACACACTGACACTCACCCACACAGACACCCATGCAACCACAGAAACACAAAGTGTGTCAGAGCACGTTGAAATAGCAACATGGTTGTAGCTACAATAGCAGGCACCCTGTACAAATAGCATACCCCAAGACATTCTAACCTCTCACCATTACAATAACAGGGGAGGTAAGCATTTTTTGGGGAGTATAATATTTATGCCTCTAACTTTTACTAATTTCAAATCCAAAGTGCTAGAGTATAGAGCCAAAACAACAAAAGATGTGTCACTGTCCCAATACTTTTGGAGCTCACTGTGAAGCAGTTTTACATGCCAACATTTCTTCCGAATTCAGATAGGGATTTCACGTACAGTGACATATGTTCTTCAACTAAAACTGTGTCGTGTCCCCCTACCCCCCCATTATACTGAATTCTCAGTCAGTTTTCTTAAAGATGCAGTCCGGGATCTTAACCCTTAACACTCGTGGGAATTGGCCTGTATGGATAGGGCTAAATCGAAATGTTTCTTACAGAAGAAATATGAAAAGCATATGCATAATCATGGTAGTAATTAAAAGGGAACATTTTGGAGGTTATGGGAAAATTATTCGACCAAAGTTAAGAACACAACAGTTAACCTGACACAAGACTGAATCCAAACATTACACTGATGATTTTATGTGCTTTTTACATTTACTGTACTTTTCGCTGCATTTGTTGATAACAAAATCTGAAAATACTCTGGATACATTCAGTAACATGATACGAATATTCCTGGAGAATTTGAGGTAGGTCTACATAAGACAAAAAAAATAAAAGGGTTTGAATGAGAGGACTAACTGGTGTCTCCAAGTGACCACACACACACACACCTCTCCAAAGTGTGCATAGTTCCTAAGTAATTTCAATGCACTTACAACTCAAAGAAGAGTCTTCAACTATAAGGTGATTTTTTAGCTCTCCTAGTTGTGCCGTTGAGGAACTAGAGCAAGCACACTTGTAATTGTTTTGAACACAACCCTGCATCCCCGCACTCACACAATTGCTGTTGTTGTTTACACAATCCATAAACAGTCCATTATAAATCGCAATCTGGTTCAGGTGGGCATCATTTCAAAGCTTGCTCTACTGCCAACATGACTAGCTAAATTACAGTGCCTTCAGAAAGTATTCATACCCCTTGACTTATTCCATATTTTGTTGTGTTACAGCCTGAATTCAAAATGGATTGGAAAAAAAAAAGAATCTCACCCATCTACACACAATACCCCATAATGACAAAGTGAAAACATGTTTTTAGAAATGTTTGCAAATGTATTGAAAAAGAAACACAGAAATATGTAATTTACATAAGTATTCACACCCCAGGTCACTAGATGTTAGTATCACCTTTGGCAGTGATTACAGCTGTGAGTCTTTATGGGTAAGACTAAGAGCTTTGCACACCTGGATTGTACAACATTTGCCCATTATTATTTAAAAAATCAACAAATTGGTTGTTGCTCATTGTTAGACTGCCATCAAAACATGATGCAGCCACCACCATGCTTGAAAATATGAAGAGTGGTACTCAGTTATGTGTTGGATTTGCCCCAAACATAAGGCTTTGTATTCAGGACATAAAATTAATTTGCCACATTTTTTGCAGTTTTACTTTAGTGCCTTAGTGCAGAATATTTGTATTCTGCACAGGCTTCATTCTTTTCACTTTGTCATTTAAGTTAGTATTGTAGAGTAACTACAATGTTGTTGATCCATCCTCAGTTTTCTGATATCACAGCCATTAAACTATAACTGTTTTAAAGACACCATTGACCTCATGGTAAAATCCTTGAGCGGTTTCCTTCCTCTCCAGCAACTGAGTTGGGAAGGACGCCGTTATCTTTGTAATGACTGAGTGCATTAATAAACCATCCAAATTGTAATTCATAACTTCACAATGCTGAAAGGGATATGCAATGTCAATTATTTTTTTACCCATCTACCAATAGGTGCCCTTCTTTGCGAGCATTGAAAACCTCCCTGGTCTTTGTCGTTTGAAATTCACTGCTCGGCTGAGGGACCTTACAGATCATTGTATGTGTGGGGTACAGAGATGAGGTAGTGATTAAAAAATCATGTTAAACACTATTCTTGCACACAGCATGAGTCCATGCAACTTATTATGTGAATTGTTAAACACATTTTTACTCCTGAACATATTTAGGCTTGCCATAACAAAGGTGTTGAATACTTTTTGACTCGATGCTTTTCATTTTGAATTCATTTGTAAAAATTCCACTTTGACATTATGGGGTATTGTGTGTAGGCCAGTGACACAAAATCTAAATTTAAGAAATATTTAATTCAGGCTGTAACACAACAAAATGTGGAAAAAGTAAAGGGGTTTGAATACTTTCTGAAGGCACTGTATAAAATACGATCTTACAGTCTTAGTCTTCCACAGCGCAATTCAGAGAAACAGATCCTAATTTCAGCGAGCATAGTAAGGAGTTTATATGCGTGCATTCAGGTGCGTGTTCCACGGCAAATTTTCTTCACAATAGACAAACATAGGCTCATTCTGTTCAGAACAACTCAGGGTTTGACGCCATGTCATCTTGTAACTGTACATCAAACATAGTGATCATAAACATTGACACTGTACATGACATGAATTTTATGATATGGAAAATTGAAGTGCACATTCAGACTCATGGGTGTTTGGCTTGCATGTATGACATCATAGCGATATTTATTATAATTATCAGAGTCTCATCTTTCAAAATACATAGAGTCCCCTAATTTATGACATTTCCCTCACTCAGAGAACAAAAATGTGCAAAAGTTGCAGAAGGGATGGGGGCAACTTCTTGTCGCGTGCGGTGCTCAAGAACAGAACGTCTGTCAGTCAAAACCCATAAAGCGATGTGAAGCACAGAGCTCTGATGTCATTTATAGTATGTTAGTGTACAGCCACTGGGTTCCAATTTAGGTACTTATCAGTGCCCAAATCCTGCAATTTTCAACACGTACAGTGGGGCAAAAAAGTATTTAGTCAGCCACCAATTGTGCAAGTTCTCCCACTTAAAAAGATGAGAGAGGCCTGTAATTTTCATCATAGGTACACTTCAACTATGACAGACAAAATGAGAAAAAAAAACAGAAAATCACATTGTAGGATTTTTAATGAATTTATTTACAAATAATGGTGGAAAATAAGTATTTGGTCAATAACAAAAGTTTATCTCAATACTTTGTTATATACTCTTTGTTGCTAATGACAGAGGTCAAACGTTTTCTGTAAGTCTTCACAAGGTTTTCACACACTGTTGCTGGTATTTTGGCCCATTCCTCCATGCAGATCTCCTCTAGAGCAGTGATGTTTTGGGGCTGTTGCTGGGCAACACAGACTTTCAACTCCCTCCAAAGATTTTCTATGGGGTTGAGATCTGGAGACTGGCTAGGCCACTCCAGGACCTTGAAATGCTTCTTACGAAGCCACTCCTTTGTTACCCGGGCGGTGTGTTTGGGATCATTGTCATGCTGAAAGACCCAGCCACGTTTCATCTTCAATGCCCTTGCTGATGGAAGGAGGTTTTCACTCAAAATTTCACAATACATGGCCCCATTCATTCTTTCCTTTACACAGATCAGTCGTCCTGGTCCCTTTGCAGAAAAACAGCCCCAAAGCATGATGTTTCCACCCCCATGCTTCACAGTAGGTATGGTGTTCTTTGGATGCAACTCAGCATTCTTTGTCCTCCAAACACGACGAGTTGAGTTTTTACCAAGAAGTTATATTTTGGTTTCATCTGACCATATGACATTCTCCCAATCTTCTTCTGGATCATCCAAATGCTCTCTAGCAAACTTCAGACGGGCCTGGACATGTACTGGCTTAAGCAGGGTGACACGTCTGGCACTGCAGGATTTGAGTCCCTGGCGGCGTAGTGTGTTACTGATGGTAGGCTTTGTTACTTTGGTCCCAGCTCTCTGCAGGCCACACTCCCCCGTGTGGTTCTGGGATTTTTGCTCACCGTTCTTGTGATCATTTTGACCTCAAGGGGTGAGATCTTGCGTGGAGCAACAGATCGAGGGAGATTATCAGTGGTCTTGTATGTCTTCCATTTCCTAATAATTGCTCCCACAGTTGATTTCTTCAAACCAAGCTGCTTACCTATTGCAGATTCAGTCTTCCCAGCCTGGTGTAGGTCTACAATTTTGTTTCTGGTGTCCTTTGACAGCTCTTTGGTCTTGGCCATAGTGGAGTTTGGAGTGTGACTGTTTGAGGTTGTGGACAGGTGTCTTTTATACTGATAACAAGTTCAAACAGGTGCCATTAATACAGGTAACGAGTGGAGGACAGAGGAGCCTCTTAAAGAAGAAGTTACAGGTCTGTGAGAGCCAGAAATCTTGCTTGTTTGAAGGTGACCAAATACTTACTTTCCACCATAATTTGCAAATAAATTCATTAAAAATCCTACAATGTGATTTTCTGGATTTTTTTTCTAATTTTGTCTGTCATAGTTGAAGTGTACCTATGATGAAAATTACAGGCCTCTCTCATATTTTTAAGTGGGAGAACTTGCACAATTGGTGGCTGACTAAATACTTTTTTGCCCCACTGTATACAGGTACTAGAGTAAAGGGTTACGGACTTACAAAATAGACATTTTCGGGGACTGAAATTATACAAAAGCTCTAGACCATCACTGTAACAGCTGCAGTGCTGAAACAAAACTCTACTTTAAGTGCTGCCTCCCCCAGACCACATATACCCCTGGCTGCAGTGGTACGAAACCCCCGTTCTGCCACTTACTGTATCTCATCTACATTTTTAACTCTCTCTCTGTCAATAAAACTTGTCAAATTAATTCAAAATAGATATTTTTAAACTCTGCTTTCTTGAGCTCTTACACCTCGATCACATCGACAGAGTCATTGCATTTTGGCACACCAGAAGCAAATTCATTTGCAATGGAACGCTGAATTTGCCTTGCAGCATTGCGTTGCAAAGGCAGTTGCAGTGCGTTCTGTGTGGTGCATACGTTGGATTTATCGAACATACGCGTCAAACTGTATGCGTAGATGGCTTTTTGACAGAAATTGTAAAAGAAGGTGAATGTTTAACTTTTGTTGCACACATCCAGATGATGCTGTGTACTATTTTCCGCAATGACGCTATCGGTGTGATCAAGGTGTAACAGCTCTTACAGCTGCAGACTTACAGCTTTCTTGTTCTTCTTCTTGGTGGAGCGGGGCTTCTTGGCCTTCTCGATGACAGCGTAGAGAGCAAAGCACAGGCGGCTCATACGAGGCAGGTCGCTCACGCTGATGTCAAACACCAGCTTCTGGTCCCACAGGGGCTCGGAGCACACGTTAACCTCACCGCTGGTCACTACCTTACACAGCAGCTCACTGCCATGGAACAGACCTGCCTGGACGACCAGCTGGGAGACACAAACACGTGCATAAACGCATGCACACGCACGTACACACACACACAAATAATAAGAACCCACATGAGAGACTGAGTTGGACATCCTTGTGTTAACTGATCTGGTTTTTTTTTGTTTTCCACAAAGCAAATGAAATTGCTTTTGGTAAGGTATGGTAAGGTGTCTGAATCGGTTCTTTCATAAGCAATGCATACTGCCTTCATAAGAACAATAAATGTCTACAGTAAATGTAAAATCATGAATGAACAGTGGAGTCTATTTTTCCAATGTGATTAATTCAATATCAAGCAGTCAATTCCTCAAGGCTCGGTGTACTGCCTACCTTGGATATATTCGAACCAGGCTGGGTTGTAGCCAGATTAGAAAAGTACTGTGTGCGTATGACCCAAATGACAACCTATTCTCTACATAGGGCACTACATTTGACCAGGTCCCATTGAGTTCTGGTCAAAGGTAGTGTACTAGATAGGGAATAGGGTGCAATTTGGGACGCACACTATATGAGTGGATATTTCCCCCTAGGGTATCTTGGCAAATTTCTGCCTGCCAACAATGTGACAGGACAAATAATTTACTGTGAGTCATGCTCGGCTCTGAGGTAAGAGGCCGGAAGTGCACTTACACAACAACCAATCTAAACAGTAACAGTAAGAAAAAAGCTGAATCAAACACACACAGACAAAACATTAAGCCAATTCCCCATGTGTTTTTCTTGGTTGTTCTTTTACATCCAATTCACAGGATCCAAGTTAAACAACCTTTCTATAATGAAAATATGACATGTAAATCAAATAATTTGCAGCATAGTCCATTTCTACATAATATTGCCCAGTTATTCAATGCAATATCAACAGTACAGTATCACAATTCTATGTAGAGTAATTAGAGGGCGGAGAAACTCAACAAATTTCAAGATAGGTCAGAGCCGTCAACATGCCCTATCTGCAATAGTAACGACAACCATCTCTCCTATCAACAAAAAAAAGTTAAAGTGGCGAGCGAGAGCGCAAAGCCTGTCCTTTTCTAAGAATCTAGGCACCAGAGTGCAACGTGAAAGCCAGATAGGCCCTCCCCACTTCCTGTTTTGTAGAGTTTTAACCAACTGCCTCTGATGAATTATGGGAAATGTGCGGTAAGGGTCATATGACCCCATCGTTTACATTTCACCTCTCCTTCGTACACCCTAAAGTGAGATATTGGTAAACAACTCGAAGCTGCACTTCATTGAGCAACAGTCAGAGCGCGAAAGCCCACATGAAACCACACCAACCTTCATTCCTTCATCTGCGTTGACTCGGTAGCCTTGTAGCAAGTGAATGTGGAAAGGCTCCTCAATGGACCACAAAGACGACGTGTTCTGCTGATAGTAAGATAAAAATAGGAAATTTGCTTTGATTAACATTGAAATTGTTTCCTGCCTTGTGCGAATTATTAATGTCAGTGTGACATGCAAAGCCCCAAAATGTGAATTTGTTTTACCTTCAACAACAAAACATGATAAAGAAAGAGAAGAGGAACTAAAGCTTCCAAAGGCTGAAGCTGATACAAGGCCAACCTGGTTCATCCTTTCTATGTTGGTATCAATTATGGGAAGTAGAGTTTGAAGCAAAACAAAACTACACACACAAATGTATTGTCATTTAGCAGCATTGTGTGTGATAATTGGGAGAGATAGGTGCTACCATTTCAAAGCTACACTGAAGATCATACAACTAATGCAGACAGTAAAAACCATTAACAACAAGAAAACTCAGTGAGTTCAAATCAGCAAAGTTCATACACATTAAAGTGTAAAAAGTAAATGATTTCAGGCAGACCCCCCCCCCCCCCCATCATGTTTTGGGCATGTCAAAGTCCATAACACTGGTTGAGGAACAACTGGAAGAGGTACAAAAAAAGGTTGACATTCTGTTAATAAAAAATGACTGTTGTCCCAAGTGGCTGACCACTCACCTTCTTCACGGGTAGAGGGGGGGGCTTGGACAAGGAGCGACTTTTGGATACCTGGCTGCCCAGGCAGCCCTGCTCCTCCTGGTATTTGACAACGGTGGATTGATGAACCATGGTCAGGTGGGGGGTTTGACCCCCTCTCAAACAGGAGAAGATGTACTGAGGAAGGAGTAGAGAAAGGAAGAAGGGAAGAGAGGAAGAAGAAGGGTTGGATGTCAACCACACAGATCACCCACACATATTTCCCGGGGTCCAGATTGCTCCGGGGTGAAGTTTCCCCTAGGTACAGATCTAGGATCAGCTTCCCCTCCCCCAACCCTAATTCAATTAGTGGGGAAAATGCAAGACCAGCGTCTAGGAGTGACTCCACCCTACTCTGTCCAGATATTCACTGGTGTACTCATGTTCAAGAACTGGAAGCTGTTATTTACTGAAGCTTAATAATGCAGCTGAATTATGTGCAATGCAGTTCCCTTCTGAGGGCTGCTAGAGATATGAGTCATCATTGGTCTGAAGGTAGCAGGAGTTTCAAAACCAACAACGGAGTCTCCTGCCACCGAAACATTGAGTCATTCCACTAGAGACTAGAGAGCCAAAGGCTCTCATTACATACCTAGCATATACAGACAAAATAGATCACATTCACAGAGCAGACAGAGGCAACATGCAGACAAAATAAGAAACAAATACAGACCAACTCAGACTAAACATACCAGGCACAACATATTGAAAAATAGTTAACATCAATGGAGAAAATGGGTAAACTCGCAGTGAAGCAAGCTTGTATTATTGTGTTTACTCACTTTGAACTGGCACAGGGGGTATTTCCCGTATATGAATTCCCACCTCCCATTGACCTGTAAAGTGTAGTCCTCTGGCTTCTCCTGTCGCACTGAGCGAAACACAGTGGCCTTCTTCTTTAGGGCACTCCGCATTAAGATCACCGGCAGGTCCTGGGGCTCCTGCTGAAGCATAAAGCTTTCCTACAGAAAATAATAGATTCATTTTATATAACGGTTTTCATTACAATCAGAATCTCAACGTCACTTGAAAAAATATTGATCTGGTAATTCTTGAACGATGGTCTTCCATAGCTTCAGATGATAGGCAGTTTGAAAAGGCAGTAGCTTGATTTAAAAAAAGAAAGCTTGAAAAGAAAGCTTTTAGTTAAGTCCTTTATGGGTGCTTTTTTACAGTACATTTTGTAGTTACGTTTGGTATGAAGGCTACTCTATAAAATAATACATTAGACAGTAGGCTTGGTAAGTATATCATGTAGTAGCTATAACGTCAAATTGTGTTCTTTCCATCGTCACTATGGCCGTTTTTGTGCAAAAATGTCACATCTTAATGATTTTCTGTTTCAACTGTTTCTTTTTTCTTTCTACATTCATAGTGATTCCGAACTGTTGTTTTGAAGACTTGTAAAGTGACAGTGAGTGGTGTTTGTGGTGTGTGGGAGGGGAAGGGAATTTCCAAAGTGTGTACGTTTTTTTTTTGTTTTACCTAAAGTCATCCTTCAGATCTTAACTTGGTCTATGCATTGGTAGAAATTCAGAATTTTCCAGTCAAAGATATCATTGCTGACAGAAGGTGAATATTCACATCCTAATCCAATCACAATATCCCATGTCCCTTCCCAAATTCACAACAAGTAACTGATTGATTTACTAGGACAAACATTAAGAATAAGAGTAAAAAAGACCAGAGGAACAAGGCACTTACATCGCTGGCCTCAAACTTGACATTGACAAAGATCTTCTTAGTGCCTTTTGTCTTGATGCCCCCGGGCTCTGCCAGGGAAACACATGGCTCTAGATCACACGAGAAGCTGTACTCCATCCACTGGTACCATGGCAACCGCTGGCGGTCCTGGGCCTTCTCTTCACAGAAGGACCGCATCTTGGCCCGGAACTCATTCACCTCATGGTTCTTCTGGGAGTCAAATTCGTGCAGACCTGAGAGACATGAACAGGAGTGGACACAAGGTCTGGTGTTGGAAACTAGCAGGATACAGTGCATTTGGTGATTCAGTGACTATGAGCTAATAACCAATTATGCCAATTTTCAATTATGCCCATTTTCAAAATGCTAGTTCAAAGATGTTTTACACAAACGTTATGCTACCTCTACCCAAGATCTAACAGGCCTAGGTGGGTTTCCCAAAGCATTCGTGGCTAACATAGTAAATAATTTCTCTCGACGACCCACACTCACAGCACTCGTAGACCAGAAAAGGGATTTTCATTAGTTCATACATCGAAGATTGGCCGTCAAACATAGATTTCATAATTGTTATTCTCTCATGGCTGTGGGGACTAGGTTGTGGAGAGAAAATATATACTACTTAACCTATGACTACTTAGGGAAATCCTCTGGTCCTACTAGCATTGCTTTGTGCTGCTTGCTGCATGCCCCTGAGAGGTGATGTAGACCTTTGCCAATCAGCAGGCTGATCTGGGTGTTGGTGAGCTTCTCCACGCGGTCACCCTCCCGGGCCACCAGCCTCAGGACAGACATGAAGAGCCGGACATCACACAGACGACGGGTCTCGTCTTCTAGCTCCTCACGCTCTGCCGTCGAGTTGATGCAGGTGAACACGTAAGCGTCCGCGTCGCTCAGCGCTCCATACAGGGGCTCGCTGCTAGCGTTCCTCCACACCATCTATACAAACACACACAAGCACGCGCGCACACACACATACACACACACACACACAGGGTTCATAACCAATATGACCAATACTGACCATTTACACACCCAGTCACATTCTGACTGGCAAATACACAGAGTAGCTGACCATACCCAAACACACAAATCAACTGATCACACCATGAGAAAGAGGAAACTGACTGCACACACTAGAGCAAGAAACGACACCATTTAAAATTAACAGAAACATCTACAACACTACTGGTACTGCATTCAAATCAGGTGTAATAAATTGAGTATTGCATGTTTTAAAGGGGCAATCAGGGATTCAAACAACAAAAAAGTGATCACGCCACCAGGGTTTTTAAATCTCTTTAAATCTCATTAATTTAATTATAAAACAACAAGTGATCACCCAATTGAGTAATTTACAGGGGAAAGTCTGTAAACGACTGTAAATAAAACCAGCAAAATCTCTGAAGCAAGCTGCCAACAGTATCCTTATTTAACACATATAAATCAAACAGTATGAAGAGGCAGGACTGTTGGCATAGAAACAGGCAAATCCATGGATTTGAGAGCATTTTTGACTGCTACAGCAAATTGTCAGGCAGATTTGTATTAGAGAGATGAGACATTAACTCTCTCTACCCGTGTACCATCACATCCAAACATGCCCTTCCATAACAGGCTACAATTCAATAGGTAGTGAGGTTAATTTATTAATCCAACATTTATCTAAAGAGGTAGGTAATTGATAACAACATTTTATTATAATGACCTGGCTATACCTGGTTTTTACTTCAAAATAAGACTAACCATAATATTAATAATAGTAAATATATTTATTTTATATAGCGCTTTTCATTACAAGTACAATCTCAGTCACCCAATATTTCCTAAATATGACTGTTTCTTTGAGATTCATTGAGAATGCTGTATTACGTACCATTTGGCACTAAAATACCAGTTCCATTTTGGTACTAAAGGAATCAGACCTGCTTTACTGCACTGAGCTGGCTCAACTCCATCGGACTCTCCACAGAATAATACTCAAGTTAATCAACAGTAAATGCAATACAGGGTGCTGCCTTGGAACAGGGACCAAACATAGAACAATTTCAATATATGACAATATACTTGTATGACCCAAACCTTTTGCACATGCATTTTTATCGATTTCTTGTCATTTGCACGTGTAATTGTATCTATTCCATATGATTTGTTTCCATGTTCAAGCAAATTAACAATATCTGTAATGTACAGAAAAATATGACAACATTATCAAGTATCAACTCTTGATACGTGTGCACATTTACACAGTCAGTTGAATGTGGGTCATGCAGCCACAGACCGGGAAACGAGGACTTACTTTTTTGATGGCACCGATGGTGTCATTGCGAGACACAGGGAATTTCAGGAAGATCCCGGTGGGCAGCAGGAAGTCCATCATGATGTCATGGTCCCCCTCCTTCTCCCACTCGCCCAGCATCCCATACTCCCCCGGGGGCATGGTGACGGACTCTCATTTACCGTCAGCTCCACTGCTGTATCACGGGAAAGGAAACCCAGCCGGCCATTCAGGACACAAAGACAACGCAGCAACCTTAATTAATGCTCAATATGACAACGTGTTATGTATGTAGCTACCATAGGTCTACTTGTGAGCCTACGAAGTTAGCAGCATGCCTACTAACACCATAGCAGAGTTAGGGTCAATTCCATTTCAATTCAGTATAATATGGCAGTGAACTTGAATTCCAATTGCAAAGCAATGAACATTTGACTTTCTTTACTTCCTGAATAGACCGAACATAAATATAATTGACCCGTTACGTGGATAACCCGTTGTGTGCTGCGTCTGCTTTGATGTCTGAATGGTCGGCTGGAATTTCTGTTTACTTCGTGAAATGTAATAGAATTGACTCCAACCCTGCTATGGTCTTAGTAGGCATGCTGCTAACTTTGTAGGCCAACTTTATACATTGTATCTCACGTTTGATATCACAGGAAGGCTTATGTTTGTAGGCATTTAAAATGGGGGACAACAGCTCCATGGCTGAAATTATGATCAATAATACAATTATTTTTAGAATATGAAAAATATTATGTTTATTTTATTTTAAAGACATGGTAGCCTACTGAATAGTAAGTATTGGTGAAGGCCGACTACGATGAACCAGATCCCTTCAAGCATTCAGCCCTGTCTCAGAATCGAATAGTGCCAGTTACCAGTGGGGCATAGAAAGACTCACTATGGCAGTAAATCATTATACCAAACTAGCAGAACATTGGGGGTATGGAAATGTAAAATTAGAATTTCAAAAACATAATTTGAATGTGGTTTTCAATTTCTGAATTCTGTATCTATTCAAGAAATGTGTCAATTCTGTGCTAATGAAATTATTAAACCTACTTGAGTGCAGTCTGCAGTGCTTACGTATAGCCAAGACAGAGGCTGACATTCTGTTAAACATTTTATCCGTTCTTTTACGTAGAACTATACGTAGGCTAACTGTGAAAGTAATGTACCCCTACAACAATGGACATTGAGTAAAATACTAGCCTATAGCACAAAACATCAGCAAGATTGAAGAACAAAATACCTGTAACTACAGGAGTTCAAATGGTCGTGCATCAAAATGGTCTAATAACGTAGATTAAAATAAGGTCCCATGCCCAAAAACGTTGTCAGACTGTGCAATATATAAAACAAATGTATGTTTCACACAAAAGACAAGTCAACATAGCTACTGTATTATGGTTCAGTCACTTTATCTGCTACAAGCCAGTTGCTCATTTCTTCATCTTCTACCAGCGCTGGCAATGCTTTTCATCCATTGCTAAATAGCGTGCCCAAAAAAGGATTCTTATGGTTCTCCGTCGTATCACTGTTCTCCCACACAAGACACAAGATAATTTTCGTAATTTGCTTTATATCTGAAAGGCTCCTAGGCGAGAGGAGCTCCTTCAGTGCGTAGTCAGTCTATTCTAACGGAACGGCGAGGTGCGCTCACTGCACGACAATGCGCTTTGCCTCATCATCGCCGAACACGCCAAGGGAACGTCTACAAAGTTTGTTTAGACTAGGAAGTGTGTGTGTGTGTAAAATAATATTCCTGCATAGCCTATCAGGACAAAGCATTTGCAACACAACTGTGAGGCAAAGGCTTCAAACCAAAATGTGTTAAACATCTATCAATCAATAAATAATGCATCCATCCACATAAAAATCCATGTCAAATTAAACTCAAGCCTTCTCTAAACACAAATCTGTTTTAACGGACTCCATATACCACAACCCTCCTCACAAAATGCTTCCTTAAAGATTGGCCACTGATAAAGTCCAATTTGCTACAATTCATATCAACATGTAGATTGATTCAGTGTGGTGTAGGCTTAATCAAACAGAGATTATAGCCTGAGTGTAGTTTCCCATCAACAAACCGTATACAGTACATTGTCTACTGATACTAGACAAAGCTGATAGAGATCAGATCAAACATCATGCAGTCCCCAAGCAGCCAACACAATCGATTGTCAATATTCAAAATAAGGACAGGGGGAAAAATGCAGTAATTACTTCCTAAACAGGAAACCCAGCATGTAAATGCCTTATGTTACTATTCAATGAAAATCAGTTGTTCTAGGGTGAAACTGCGAAATAGATGTGCACTGTGAACCTACCATTCATGTTACAACTAAACCACCAACTAGATCAGTTTGGCACAAAATTAGGAAAGGGTTCAATGACTTTAGCCATTCAGAAAAACACGGATGTCCATTTTTCATCATGTGGTACAATTCCAGTAAACTTCTCTCTCTCTAACCGTTAACAGAGCCAACAGTTTCCTGCTTTCAGTGAAGGAAAACCCACAAGATACACATAAATAGTAGAAACAGTAAAATGATGAATAAGCAACATTCACCAGGGGCCTACTAAACCCCAGATACACGCATGCACACACACAAACTACCACTAAATCCACACTGATTTAGCATACAATGACTCCATTCCCATGGAAAGCAAAACCTAAACCAGAATAGTTAAAAGGCAAAACGTAATAAAATTCAAAACTTGCCTTGAGGCTACAGGTATGTGATTCTGCGATCAGACGTGCTTCCAAAGCAACCATAAAAAAGGATTTCAACTCTCCGCTACTGGAAATACAAGCAAAAAAGGCTCCCCATTTCTAAACACAGGTAATTTCAAAGGTTAGAATCTATCCATGATCAAAGCAAAAAGAGATCGGATTCAAAGGAAAATAAAAAGGGTATAGTAGCAGTGTTCTTAGTTCAAAACGGTATGGTACCACCATACCTGAGGCCTAGCTGAGCCATAATCTCAAACCACTAAATAGGTACACTGAGTGTACAAAACATTATAAAAGACCTGCTCTTTCCATGACACAGACTGACCAGGTGAAAGCTATGACCCCTTATTAAATCCACTTCAATCAGTATAGATGATGGGGAGGAAACAGGTTAAAGAATATTTTTTAAGCCTAGAGACATGGATTGTTTATGTGTGCCATTCAGAGAGTGAATGGGCAAGACAAAATATTTTGGTGCCTCTGAACAGGGTATTGTAGTAGTTGTCAGGCTCACCGGTTTGTGTCAAGAACTGCAACGCTGCTGGGTTTGTCATGCTCAACAGTTTCCCGGGTGTATCAAGAATGGTCCACCACCCAAAGGACATCCAGCCAACTTGACAACTGTGGGAAGCATTGTAGTCAACATAGTCCAGCATCCATGTGGAATGCTTTCGACACCTTGTAGAGTCCATGCCCCAATGAATTGAGGGCAAAATGAGGGGGTGCAACTCAATATTAGGAAGGTGTTCTTAATGTTTTGTACACTCAGTGTATAGTGAAGGGGAACATGGAAAAAAGAGGTGTGCCCAGGTGTGGCTCCATATTGCTTTCCCATGATAACCATAATAGAAAACCAATAACATGATTTCATCAACCATACTCCATAATTCAATATTCATATTTATATTTGATTAGTTGAATTATTTCATGATTCTAATTAGGCAAGACAAACATTTATCATGAGACAGAAAGTAAGGGAATTTAGCTCCAACAATAGTACTATTGTAGAAAATGGAAACCGTCAGACTCAAGTCAGTGAACTGCATGATCTGAAATGTCCATAAGAATCTCTTCCTTATTTACACATTCCCAAGTCCACTGTCAAGAAAAGATAGAAGTTTAACGTATATAAACATGTAGGATGATATAGTGTAAATGAACATTTTTCTGACAATATAGCATAAAGAAATGAGATACCAAATTAGAATAAACAAATATTAGATGAAAACATGGACAGTACTAAGAATTCCAAAAATATATAAGTGAATCCAAAATGCACACACCTCAATAGGGGTTCTGTATTATCTTACCTTGGAAACCATTAGATAGAGGGGCTTAGGTATAGCATTTTACAATCAATGTGAACAGCTGGAGGACTTGGATCAGAGTCTAAAAACACACCAATGTGTAACAAGAGTGCACTTACAACCAGCTGGTGAAAACAGGAAGTTAGTGTGCAGAAGAGAAACTGCAGGCCATATAAAGTTACAGACCCCATAGCCCTTACCCATCCACCATCACTGAGCAGTCACCATAGTGCAAAACAATGCATGAAAAAATCCAATCAAATTTTATTTGTCACATGCCTCGTAAACAACAGGTGTAGACAAACAGTGAAATGCTTACTTCCCAACAATGTAGAGAAAGAAAATAGAGAAATAATAGAAAAGTAAAACACGTAATAATAAATACACAATGAGTAACGATAACTTGACTATATATAAGGGGTAAGTACAGAGTCGATGTGCAGGGGTACGATGTAATTTAGGTAGGCACAGTATGCACATACCTAGGAATAAAGTGACAGATAATAAACAGTAGCAGCAGAGTATGTGATGAGACAAAAAACTTAGTGCAAAAGGGGTCTATAGAGTACCTCAGTATGAGTCATAATATCCATAAAACCAAGTGGTCAAACAGGGAAATGGTTCCAATCGTTTTTCCACCATTCAATTTTTCCCATAGTGGGATTTTAGAAAATCTTAAAATAAGGGCTGTGTTCATGTAGGCTTACCCTGGCGTTACGTTTTGATAACCTTGTAAATCTCTTTAGGACAAGGTGACTTTTATCAATATATTCACCTATATTTACCCCCAACATATGACAGTCACATTAGCAGGTAATTAGAATATCATAAAGAACTACAAATGCCATGATTATCTGGATGAGACTGCCAACTCGAGGCAAAGGTAAGAATCACTGGATTAACTACCTGTTAGCTAAATGAGGTAATGAATAAATTGGCTAGAATTCTGTAAACTGCCTTGTGCAAGTTTTAAATTGACACAAAGGGGATCATACATGCTCATGACAAGTCTCACAATGCATCGTATCATAATGCATTGTAATTTCAGGCTTGAAGTAGTGTTACCTAAAAAAATGTATACAGAATGGATGAAAGATAAAAAAAAATCAGATTTAATCTTAAATTACCACAAACTGTATCCGTCTTGGATGGGCTAATAATGGAAGTGAATATGATATCATACGCACCATTTCTGTCCCCAGTCACATGTGTTTGCATGTTCCCTAGTGGGAAGATGAAATTACTACAATTCTGATTCATTGTAGTGCCACACTATGATCTGGTTTCCCAGACACAGGTCTAGCCTAGTTTTTGAAATCTCAATTGAACTGTGTTTGGGAAACTGTCTATTAGGGCTGCACAATATTGTCCCAAAACCCTAACTGCGTTTTTATTTCTCCAAATATTGCAATTGTGATTTGACTTGCGATATACTATAGATCAAAACACTTGTGTGAACTGTTGGAATCATAGGAATATAATTATTTATATTAAGACACAATTTGGAAAGCAACAACATTCTTGTTTGGAACAGCATGTAAACTTATAGTGATTCTAACAGCGAGGAGGAAGAACCATAAAAACGGATGTTACACACAGCTGAGTGGGGTTTCAAAATATTGCATGCCTCTAGTACATTTTCCTCAATTCCTCACAATTTGCTTTGGGTCAGAGAACATTTTGCAGTTTTAAAGTTAATGCTCTGCAATTCTACACATTTTGCTATGACCTATGCCATGTTCATATGAGATGTGTGAGAGAATGATGAACAAAATCAATGGGGGCCCCCTGGAGGTCAGGGCTCCTGAGCACATGCGTTGTGTGCCTGGTTGATTAATTTGGTGATGACTAGGCCTACCACAAGGTTTTGATAGCTGGTTAGACTACCTTAATTAGCAACGGAAAAAATGTTAGCTGACATTGGCTAATTGAGTGACTGACATAACTGGGAAACTGCTAATGCACTACCGAACGTTTTAATTGCACCTTGTGTATTCTACTTTTCTAACACTCATCAGTAAGTCCTTTTTTTCCCCTGGGTCAGGGCCCCTTAGCAGACGCAGGGCCCTAAGCGCAGCACGTAGTCTGCATCAAGGAAGTGGCTGCTTTGCTCACGAGCTCAAGGTGATGGCCAAACCTGTCTAGTATAGTTGAACATTGTAGGAGCAGAGATAATTTTGCTGCCTGCTCACCTGGCTATTCTTGATGTTCAGTTGTTAGTTGCCATTTTCAATCAAGATGATGCTGAGTAACATTTCATAGGCCATAATCCAGGTCAGTCTGACATTGAAGTCAGTTCATGACTATTTTATGATGTCCATAAACAAATCACATCTGTTGTTGTGGTTCAGGGTGCCATTTGGGACATACAAAGGAGTACACTTTTTGTCTGGCCTCTTTATACTCGCCTCCCAGTATTTGTTTTTAGGCAGCAGCTACTCTTCCTGGGGTCCTGCAACATTAAGGCAATTATATTCAAATTAAAATATTACATGACATTACATTTCATAACACTTTTCACAACACATTGTGTTCCTTCAGACCACTACTCTACTACCACATATTTACAATACAAAATCCATGTGTATGTGTGTGTAGTATGTGTCTTATCATGTATATGTTTGTCTGTGCCTGTGTGTGTGTCTCTTCACAGTCCCAGCTGTTCCATAAGGTGTATTTTTAAATCTGATTCTACTGCTTGCCTCAGTTACCTGATGTGGAATAGAGTTCCATCTAGCCATGGCTGTATGTAGTACTGTCTTCAACCTCAGTTTGGTTGCTATGTGTGTCAGTCTTGTTCAATAAACTTATGTCTATTTGTACTGATAGTGAAATATCAACTAAATACACTCCCCTACGTATTTATTTGGATAGTGAAGCAAAAACTTTATTTGGCTCCATAGTCCAGCATTTTGGATTTGACGTCAAATGTTTAAAATGAGGGTATTGTCATAAATATCAATTTTACCGTTTACACATGAAAGCACTATGTATCTAGTCCCCCGATTTGAAGGTGTCAAAAGTATTTGGTCAAATTCACTTTTGACTAACACCAGTGTCACACTAGGGAAATTGTAACCTCTGCATAATCAAAAATGTTGCTTTGTGAGAAGGTGTTCATGTTTAATTAGCCATTGTTATGTATATATGGGATGGTTAGTTTCAGTGGCCTGGCTTCGGCCTCAAATTAAAGCAGGTGTGCCGGAGCCATGGCCCAGTGAGACACTGGTGCCGTCCAGCGTAGATGGAAACAGAAAACCCTGAGCCTTTTGGATAAAACAGAAGGATAAAACACAATCTTGGATTCTATTAAAGTAGTCAAAAAGCTTAGTATTTGGTCACATATTCCTAGAACGCAATGACTACATGAAACTTGTGACTCTACAAACTTGGGTACATTTGCAGTCTGTTTTGGTTGCGTTTCAAATTATGGGTCTTTCTATAAACTAGGATATCAGTGAGGATTTCCTACCACTTGACAACTTGTTACAGTTGTTGATAAATCAGCAATAATAATCTGCAATTTTTTCCCCATGTCATTACATTAAAATATAAGGGGGATCATAGATATATTCAATAAAATTCACAAGTTGATTTTAAAAACCAGTTTAATCCTTTATCATGGTTTTGTCTTGAAAGATTTGTCCAAAATCGTGTTACAAAACATAACTTTTCCATCCTTGCATTTATGGCAGTTTAAGTTGTCGTTACATCATATATTAAGCCGTAATCAGTTGCATTTTTAGTTTTGAACTTGAACCCTGTAAAAACTCTGGATCTAGCGGTCAGACAGTTTTTTTGTATAGAGATCTCAGAAATGCAGTGTAACTACACAACATTTGTGTATGAAAATAGTTTGTCACACAAATCCAAAATAATAAAAGCGATTACAAAATCGAATACGTCTAACCGAAAGTCACCTTACCTTGATAATTAAAACTTAAATAGATACTGTCATTAACGCTGTTTTCTTCAATAATTATGCCATACTTGTTGGATGCCCATTTGGTGTCCAGCTCTTTAGTTATGCCGTGATATTTTCACATCTGATCTAGGAAGGAATTTTCCAAATCAAGTGACAAACAGCTGTTATGATAGCGCATGTGATGCAACATCCCAAGTGCTGGGAAAAAGGTTTTTGCGAACAATGTCCAGAATATTTGTCGCTCTCATTCGTTATGCCGGTGAAGACAGTTGTGCCTGGATCCACGTTGGATCTAATATTCCTAGTGAATTGATGTTGATCATCTGTCATTGGCTGCTTGATTTACAGCAGGGTATAGTTAGATGTAACAGAGAAAGCATCAAGGTAATGTGTTCAGGTTTTCGTGCCTCGGATTGGACACAGTCTGTGCGCAATTGTGTAGGATAGACTATTGAACAACACCCAACGACATTCCTATGAATTATTATGGATATAATGACAAACAAACAAAAACAGACTAGTGATCTTATTCACAATATGATCTGGTAATGTAATAACATGACAAATACATTTTGTTTTCCATGTTACACCTGCAAGTTTAAACAATAAAAGGGTCTTGAAGTGGCCTAGCCTACTTGAACTTGGAGCTCAGAAATGCAAGTACTGGTTTACGCCTTCCTTGAAAATCAGACATGTATTCAATTTGGTGCTTGAAAAGTCCTTGTAATTATTGTAGCCAATTTATAATTTCTCCCCGCTGCCTTATAATTTTCAGTGATTTCCATTTTGATCCGTTTTTGTGAGAGATGTGGCCACTTTCATGTGTTCAATTGAAGAGTGTTGTGGTAAAACCACGCGTTATTATGATTAGTGGTTCTCAAACTTTTTCACTCAGGTCCCTCACTTCCAGCATTGTGGAACATCCCCCACGCGCCCCACATCTATTTATATGGGCACAAGCACTGTTCATGACAAACTGTTCACACTCTTGTTGGTGGAGATAATTTTGCAGGTTGAAAGCTTACTTCTATACATTTCGTCATGGGGTGCAAAGAAAATGTTGCAGTTTGTAATTCTATACATTTTGCCATGTCTAATGTGTATTCATGTGATATTTGAGTGACTAAAAAATTACAACTAAGGGCTAAATAAAACAACGTTAGCTGACTCGGGCTGGCTGATCTGGACATTTTTGACAAGTTATAAATAGCTCTAAGGTATGCAATGACTGACATGACAAGAGGAACTGATGATACACTACCCAACTTCAAAAATTGCGCACCTTGTGCATTCTACTATTACAACTTTGAAGAGTAAGTTTAAACCCAAACTTAGTTCCTTTAAAAAAAGTAATTTTTATAAAAATGTAATGAAATACCCCCGCGCCTCCACCTGCAGACCCCACAGTCTGGGAACAACTGATTATGAGGTAGGCAACATCTAATGTTGGCTTCCCATACAAATCCTTCCATGAAAAAAGTAACCTGGTTTTAGGTCACTTTCTCATTATAAAAACATTGGTGAGATTCCAAATGGTGAGATTAATTCTATCGCTATTCATGGCTTTATTATTTAAAAACCGGTCACATAGGCTACAGAAAAATTGCCATGCATACATCCAAACTATTTAGTCAGGCAATGTCCACATTATTCTCACATATTTTAGAATGTAATAATAATTTGAATATCAATGCATTGGCAGGATAAAAAAATAAAAATAAAGTGGTAATGGCCTACACGTTATGCATGTTCTTTATTAGGCTCTGTATGTACATATGTACATTTATATAAATTATACAATTGTTTAACATTGAGGTCTTTCAAAATTACAATTACGTGCTTGATAAAGTCCACGAAAGGCCTTGAATTTGACTTGCCAATGTCTGTACGAACCCTGCTTAAAGGACGTATAATAGATCTACAGTGCATTCGGAAAGTATTCAGACCCCTTCCCCTCATTTTGTTTCGTTAGTCTTATTCTAAAATGGATTATATTATTTTTACTCAATCTAAAGACAATACCCAATAACGATAACGGCAAGAACAGGTTTCGATTTTTTTGCAAATGTATTACAAATAAAAAACATGAATACCTTATTTACATAAGTATTCAGAACCTTTGCTAGGAGACTGGAAATTGAGCTCAGGTGCATCCTGTTTCCATTGATCATCCTTGAGATGTTTCTACAACTTGCGAGTGCACCTGTGGTAAATTAAATAGATTGGACATGACTTGGAAAGGTACACACCTGTCTATATAAGGTCTTACAATTGACAGTGCATGTCAGAGCAAAAACCAAGCAATAAGGTTGAAGGAATTGTTCATTGAGCTCCAAGACAGGATTGTGTCGAGGCACAGATCTGGGGAAGGATACCAAAACATGTCTGCAAAATTGAAGGTCCCCAAGAACACAGTGGCTTCCATCATTCTTAAATGGAATACGTTTGGAACCACCAAGACTCTTCCTAAAGCTGGCCAACAGGCTAAACTGAGCAATCGGGGGAGAAGGGCCTTGGTCAGGGAGGTGACCAAGAACCTGATGGTCACACTGACAGAGCTCCAGAGTTCCTCTGTGGAGATGGGAGTACCTTTCAGAAGGACAACCATCTCTGCAGAACTCCACCAAGCAGGCCTTTATGGTAGAGTGGCCAGATGGAAGCCACTCATCAGTAAAAGGCACATGACAGCCCACTTGGAGTTTGTCAAAATACACCTGAAGGACTCTGACCATGAGAAAGAAGATTCTCTGGTCTGATGAAACCAAGATTGAACTCTTTGACCTGAATGCCAAGCGTCACGTCTGGAAGAAACCTGGAACCATCCCTACGGTGAAGCATTGTGGTGGCAGCATCATGGTGGGGGGATGTTTTTCAGCGGCAGGGACTGGGAGACTAGTCAGGATCGAGGGAAAGATGAACGGAGCAAAGTACAGAGAGATCCTTGATGAAAACCTGCTCCAGAGCGCACAGGACCTCAGACTGGGGTGAAGGTTCACCTTCCAACAAGACAATGACCCTAAGCACATAGCCAAGACAACGTATGAGTGTCTTCAGGACAAGTCTCAATGTCCTCCTGTGGCCCAGCCAGAGCCAGGACTTGCACCCGATCTAACATCTCTGGAGAGACTTGAAAATAGCTGAGCATCGACGCACCCCATCCAACCTGACAGAGCTTGAGAGGATCTCCATTGAAGAATGGGAGAAACTCCCCAAATACAAGTGTGCCAAGCTTGTTGCGTCATACCCAAGACTCGAGGCTGTAATCGCTGCAAAAGGTGCTGAATACTTATGAAAATGTGATATCAGTTAATTTAATAAATAAATTCCGTTTTTTTTTTTTGCCTTGTCATTATGGGGTTTTGTGTTTAGATTAATGAGGGGGGAAAAATCTATTTAATACATTTTAGAATAAGGCTGTAACATTACTTGGAAAAAGTCAAAGGGTCTGAATTCTTTCCGAATGCACTGTATGTCGTTGTATAGGAGTTATGGGTCAATTTGGATATATTCCCTATTATTCCTCTAACACATGTGGAACTGCATGAAAATATAATTTTTGTTTTAATTTTGATCCCAATGACACACACAGGCCCCAATAGAAATTAATGGAGTCAATTTTATTGTAAATAAGTATGTTCCTGAACACTTCTCCATTAATGTGGATGCTACCAGATTATTGATAATCATGAATTAATCGTGAATGATGAGTGAGAAAGAGGCATAAATATCATACCCCCCCCCAAAAAATGCTAACCTCTCACCATTACAATAACAGGGGAGGTTAGCATGTTCTGGGGGTATGATAATTATGCCTCATTTTTCACAATTCATTCATGAAACACATTTCAGAAATGTCTTAACATTGAAAAATATACACAATTATATTTGGTAAATGTATCTATATAGATTGTTCATCATAATATACTCTATGTGCATATCAAAGTTCCAGAGTGGGATCTGCTAGTTTTAAAGTTATGGCCCATTTTACATATAGAAATTGGCATAGTAGGCAATGTAACCAATCACAGCCCTGCAAATCAAGGTGACCATTTTGAATCCATTTTCACCTCCACTCTGTTTTAAATGCTTACAAATTGGATCAAAATTCTAAAAGTAGCAGAGATCCCACTCTGGAACTTTGATATGCCCGTAGAGTATTTTATGTTCAGCAATATTGAACAATTAGTCAAATATGTTATATTCTCAATATATAAGTCTATATTTTTCAATATTCATAAATTTATGTGTCATTGAAATCAAAATACTAATTTTACAGAGCAAGCAGTAAAGCTTGATATTACACCAAGGTTTGTTTTGTAGCACCTACAGATTAAAATTGAAGTTGTAAAAGGCCTGGGTAAGCCCAAAATGTCATATGCCAACTTCAATTATTTCTCAATCATGCTTTAATATGTCAAATATATGTAAACATTCCTTCCTCCAAAGGACCATTCTGTGGATTAAATGACAAGATCCCAAAAATGTTATTTTTTGTTCTAGTTTTGCATAGAATCACCCACTTAAGATCTCAAATCCAAAATGCTGTAGTATAGAACCAAAGTCAAAGTTTCAGCTTCACTGTCCAAGTAAATGAGGGGAGTGTATATTTCTTCATACACAGAAATCCAATACACATCTAATGTCTTAGAGATGGTCATAATGAAACTACAAAGCTAATTTCATGAGTTGAACAGAAGCACAACATCTATATCCTCCAACAGACTTGATATTCCTTTGGCTGATTATCTGACAGCATAAAAACAATTGTAAGAAAGTTGTCAAGCAGAAACACAGATTGATATATGAATTGATATACACCACATTAAAACTCAGCTAAGCAACAAGCAAATGCAGACCTAATTAGGTGAAAGCAATGGTAAGTATTCTGGAGTATTATTGTGATGTGCTTTTTCTCTACCACATGGGGGAGCACTTGTGGAAGATTAGAAAGCGGTATCAAGTAACCAAATTAAATTACAATTGATATTCAATTTCAGTAAAATGAGCTGATTCGCTTTTTCTTGGACTTCATCCTAAAACATGGATTTCTGTAAATGGGTCAACAGAGCACACCAAGTCAACATTTTATTAGACAAATAATTTATTGAAGTACAGAAATCCTAGGCATAACAGCAAAACAAGTCACACGGATTGATGTGTCGAGTCCTAATACTGACAATAGATAACTAAGTGAAAAATTCAACCAGACATTGCATTGTTACTGTCACACTGTAAAATCAAACACATTAGTAAGTTAAAGTTACACCTTAAGATGTAAGATAATTGAATATTAGTCCATAGTTCCTTCTAAACTAAGAACAGGAAAAAAGGGCAAATATTAATCAACTTGACAGACTAAAATAACAAGGAACAGATGATATGTAAAATTGTACATGTTTGTCATTTTAGACCAATAACTTTTATGCTATACAAATAGTAACATTATTCAATGTCATTAAATTAAACATTGAGTGCAACCACATTTCCAAGATGAGGTGTTCATGACATGTCAACATCCTTTTTAAGCTTGGAGGCAGAATAAGTCTTTGTAAGGACTAGACACCTCAATCATGTAAACTATTTTTCTGACAAAAATATATATTCTTACAATTATATCAATATCAGTGCTTTTGGTTTATATATGAGAGCAGGACGAGCACGTTTCTGAGTTTAAGTCCAAACAAGCACTCCAAATGCTTTATTTTTGACTATGGCTTTATCACAGAACACAAATTACATTATACAGTATATTACATGATAAACACTTTTCCCTACAAACTTACAACACAATGCAATGCAGTTAGCCAGACGTGTATTTGTTTTTTCAGGAAGTGTTTTTCTACAGTCAAGATAACACAATTCAGTTATGGAGAATGAACAGAAAAAAAAAGTCAAGCAAGTAAGTACCAAACCATTGTGATCTGCACAAATATAAAACATTCATTGCCAAGCACAGAACCTTTCATTACACAACATGGACGCACTTATTAGTCCTTAATTACAATAGTTATGATTTGTTAAGTCAAGGTAGTGTTTATGCATTCTGTACTCTTAAAGGAGAGTCAATCAAGCTCTAAATCATATTAATACAAAATAACCTAAGAAGAACCTACCAATCAAGTGTGCTCATTCATAGTATAAAGATATAAAGCAAATGGACATTGCCTTTATAGAAAATCTACGCCACCGCAATCCAATGGTATAGATATCATACATCCTTATCAAACTGTGTACTGTATCACCCCAGCCACAAATTGGCTCACAGTGGACAGAAAATATGAACATCTTCCATTCATTATTCCAACGAGTTATCATTAAGATATATAGGCCTAGTCCTTCAGTGAACACATTCTATGAGTTTCTCAAACTGATCCCATCACCATTCAAACCTGACATTTTAGGAAACAAAAATGAGACATGTGTATAATATGCTTGTATTAACAATACATGTCTATTGCACATTTCACAGCATGACCAAAGTGTAAAAAATAATTATTATAATTCCCTAAATAAATACAACAGTAACAAGCAATTGTAACTTTTTTCAATGTAAGAGTTACTTTAACATGCTCAGTTGTTCAAGTTGATACATTTTAAGGAGTCAGATATTTATACCAGCAGGAACTACCTTAAATATTACATTACTAGGCCAGGTCATATTTCAGGGACAAGAGAGTACGTTTCAGTCAGTGTTGTGTGAATTAAGATTGCATTGTCTATGCGTAGCCTAACTCCTGACGAAAATAAATGAGGATGGGGTAAAAATCGATACAGTAGTATCGCAATACTATTTTTGATGATATTGTATTTATTATATGACTCCAAGTATCAATTTTAAAATGTATATATCATTAACATTATTTAAACTTTTCTAGCTTGTTATTCATCTTTTTAAATGGTGAACCAACATGTTTTCAGCACTTTTATTTCCATGACTGATCAAAACTCCTTTTCTCATGGCTCTTGTCCGTCTGCAGCAGACATGTTGAGCAATATGTTTGGAACATCGACTCGCAATACATATAGAATTGAGAGTCGCAATACATATCGGCACCAAAGTATTGTGATAATATCGTATCGTGAGGTCCCTGGCAATTCCCAACCCTAGCTTGGACATATGGCAAGATGCATTTGCGAATGTCTTTGGCTGAGCTGCGAACACAAATAGCCAGAGGGGAAAGGATGACTCACCCTGTAATGCTGTCTGTTTTAGGACCATGTCGAGTGATGTCACAGGTTCTGAAGGAACCCCCCGGTGGTCTACAAGCCAATGTTGCGGCTACGCAAGAGCCTTATGAGATCTGACCTGCCCGTAAGCTCACGCAAACATTCTTGGCACCCATTCCAAATGGGACATTCAAATGTTGTTCCTGCAGACAATGCAACAGCACTACAAAAACATTTTTTCACCCACATACAGGCTGAAAAGTTTGTTAGTGGTGTCATCTCCTCCCCTGTTCGTGTGGGAAAGCTTAAGTTGGACAAAATAATCCTTCCCAAATGGGACTAACAAATGTTGTTCCTGCAGACAATTAAAAACGAATACCTGAACACCACAGAAGCTCAATCAGGTAAGAACACTGGCTACCCAGTAGCAGTTCACTGTGTTGAAGCTAACCATCCTATCGCCTTCCTCAAATACATCATATCGAGCAGCTTACTTTAACAAGGAGGTAACATCGAGACCCTACTGCTACAGAGGGATGCCCACTGGATTTCTGATCTTAAAACGCTGATGAACATGTCTACTTAATAAACATATTCTGTCCACAGCTTATTAGCTTGCACATATCATACTCCCATTAAATTGTTGGGGGCATATTATTTATGCAACATTATTTATTTTTATACAGGTTGTGAAGGACCGAGGTGTGTCTCACCAGTTGCGATACAGGTAGAGGGAGGTGAAGATCAAGTTGGCACTCAGGCTTGCTAGGAGGATGCCCGGCCAAAGAGAGCGACCCAAGAGACCTGCAAACCACAACAGAGAAAACAAATGTCAGTGTGACCGACCTGGGTTCAAACCTGGGTTGCCTGTGTGCCACAAGTGTGTTATCTCTCTGAGCTAAAGCCTAGGCATTTTCTCAGGTAACTAGGAAGGCAGGCCTATAAGGCAAGGTTACTCGTCACAAGACCTTGGTTCCGAACCACCTTTAATTTATAGGTCTGATTTCATTGAAATGTAGATTGGGTAAATTTCCTTTCAATCTTTCTTATATTTGTCAACCATCATCCATAACCAACCAAGCAATTGAATAATGACAATGTCTTTGGTTAGATCTGATTATTAGATTTCTCTCTATTAGCTCATTACTAGATATCAGTGCTCACCTTTCCATCCGGGGGTGCTGTCCATGCCTCCTGTTGTGGTGTCCACCATACAGGCTGAGGAGCCTGAGGAGCTGCCCCGTCTCTTCTCACGCTCCTCTGAGATTACACTGCCCTCCTGCAGCAAGGAGCTCAAGTCTGGAAACACACCGCAGTGGAGCCATGCGTCAGTCAAACACACATGCACCCGAAGTCATTCCTTTCTCACAGCTTTGACATCGGACTATGTTAAGTGAGTCATCGCTGAACACATGAGATGCTAACACCAGTAATTAACATAAAGCATAAAAATCTTGAGAATCAGTGT